>NW_009661368.1:5943448-5946387 GCF_000708025.1 Charadrius vociferus
GTGCGGGGGAAAAAAAAAAAAAAAAAAACAACAAAAAAAGGTAAAAAATTTAAAAAAATTCCTCCAGCAGCAAGAGGGAGGCGATGGAAGGAAATATTTCTCACGGCGGGGGCTGCTGCGAGAGTTCCTCCGAGGCGGCAGGGTGTCACGAGGGACGCTGCAAGGGCCAAAAGCGAGCAGACAGCACCGGCTATTTTTTTGCCCAAATATATGTGAGTGAATCAACAGTCAAAACGCGGCGTCAGGAGGCAGCGGCGGGGGAGCAGAGGAGGCGGGGGTTGGTGCCACAGGAGGTGGGTGCTTCCCCCTCCGATAGGGAGCCCGACGGGAAGGGGGGATGCTTAGGGAGGGGTATGGTATATAAAGAGCCTCTTCGCTTGTCTCACTTGTTACCCCATGAATCCCTTGATACCCCACCACAGCGGGGCAGCAGGATGACCTGAGACACGGGAAATCAGCTGGAATGATAGAAATGTTTAGGTTGGAAAAGACCTTTAGGATCATCGAGTCCAACCGTCAACCCAACACTGCCAAGCCCACCACTAACCCATGTCCCTCAGCATCACATCTACATGGCTTTTAAATACCTCCAGGGATGGCGACTCCACCACTGCCCTGGGCAACCTGTGCCAGTGCTTGACAACCCTTTCGGTGAAGAAATTTTTCCCAATATCCAATTGATACCCCCCCTGCCCCCAAGCACAACTTGAGGCTGTTTCCTCTCGTCCCCTCACTGGTTACTTGAGAAAAGAGACCGGCTCCCCCCCAGCAGTGGGGATGGAAACAGCACTAAAAGAAATGTGCTTGGCTGCCAGATGCTTTTCCTAAACATGCTGAGCGCTGCGAAGGGGCAAGAAAAGCCCCCAAAGCACCAGGCAGCCCAAGCAAGCAAGGCGATGCCAAGGCTTTTGCTCTCAGCAATGCCATGAAGCTGTCTGGGAGCAGAGTCGGGGGGTGGGGGGAGCAGGCTCTCCCTGTTTCTTCATCCCAGCGGAGCAGCAATCCACGTCTGCGAAACTTTACAGACAATCAGAAAAACCTTCTTTAATTCAATGGGGTTTTTTCAGGCGGTTTTGCTCCGCTGGACAGGGAGACGCAGACATCGGGGCAGCCACTCGCTGGTGCTGCGGCCACTGCTGTAAATCCGACCTGCCTTCGTGTAGCATCCAAAACCAGGACGGAGAAGCATTGATGGGCTGGCGGCATCGCAGCAGGCGGCCAGAGCAGCTCACCCAGAGCCGGGTCAGGCCGGGGAAAGTGCCCAACTGGAAACCAGGGACGCAGGATTGGTGCTTTCGCTCTGCCACAGCCTCCCCCCGGGGGTGCCTGGGGACAGTTGTTGGGTTTGACCCTCCGCGATCACGAGACCGAGAAGCAAATACAGCAATATTGACTTTACCTTGGCGTGTCCACACTTTAATCTGCAGCCTCTGAGGCAGCAGGCTTGGAAAAAAACCATATTTGTCTCTCCAAAATCCGGGGCTTCTACTGGGAACCAGCAGCAGATGAGACCCCGCTGCTCCCCCATGGCATGCCGGGGGCAAGCAGCAGCCAAAGGGCTTTGCCAAGGCATGGGAAGACCCCAGAGCAATGCTTGCTGGTACCAGCTACGGCCACCGCCACCTTCCCAGCTCACCAGCCAGACAGCATACCTTGTCTTGCCTTACTCAGAAAGGATTATTTGGGGGTTTTTTAACTTGATTTTCCTGTGTTTTGCAAAGTTTAAAGGCTGCCACGTGCCTCCTGCGATGCACAGCCACACGCATGTCGGTGCAGCCCCCCCCAGCAGTGCCCAGCACCGCCAGTTTGCTGCCTGGCTGGAAGTCACATCACATCAAGTCGCGGGGTGATGTGCTGCCGTGGACACGGAGGCCACCCCCAGGGTGCGGCCAGCCTCGGGGGTCCAACCCGTCCGCCCACGGCTCCTGCTGGCCTTGGGGAACCCCCTGCAGCCATTCCCTTTGGATGCACACTCTTCCCCAGGGGGTGCGGAGGTCCCAGCGCTGCCCCGACCCCTCTTTGGGACAGTGGGGACACAGCCCCTCTTGCCCTGAGGACAAGGACCGCTGCCTGGAGACGCAGAGCTCAGGGAAAAGCTTACACAACACTTTTCCCTACCAGAAACAAGGAGTAAAGCTGGAAGTGACCCTGGATGCCTCCGCAGCGCGGACGGAAAGCAGAGCGGCCGCCTCCCCCCCAGCTGCCGGAGCTGGGCAGTGCCTTTGCCCTTCGCCCCTGCCCGCAGGCGATCCCGCGGTACAAAGCCACCGCTCGGGGGTCCCGCGGCCCCCGCTGCCATGGGGGTACCTGGGGCACACAAGGACTGTGCCGTATCTCGTGCTGGGGCTGACAGCGGACCCGAGCAGGAAGATTTGGCACCTTTAAATCGGCCCCTGCCAGCGTTTTGTTTGCTACAGTGCCTTTGCCCTTCGCCCCTGCCCGCAGGCGATCCCGCGGTACAAAGCCACCGCTCGGGGGTCCCGCGGCCCCCGCTGCCATGGGGGTACCTGGGGCACACAAGGACTGTGCCGTATCTCGTGCTGGGGCTGACAGCGGACCCGAGCAGGAAGATTTGGCACCTTTAAATCGGCCCCTGCCAGCGTTTTGTTTGCTTCCAGCAGGAACTGGGACACGTCCCGCTTGCGTGCAGCCACCTGCAGGCTCTTGTTCTCTCGGTGCTTTATCAAGCAGTGCTTCTCAGCTATGAGGCCGATCACAGAAGGGCCAAACAGCCAAATTGACTAATTCAAGGCAAAAAGCAGCCAAAACACCACTTTGGGCAGCCCCGGTGCCCAGCTCACCCCACCAGCATCCCCAAATCCACACCACGAGCTCCAGCCCCACATCAGACCCACAACATGCAAGCCCCGAGCAAGCCTCATCCCCCCCTCCCCCATCCTCCTCCTTACAGAAGGCTCACTCTGCACCCAAATACTTAC
>NW_009661368.1:5946424-5950072 GCF_000708025.1 Charadrius vociferus
CGCGCTGCGGTCGGCCTCTGTGCCGTGTCCCCATCCGGCCCCACCGATGTCCCCCAGCACGGCTCTGCCCTCCCACCCCGGATGAAAAACAACCCGCAGGGGTTTAAAAGGCTGCTCGACTTTATTAGTTGCCATTGTACAAGTACAAGGTAAATAAAACGTGTTACCGAGTCTGCGCGGAAAGGGCGTAGTTGCAGTAAGAAAGAGTAAAAAGGCTGGTGTGGGAATCATCGGGGGTTTGCGGCGCTTTTTTTATTACCAAGCAGCACCTTTGCCTCGGAGCAGCCTGCCTACTCTACGGGGAGGGGGGGGGAAAGGGGCTGTGCCCGCCGGCGTGGGGAACAGCCGCCGACCCGCTCATGCCGAGGGCCCCTGATGGCTCGCTGGCGTGGCGCCGCCGTCCTGCTCCTGGGGCCGGCACGAAGCCACATGCCATTGGTCCTGTTGTCACCCGCAGTGTTCCCAAGCTGCAAGACAGAGCAGAGAAAAGGGTGAGGCCAACGCCGAGGCGTTGCGTCGTCGCTCTGCGTTTATTTTTGCAGCAAAGGAGTGGGCGCCCTGGGCCATGAAGATGTCACCATTGGGTCAGGACGCACCTCGGGGGATGCAGCAGGGATGTCCCTCACTGCCTTGGATGCTGCATCATAGAACTGTAGAATGGTTTAGGTTGGAAGGGACCTTAGAGATCATCTCGTTCCACCCCCCTGCCCTGGGCAGGGACACCTCCCACCAGCCCAGGTTGCTCCAAGCCCCGTCCAACCTGGCCTTGAACACCTCCAGGGATGGGGCAGCCACAGCTTCTCGGGGCAACCTGCCCCAGGGGCTCACCACCCGCACAGGGAAACATTTCTTCCTGATATCTGATCTAAATCTCCCTTCTTCCAGTTTGAAGCCATTCCTCCTCGTCCTATCACTCCATGTCCTTGTAAAAAGTCCCTCCCCAGCTCTCCTGGAGCCCCTTTAGGCACTGGAAGGCTGCAATGAAGTCACCCCAGAGCCTTCTCTTCTCCAGGCTGAACACCCCCAACTCTCTCAGCCTCTCCTCCCAGCAGAGGTTCTCCAGCCCTCTGAGCATCTTTGTGGCCCTCCTCTGGCCCCACTCCAACAGGTCCGTGTCTTTCCTATGTTGGGGGCTCCAGAGCTGGAGCTGCATTGGCACTCCTCTGTGTCATCTCACCTGAGGAAAGCACTCACCTCTCCGGGGACTCCGACACGGTTGTCATGGCCGGGTGAGTCGTCTTCCCAAAGAAGAAGCTGGCCCACCAGTGGCCAGGGTCAGACTTGGGCAGACCTGGGGGACAGCGTGTGCCAGGGAAGGTCCAGGTCAGTGCAACCCGGGCAGCCCCACTACCACCCCAGTCTCATCCCACAGGAGAGGCTGGGTCACCTCCAGTAAGACTTGCACTGGAGGGGCCGGTAGCAGAACCCTCCCCGCGGCTCCACGCCAGGACGGGTGGCACTTACCCGGGGGGTGGGGGATGACCTCCCCAGAGTACTCCGAGCTGCCGCAGGAGCTGTTGCTGGATGTGGAGCTCAGACGCCCTACGGAGAAATCACGGCCATCAGAGCCACCACCGCCCCTCGTTCGTGCCACGAAAAGCAGAGCATGGCCTTGAAGTGGCCATCCCTGGGGCAACACAGCCCAGTCCCATCACTGTCTCGCTCCAGTACTCACCCAGCTTTAGTGCCAAGATAATAAAAACCACCAGGAAGGAAATATACTGGCAAGGTTACAAGCTGGCCAAGAGCAGGGAGCAGAAAAACACCTGAACCCCTCTGCAGGGAAACCCTTGCAACCCCAAGGACATTATTTAATGGCTTTAAATCTGTGTGCAACATTTGGGAGGCCTTTGCAGATGACTTGAGGCCACGAAGATGAAGATTCCTGCATACAATCCATGCAGTTTTAGTCCAAGTGCTACAAGCCTGTTCCTAGTTTCAGCTCAAGGGGAATACTTTTAATTCTCTCTGGTTTAGGCAATCCATTAAATCAGAAAGCCTCTCCCCTGGAGAGGTACCAGTAGCTACCATTGCCCAGACTGGTTTTGCAGCTCATTTCCATAGCAACAGCGCCAAGATGCATTTGAAGCCGTCACCTCCCCTCACCTTAACAACAAGCGAAGAAGTTTGGAAGACCCATCTCCAGTTGGTACAACTGGGCAGGGGCTGCGGTGGCCCCACAGAGGGTCAGAGCAGCAGGAGGGGGGGCTGCTGGCCGCCCTCCTTTCTCAGCAAGGAGCTCTCCTCGGGGCTTCGGCTGCAAGCTCACCCCTGGGCTCAGCTTCGTCTCTGCCGGAGCCACCATCCCCTCCAGTCTGGGAGTGCATCTCGCCTGCTGGCCCACCCCCCGAGCCCACCCCAGCCCCCAGCGTGCGCCCTTACTTCTGTAGTAGTTGTGCGTCGCCATGAGCGAGCCGCTGGATGGGATGGATGCCATGGTTCTCGATCTTGGTTCTTGTGCAGACCTAAAACCTGCGAGCAAAGGGGGCAGCAGTTGTCACTTCAGAGGGGTCTCAGCGCGGTTCCCCCTCCCCGGCCCGACCTGCGCCCACGCACGAGAAAGCTGTGAGAGTTTAAACGCTTCCGGCGTGTTTTCCCCGAGAGATTCGACGTGCAGCCCACCACGGCGGCCCCGCAATGGGTACGGAGGTCAGTGCTCATGGTGCCACACGTGCTTTAAACCTGCAGAGCTACGCACTAGGTGCCAAACCAACATAATTCCCCCCAAAACGACAGCTAGCGGAGAGCACAGGCCTGGCAGGTCCACACAGCGCCTTCCCCAAACCCCACACGGGTGGTTTGTTTTTTTTTTTTTTTCCCTTCCGTGCAGAAATCCTGTTCCCCCTCCCTGGATCAACAGTTGGGAGTTACGACATCTCAAGCAGAGATTGCGTAAGTGGCAAAGGAGTGTTTAGCTCGGGGCACGTACCGAGGGTCGTCCGAGGCCCCCAGCCCCCAGCCTGTCCCCAGAATCACCTCCGCCATCCCGAGCCGGGGTGGGGGGACCAAACCTGCCAGCCCCGCACAACGCATCCCTCCCCTCCTGCATCCTCCCGCCTCCTGCATCCCCCTCTCTGGGCAAGAAAACTGCTCTCCCTGACCCACAACATGCCCAGTTCTAAACTGGAGGGGTATTTTTCTCCTCCTGGTACAAAGCACCCCCCTGGTTAAGGTGGCGACTCTTCCTTCCCACGCCCCGCGGTCTGACCCCCTCTTCTTCAAGCAAATCCCAAAAAGTCTCAACCAGCCAAAGTTGCCCCCTGCCAGCACAAGCCGCAGTCCCCTGGGCCTGCAAGAGGACACCGAGCCCCCCCCGCTCCGCCACCACCCGGAGAAACAGCAAAAGCACCGAGCCGGGCTGTCAGCCGGGGGCGGGGGGAGGGACCCCCACCACCCCCCGGGGCGCCCAGCTCCGCCCCAGCTCCTGATGAAGCTTTCCCTGGTCTAACGATACACCCACTCCTTGGGTGTCCTGCTTACAGAACGTCCTCCCCGCACCCACGGCCCCGTTAATACGGTAATCCTTCGTGGGGAAACTGAGGCACAGAGCCGTCTCCCAGAAACTTCACCCCAAAAGGGACTCGGGGCAGCCTTGCAGGTGACCCTTCCCAAAGCAAACACACCCCACCACCACCAAATTACTACGGG
>NW_009661368.1:5950266-5960495 GCF_000708025.1 Charadrius vociferus
GGCGGGGGGGGGGGGGTTTTAAAATTAGAGTGTAAATAAATAAACAGATAAATGAGGATTTGCAGGGATTCCGATCTGCCTGAGCGGCATCAATTTGGGGGGAAAAGACTCCATTTTAGAGGAAAAAGCCTGCAGCAAGGCCTAAGTACAACCCGCGGGGAAATACAGCCCCATATTTGCGTCCCGGTATAACGCGCTGTATAGCTGCTGGTCTGTCAACCACCGGTACGGCAGGGTGCGAGTCCCGGAGAGCCGCCGCAGTGCCACATCGACGTAAGAGGAAAAAAGGAACTTTAGAGAAAATTGCTTTTGGGGTGGAATGGAAATAGGAAAGTGAACCCGATTTTAAGTGTCAAAACAGCGCTCTGGAGAGACGCAGGAGCCTCACGGAATCTGCGCAAAGGCAGTTTGGTGTTTGCTGTGTGTTAGCTGTTGATTCTCACTCCTAAATTCAGCAACACTGTAGGGCAGAATGCTGCGGCCCGGCACGCTCGGCGTTGGTTTGCGGGAAAAACTTGCAGTTTGAGGGCAGCTGTGGGAAACAACATTTTTGGGGGGTGATGCTTTAGCCGGTTTAGGCCATTTTAGGCTGAAGAGAGGAGGAGGGAGCTCATATCCCAGCCTGGGGCGGTTGTGGCGCAAGTTCTTCATGCAGTGGCATTCATTCCTCCCCCAGTCTGTGATTTTTATTATTAAGCCGGAGTTACTCGTTAAGCACCGGGGACGCGCAGCCCGTTCCCAGAGAGGCAGCGCTGGGTTGCTGCAGGAGGACATCGATCTCTCCACGTGCGGAAGGGCTGAGCTGCCCATGAGGCTGTGTTTTCCAGCCACCTCCCCCGCCGTGGGGACATCCCGGCTGACCGGTGTCCCCAGTTCCCCCCCACACTGGGCCCATGGCACCAGGGCAACACTCCTGCCATCGCCGCTGGGATGGGCGCCTGCCCCCGCGCACAGCCCGTGTGGACGCTCCCAGGAAATCAGCCGGGACAGCTTCGGGGAAAGCCTTGGCACCACAAGGCTGTAAATAAATTGTTTATTTACCCTAGAGGTTAATAAACCTTAAATAAAAATAAAAAAAAAACACCAAAAAAACAAAAAAAAACCCCAATTAATTGTTTTATTTACCCTGGAGGTTTAAGGACCGACACAAGAGCATGCATGATCCAGCCAGGGACCAAGTTGCTCCAACCGTGCCTCAGTTTCCCCATTGATGATACTGACTCAGCGCTTTCCAGGGCAGGAGCTGGCTAAAGGCTGCCATGGACTTTGAATATACAAATACCAACGGGCAGTTTAAACAACCACGTGGTTGTTTTCCTGCTTTGTTTTTGTGCCTCGCGACCGGGTTTGATGAGTGGTTTGATTTCGGGGTCCCTGGGACCCCCAGGCCAGCCCTGCCGGGACCATTTGCTCCCAGCCCTGCCTGCTGCAAAGCACCAAGAGCCCCAGGACGTGAGCTCGGCAGGTTTTGCTGGCCCAGAAAGGAAAGATAGGCTAAAAATTGGGTGCTTCAGACCTGAAAAGTCACTTTTGTTTTAGTGAAGCTGTGTCAGTTCTCAGATTCCTCCACAATTCCTTCCTGAGAGATGTATCCCTCTATTTTAAGTCCCTCTAATAACCTACAGAGCACTAAGAGTATATTGATAGAGAGATTATATTCTATAATGGAATATATTCTTCCCAGCGGGGTATGGGATGGCTTTGTACCCTAGTGAGCCTGAGTGGGCTAATTACTTTAATTAATGATAGAGCAGAGACGAACAAACACTTCCCAGTCCCTTTGTGCAACGACACCACTTACACCCACGTTTTGGGCTGCTTTTTAAAGGATCAGCTCATTAAGCAGACAGCACCGGGGACCCGATCCCGCATCCATAGCCGTGGGGGATGAATCGGGGCTTTGCTGGGTCCGGGCACATCGATCTCCTCGTGTGGATGGATTACAGTCTCCAACAAAACGTTCTTGGTTTGCTCTTCAGCCCAAAGCCAAATCCGTTTCGCCTTAATGATGCAGCGGGAGCAGCGCGGGTGGGAGGGAGCAGCAGGGGGGGATTGATGGAACATCCCGTCTGGTTTCCCAGGACAAAGCCTGTCCTGGGTGTCTTGAGGAGAGGAAGATAAATTTCATTTGTATTGATCAAGAAGCAGTTGTTTTAAAAGCAAGCAGATGACAAGATTTGGATAGATTTTCTCTTCGATTTTCCTCTAATTAGAACCTCTGAGTTGACTGCACTTATCCTTACAGTTTGCTTTTGAGCAAGTTTTCCGTGTTTTCCTTTTTTTTTAACATCTGGCTCTCTGGGCCCCGTGTTACAGCTGGCGACTGGCTTTTGTTATCTGCTGGTTGTGCGTGCCGTTGGGAAATAGCCGTTCTTGTCCCATTTGATATTTGGCGGAAACATCCGGAAGGCAGCAAAGGCTGCGGAGCTGAAGGAGCTGCTGCCCCTGGACTCCGCCAGCCCTCGGGGGACATCACAGATGGGTGTTCGCTAACCCTGGGGACCATGGGGCACCCCAGTGCCCCGCCAATGAAGCTTCGTGCTGCTGCCGGATTCCCTCTGGGGTTGGGACATCCCAGTGGCTTCGGGAATTCGGTCAATGGCGAGAAAAGTCGCTCAGCAGCCCCTTTCCCACCCCCCTGCGCCGGAGCGCGCAGCAGTGTTCATCCCGGGTAGGAAGGCAGCGCTCGCTCCCGGCACGGCAGAAATGCAGATTTGAGTGCTGCAGGGCCTGATCCTGCACCACTGAGGGTTTTGCTTAATGTTTTCCTTTTTTTTGCTTTCCTTTTTTTTCCTAATTTTTTGCTTAATTTTTCCCCCTGTTGAGGAGGAAGCAGGCATGACCTGTGCTCGGGCTCTGCCCTCCTCATCATCCTCCTCCTCCTCCTCTTCCTCCTGCGTTGCGTTTTCCCCGGCTGTGTCACTCAGTGCCAGGTTTGGGATCCGGGCAGTGTCCGCCCAGCGCAGGCAGCTGCTGCCACCTATGGATAAAAAACAGCCAAAATGTTCACCCCAGAGACTAACGAGGGTCATCGTCTCCTCTCTGCCCTTTGCAGCCTCACAGAGGTCAGGGCAAGAGCGGCTGGGAACTCAAACCCGCCGTCGCGCCGTGGTCCAACAGAGATGCCGGAGCATCTTCCCCTGCCCGCACATGTTTAAATCAGGAAAAAAAAGGATGTCCTGGAAATTCAAGGGGAGACTTTCCTTAAGGACAACACTTGAGCAGCGTATTTTACCTGTCAGCTGGAAATTGCGCTCTGCCTTTCTGGGATATATGCAGCAAAGTGACCCGAGTGCCACCTTGGCAGGAGAATAAACCGAAGGCAGACGAGGGCATGCACCCCTGTCCCCGCGGTGACGGGAGCAGCTCTGCTGTCCTCACCTGCGGTTTGTGCCAAGGGGTGCAAAGAATCCAGGGCTGATTTCCCAAAAGGCTCGGGGAACCGGCATCAGGGCGGCCTGAAATTCTGAGTCTGATCTGCAGATATGCACACTGGGGACAAAATTAGGTAGAAAGTCGCTAACTGCCTGATTTGCCTATGCAAAAGGGATGTCTCCAATCTGGAAAAAGCAGCAAAGAGAGACCACCACCGCTTGCTGTAATCCAGAGGCTTTAGGTGAACTTGGTCCCACGAGTTCCTGACTTTTGGCTCCTCTGTTCCTCTGGGAAAACCAGAAAAATCATCTTGCAGACACCAGCAGTGGCGCTGAGCAGGATCCGTCTCTCTACAGAAAACTCGTAGACCAACATCTCCTTCGTGGGATGGGGGGAGATTTCACTGCCATCATATGCAAACATATTCCTCCCTAATATAAATCCTTGGGCTTTATGGGAGTTGGTTCAGCAACAAATTTTCTCATTAAGTTCCCTGATCTTTATTTCTCCCTCTGGATGCATCCAAAGCTTACGCTGTTAGCCAGGTATCTCCATTAACAGCCCTTCGACTAAAGCGATCAGAAGATACGGGCAGCCAGGGCTCTTCTCGCTTGGTGGCCCTGGTTTAATAAGAAAAGCCGTCCCCAGGATTACTGCAGGCTTTTCCTACCTCGCAGATGTGCACGGCAGCAAAACGAACACATCAATGTGTTGTAGGTTGATACGGCACCGGACACCCTTGCTGTGAAACCAGTGTGTTCCAGGAGCAACCCAGTGTCCTGCAAACAGCATTAAACCAGAGGGCCGAGGTGTCTTATCTCACTTGGGCTCGACCTAGATCAGGGTCTGTCCCCTCCTCGGCACACGGGGAGATTTACGGGATCAGCTTCTGGCAGCTCCTGCAGATACTAAATCCAGGTGTCAGAAATGTCAGGGTGTCCCTAAAGAGATGCAGCTGAAGTGGTGGTTTTTTTCCTCCCCTGACGTTAAAAAAGATTTCAGAGTGTAGAAATGCTCATCGTGGCTGCTTCTCGCACAGACAGCATCTCTGAGCAGTTTTATTCTCCACAGCCTGGAGAAGAGAAAGCTCCGGGGAGACATTATTGTGGCCTTCCAGTCCCTAAAGGGGCTCCAGGAGAGCTGGGGAAGGACTTTTCACAAGGGCATGGAGTGGTAGGACGAGGGGGAATGGCTTCAAACTGGAAGACGGCAGGGTTAGATTAGATATTAGGAGGAAATTTTTCACTCTGAGGGCAGTGAGCCCCTGGGGCAGGTTGCCCCGAGAAGCTGTGGCTGCCCCATCCCTGGAGGGGTTCAAGGCCAGGTCGGACGGGGCTTGGGGCAACCTGGGCTGGGGGGAGGTGTCCCTGCCCAGGGCAGGGGGGTGGAATGAGATGATCTTCAAGGTCCCTTCCAACTCAGACCATACTATGATCCTCTTCCAGTGGCATCTCGGAGAGCTGGAAGAAACAGTAGCAATATTAAAACGATGGTTAGGAGGGTGAGGAGCAGCACAGGAGTTAAAATCTTCAGAGGAAATCCGAATTTAGGTGAGGAGTTGCTGCGTTTGACCTGAGGATGTGCACCCAAGGGTGTCCTATAACCCCTGGGTGCTGCTGAGCCCGGAGGGGTGGGATGAGGGAACGGTGTCGGAGGGCTCAGCAGGAGCTGCATCCCGCAGGGATGAGTTTCTGATCATTTTAGCTCTGAGACCACCAGCTCCCTCTCAACCTGGCTGAATTTGGGCCAAGAGCCTGTGAGCTGGGGACACAGAGGTATGGGTTACATGTGTGTTGTGATTTCTTAAGGAAAGGGATTAAAAATCAGCCCAGCCGGCCAGGCTGACCTCTGTACCGGCACCGGCGGAACCGGCTGGAGGGCAAAAGGTGGTGGATGGGTCCCTGGGCTGTGTGGGGCTCGAGCTCATCGGGGATTTATGCCACACGCGGAGATTTTGCTTCCCTGCGTCGTCGCAACAGGATTCACAGCTTAAGGTGCCATCGACGGGGTCAGGTAATGCAGCCACGGGTGGCCCCGTCTTCCCCCGCTCCCCGTGCTGCCCCGATGGCCCCGGCACCCCGGGGGCAGCTCTGCATCGCTTTCCAGTCTAAATGCGAAGCTTTAGCAACATGCACTGCTTGTACGTGGTATTTTAATAAAGGATGGAGAGTTATTAAGGCCATTGTGTTACCACCAGAGGGGGAATTTCACCCCATGATGTCCAGCTGTTATTAAAAAGTGTTTAAAATAAGAAGCGGTTGTGCGGTGCTCCCGGGTGAACGTGGGCACCAGGAGCTGATGGGGACGCTGCCTCAGCACCCACGGCCCCGGAGGTTTTCCTTGGCAGAGATGGGTTTTAGGAGTGAAACAAACAGCAGTGATGGGGCATGGTGGCCCGAGGGTGGAGGGATTGCATCTCTCTTACGAGGAAAGGCTGAGGGAATTCACAGAATCACAGAATCACACAGCATCACATGATTTTCAGAGTTGGAAGGGACCTCTAGAGATCATCTAGTCCAACTCCCCTGCTAAAGCAGGATTGCCCAGAGCACAATTGGGTCTCTTTAGTCTGGAGAAGAGAAGACTGAGGGGGGATCTTATCAATGCTTATAACTACTTCAAGGGAGGGTGCCGGGGGGATGGGAACAGTCTGTTTCCAGTGGTGCCCAGTGACAGGACAAGCCCAGAGAGGGGGGGGAGGCTCCCCCTCTGGAGCCATCCCAAACCCGCCTGGACGCCGTCCTGTGCCACTGCTGGAGGTGCCCCTGCTCTGGCGGGGGGTGGGATGGGGGAGCTCCAGAGGGCCCTTCCAACCCTCACCAGTCTGGGATTTCCCAGTCTCTACCCAACAGCTCAGCCATTTGGTAAAAAAAGCGTTTCTGGAGGAGCATCCCCACGGCACGCCTGGACCCATGTGCTACCACTCGTGCTCAGGATGGATGGGGACAATTTTAAAGGCCTTTAAGCGTTGTCCCTTCAGCATTGCTACCTTGGATCGCCTTGGGCACCCGATGGCTGTGGCTAGACCGAAACCCCGGGGGTCAGGTCCCAGCCGTGTGAGCACGATGGCGGGTCCTTGGGTGCAGCATGGTGCAGCCCGCCTCGCACAAGGGACACTGCTGTCCCGTCAGGGGTGACACCAGACACCGTCCCCAGCTGGCCGGGTGGCTGGAGGGCTTGGGCATCTTGTTATCACTTCCAAAGTTTATTTTTAAACCCCTGGCTCCAATTTAAAAGTATCAGCAGCATGCGCTGAGTGCAGGACCTCAAAATACTGCGCTCCTCCTCCTTCCTCTGCCTGTCTGTCCCATCATTCCTGTCTTCATCTCCCCTCTCCAGGTCTACAGCAGGAGCTGAAAAACTTTGCTTGCATTAAAGGTTTCATGAAATCTTCTCCTGTTTGGTGCCTTGGGCCTGGAGTGCTGCCAGGCAAACACACAGAGAGAGGCACGACGCGTCAACACTGGGGCCTGGAAAGGTTGACCTCAAAGCCAACCCCACGTAAACATGCTCTAGAAACCCCTGGGAGATGCAGCGGGGAATCCCATCGCATCTTAACCCCAGATAAGCTGGGGTTTAACTGAAATGGGAATGCCTGTTTCATGTGCCCCAGCGCTGGCACTCAGGATTGCCGTGGGAGACACGTTGTATAGACAAGGAGAGGATGGCCAACGTCTTGGTGTTTGGAGCTAGTCCACTTCCAGCAGACGGTAAATGCCAAACCTTCTGGGTGCAAAGCCTCTGCAAAGCCTCCAAAACTGGTGTGGAAGGAGCTGGAAGCCCGAGCATTGGAAGAAGGAAATTTAACAGCGTTCACCCCTTGCATAGAGCTGCCCTTTGGAGGACAAGTGCTGCCCTACACGCCTCTGGTCTGGTTTTCCGACAGCTGTTGCATTAGGCCACCATGAGGCCCTGCATTTCTGCTTTTCAGGGAAAATATCTCTATTGTTTTACCCGGGAAGAAAGAAAAAAATAGCGATTTATAGCCATTCCCGTGTCCAGCCCCGGCTTTTCCCCGGCGAGGGCAGGGCTTCTGGGGCAACATCAGGGCGGGCATCCCTCCTGGCTGCTCTGCCCAAACCCCACTTTCGGAGGAGACCTGATGCGTTTTATAGAGACAAACCCACGAGCACTCAGTTAGCTGAACGCGTTACTCGCGGGAAGAAACACCCCCAGCATGAAGGCAAATTCAGGCAGGCAGCCTGGGGCGTTCGCATCCCAGATACATACAAATTACCGGCACTGCGGATTATTCACTCTCCCAGTCACACCGTGCGGGGTCTCTTTGGTAAAAAAAAAACAAAAAACCACCAAAAAACAACAAACCTCAATTATTATGGCTGGACAAATGGGAATTTTAGCACAGCTTAAAGCATCAGATCCTAACCTGGGGGCTGTGGGGCTGGATGGGGTGGAGGTGGTATTGAAAGGGGTAAGAGGTACCTGCCATGCATGTGTAGAGCTTGCCGGTCCCTTCGGGGTGCTTTCCGTTTTCTTGAGTCACCCCAAATCATTTGGTGATGATTTTTGGGGTGGGGGAACCAAGCCTAAATAGAATGTAAGGGAATTGTTTCAGCTGGGACCTGAATCTGAAGCCGGATGGATGGAGACGAGGTGCTAAACTTCATCCGCCCCTGGATTTTTGCCTGCTCGGGTCTCTTTTATTTTACATAGCTGAACATTGAAGGACAGATTGCCACTATTTTCCAGAAGGGAAAACAGTTCTAATCGGGCATGACAATGGCGCTCGATGGTCCACAGGGACCTCACGTGTTTGGTGAAACCCTTTTCTGCAGGTGCCGGCCGGAGCCGGGCACACAGCTGTGGCTTTAAGCTTCTGGGAGACTGGGCGTAAGGTGGCTTAACGCAGCCGGGATTAGCCAGGTCCGACAGCCCTCTCCCCTGCTCTCCCCTGCTCCTCTCCCATACTATTTATAGTCCGATAACCCGTCACACTTCATTTTGTTGCAGAAGCAAAGCACAGTGCACTCCCCCTTTCTCTTTTTCCCTGCCTGGGAAAAGGGCTGAAAATTCAAATTCTCTTTCCTGGAGAAGGAACGGAGGGAGGAGAGCTGCGTCGCACAGCCCGAGCGGCAGAGGGACCTGGGATTTACTCCGTCTCCGCGAAGGTTGAAGTCTTCATTAGCAAACGCCGCCTCTGCCCCGCGGAGGGCAGCTCCCAGGCTGCCTGCGGCCCTTGGATAAAAACGGGAGATTATTTCTCGGCAAAGCCCTAAAATATGGATGGGAAGAATAAGGATTTATATACTCATCCCTCCTACACGTTATCGCACTTGGTGTCCATCCCCAGCACATCCAGACCCGGGGTAACGCTGCTGCTCCTATCCCAAAACAAGGCTGGGTCAATCCCTTTAAATGCTGTCTTACAGCCTTCCTCTTGGAAGTTTCTTTTTATTTTTTCTGGCACTCGGTGCATTTTATGTCACGCAAGGAATGCTGCGTAAAAGTAAAAGATATCTTGCCTATCATATTTCTAAGAAAATACTAATGAACAATAACAATCGGGAAAAAAAATAAAGTCTCCCTTTAAACATTAATGAGGTTAATAACATTTTAATCTACATGATGTGTAAGTTTTTAACTCTTAGACTATGAAGGTAAGAACACCTGATTTAGCTGTTAAATTCATTGAAAGATAGTCTGGGCCATAAAATTGGCCTGGACTATTACATAGCTTAATTCAAAATTAACTTTGTTTTGACCTATATTTGGCTTTGGGACACAGAAAAATTTGCATTAGCCTTGTAATTGCACAGCTGACACAGGTATAAATATTCTGACCACTACATGATTATTTATTTTTTTTTATGCAAAGATAGTTTCATGGTATTACCGAAGGAGATTACTTATGGTTTCCTTGTCCTCCCAGGACTCGAACCCCATCTCTCATTAAATGAGATGATGTTAATAAGCCACAGATTCTTGAGCAACCAACGTACATGTTGCAGGTGCAGAAATCTGTTTTGCTCTATTTGTCCCTTGCTTTGCTGTTTGCTCCTGGGCTAATGCATTTCCACTGAGGCAGAAATGTGGGTCAGTGCCTGTGGGGCTCTGCCCAGGGAGGCCTTTGCCCCGTGTGCCGTGCGGGGACCCCTCTCCTTCCCGCACCTGTGGGAAAACAGCCCTTCTGCACCACTGGACTCACTGGGGGCAGAGCAAGGGCTGTGGTACTTGGTGGCCCTGGGCTCCCTCTCCCTGTCCCTTCACCCCCAGGCTGTCAAGGGGAACCCATGGGGGTCCAAACCCCACTTGGCCTCCATCTACATCACTCCCCGGGACCAGGATTTCCATCATTTCCCCTCTCTTCCAAAAAGCCCTTCCTTCCATCTCCTTCTATCCCTCCTTCTTCCTCCCATCCCTCTGTCTCTAATCCCTTCTTCTCCTCCGTCCCTCCATCTCCCTCTTATGCCTTCATCTTCCATTCCTACACCTCTCCTATCTCTCCATCCTTTATCCCTCCACCTTCCTCCCATCCCTCTGTCTCTAATCCCTTCTTCTCCTCCGTCCCTCCATCTCCCTCTTATGCCTTCATCTTCCATTCCTACACCTCTCCTATCTCTCCATCCTTTATCCCTCCACCTTCCTCCCATCCCCTCTATCTTCCACACTGCTGTCTCCCTCCGACCTCTGCCTTCCATCCTTCCATCTTCCCATCCCTCCATCTTCCACCCCACCTCTCCATTTCCCCCATCCCTCCCTTTCTCCCAGCCCTCTATCTTCCTCCCATCCCTTCATCGCCCATCCTTCCACCTCCTTCCCATCCCTCCATCTTCCACCCTTCCATTTCTCCCATCCCTCCACCTTCCTTCCCTCCTTCCCAGCTCCGTCTCCCC
>NW_009661368.1:5961194-5965253 GCF_000708025.1 Charadrius vociferus
GCATGACTGCATCGCTATGAGAGCAGCAAACCCCTCCTGACCTCCTTTGCTTTTATGGGCAGATTCGTAAAATTGGATTTTATTAGACGTCAAATTAAAGCTCCTAATTGTGCCGGGTTCGTGGGGCGGCTGCAGAGCTATGGTAACGCTGGGAGATGCCAGAGCGGCTCCCCGGATATATCGATTTGCGTTTTTAGCCTCCTCCCTCTGTTTCATCCACATTCATGGCACCAGAATAAAATTAACCCCCCACACACACACACACATACAGGCACACTGCAGGCTCAGCCCGCACCGCCGAGATTTCGGCGGCCCCGCTGTTCGCAGCCCTGCTCGGGGGAGCGGGCGAGGGTTATTTTTGTCTGTCCCATTTTGCGGACACCATGTTGTCACCCGAACCATGGGCGGCTTGGGAGCGGCGGTGAGGGCAGCCTACAGGGACGGGCACCCGCAGCTCCTCCCAGGGCACCCACGACATGGAGGAGATGCCCTCAGGTTTGGAAAGACCGAGAAGGCAGCAGGAGCAGCTCTGAGGCGGAGGAAGGTTTTCCCGAGGAGGAAGGGCACCTTCGAGGCAGCGATGACGTAGTCCTGGGAACTGGGGGTCTCTAGGATGGCAGTGGAGAGCAAGACGCTATAAAACGCGGTGTCTTGCTGAGACTTGGAGGCTGTACGTGGTGGCCAGAAATAGCCCGGCTGGCCTCCTCCGGGGACGGGCTGGCTCCGTCCCAACGCGGCCGGAGCTGCCAGACGAGGTCGGGCACCCCCAGCCGGAATGGGGCGCGTGGTCCAGCGGGAAGGTGGGGCGAAGGGAGGAGAGCCGTCCCCGATGGGCTCGGGAGGGTGCTGTCACGGGGGGTTCTTTTGACACGCCTGCTTCTTTCCTCCCTCTGCAGCCTCCCCAAAAACGCAGCTGCGTTCCCACAGCCCTCCCCACCGCCGCCCGCCCCGCGTAGCCCACCAGCATGGGGAAGGAGAAGACGCATATCAACATTGTCGTCATTGGGCATGTGGACTCTGGGAAATCCACCACCACCGGGCATCTCATCTACAAATGCGGGGGCATTGACAAAAGGACCATTGAGAAATTTGAGAAGGAAGCTGCTGAGGTGAGGAACCCGTCCCCACACTCCCACCCATAGGGATGCTCCATACGGATGCCCCACAAGTGTCCCAGGGACAATACTCCGCTTTTCCTGGCACTGCCCTTTTCTTTTTCCCTTTGTTCCCATCTCTTTTTTTTTTTCTTTTTTTCTTTCCCCTCAGTCTTCCTGACTCCTCTGGCCTTGGGAAAATAGGCCATTTGGGCGCTCGCCACCCTCTTCTCTGGAGCTGGGGGACTCCCTGCCGCGGGCTGTTAATGAGGGCAGAAGGTTTGCAAGATGGGGTTAGGGTTCTGGAAAAGCCACAAACCATAGTGCTTCAGAGCATGAAATTCCTTCTAAATATAGTGCACAAGGAGGAAAACCTGATAATCCCTCACTGCCAAGTGCAGGAATCTCTGAATTTCACTCTGAAGCACCTATTTCCAGTGCCTGCTGGGGACAAGGGGCAGCATCATCTGGACCACTCGTTTGATCCAGTTCGTTAAAAACCCCATTCGCATTTTTCTTAAGCATATGGCCTGATGTGTAGCTTGATTGGTAGCCTTTAATATAGAAAAGCTGGCATGAAGTGTGAGCATTTAAGTTAAATCCTTTTGTTTAGCTCTTAAAATGGTGACATTTATAGCAATATACTATTGCATGCCTTGAGCGGGGTGTCACACCCAGTACCTGTGATGGGGCAAACACAGAGATGGAAGAGAAGGAAATAGTCTTGGGAAGAAAAACATGCATGGGAGGCGCTCAGAAATTAATGATGGTAAATTCTAGAGAGGTGGGTGAGCCAGGAAAAGCCCGGCTGCGTTATTGATAGGGCAGATCTGGTCTCTCAGAAGATGGCTTGTCGTCATCCTTCCAGGAATCTTTAATGCAGATATCCCTCCATTATTATGTTGGGTTTTTTTTTCTTTTTCTGGACAAGATCCCACATTTCAATGAAGAAGAAAAAAACAGGTTTACAGGGCTGCCACTCTTGATCAGACATTTTGCTGTCTGTCTTAACCCTTTGAATTTGCCGATAGCATCCGAGCTAAACCACCCGTTTTCCTGCCTCACTCAGCCCTTTTTCTCAGCCCTTAAGCGAAGAGCTTCTTCCTTCTTACAAAATCATCTCTCCCCCCTGGTTTAAAACGATCGCTCACATCCCTCCCTATATTTCCCCCGCCCTTCCTTTACCTACAGATCGGATATGGCGCGATGAGGTTATCGTAGATGTGATTGCGGCTGTTTTTAATTGAACAGACACTTTCACTGACTTGCCAGAATACGCGGGGACTGGAAGCTGCTATTAATAGCCTATTGACTGAGCTTACAGACTCCATTTTCTGATGCAGGGCTGGGGAAGGGTTTTCTTCCATTAGGTGGCATTCGCAGGAAATGGAGGCCTGTGTGCACCCAAAAAGCCAACAAAAAAAAAAACCCAGGGGCTGATATATTTTTAAGACAAAAGAGACAGGATTGTTTTGTGTTGTGGTTTTTTGTTTTTTTTTTTCCTTTTAGACTCAGGGGTAGAGGTAACAGTATCTCCAAAAGAAAAGCTGTTCTGTTTAAAAAATAAAAAAAAAATTAAAAAAAAAATAAAATCAGTATTTGTGGTCTCCAAATAGAAAGCTGTCCCTCCGCTGGGGTTCGATCAAGAAAAATCAGGCTGTTTCTGGCACTGAACAGGGAAGGTATTGTGCAAAGCTAGATAATACCCTGGTGTTTTTTTTCAACACCAGCTCTGGGTAATTGAATATACCCCATGAAAGGAGGGAAACTGCTAAATAAAGGATCTCGTTTGTCTTCAGGTTACGTATGATGTCGGGTTCTGGGGGGGTTCACACGAGCTGTTTGTGTGCGTGGTTGCGGGTGGCTGCAATAAGGTGCTGATTTCTACTCCGCTCCCGCGGGAGAGGCAGCGCTCTGTGCCGTGCCTCAGTTTCCCCATCCAGAAAGGAAGGGAAAGGCTGCCGATGGGTGAAAGGCTGTGGGCTGTGCTGGTTGAGCTCTACCCGTTATAATAACTACCTGTTATTAATGCATTGCACAGAACGCACCGTTCCTCGCTATATCTCCACCATTTCCCGCAGTAAATGAGCACGCGCTAACGACCTCCTCCCTTTTCCCCTGGCAAGAGGGGGGGTCGATGTCCCTGCTGGAAAGGGTTAATCTCCGAGCTCCTGCTCTGCCCCCTCACTAAGCCTGATGCCAGGAGGATGCTTAGGAGCAGAGATTTGATTCTGGATCCTTCCACACCCCCCCCTCCCCGACTGCCCTTCCTGCAGGCGCCAGAGCTCCCGGCTGCCCAGCGGGGATGGGGCATCACCATCTCGACCCGGTGTCCCCTCCGAGGAGGGGGAGGCTTTAGGATTTTGCCCGTAATCCTCCAGAGCAAGCTGCAAAGTCATCGCGACGCTCAGCTGTTACATAAATGAGCCGGCACCGTTAATTCCTTGTGCTGGCTGGGCACGGGGCCGGAGCGCGGGAGCCAGGGGCAGAGCAGCCCCCGGGCACGGTGATGCTTCGTGGTGAGGACTATCATCACCGAAGTGTTCGCTGCCTGCCAGGGGGAAGCGCTTCCCTCTGGACTGGCGATTTCTAATTGCCCATAATGAATTTTATGCATTGATACTCCAGAAGAAACCGCGGTTGCGGAGACCGCCGGGATGGCTGGACAGGAGCAGGGAATCAGAGCCCTGTCCTTGCACAGTGGTTAGAGCAGATCAAATCATCCGCAAATGACCTAAATTCCATTTTCCATCTTAAAAAAAAGTCCCCAAACCTTGTATCTAAGGCCAAGAGCTGATGATCGATGCCCATTAACCCTTTGCTTTGGCCGGGCTCCCTGGATTGCCCCGGAACACAGTGGGGTCAGCAAGGGGTGGTCTTCTCCTGCCCCATCTCCACAGTGGCAGGATCCCAGCTCAGACTGGGAGCACCACCTCCGAGGTGGGGGGAAAGGGGGAGTCCTGCT
>NW_009661368.1:5965330-5990864 GCF_000708025.1 Charadrius vociferus
TTTATCACAGGCCAGAGAGATTTACTGTAGCTGATCTCGCCCAGCGTGATTTTGTGCATTACGATGTTGGCTGAGATTTTGGCCATTTGGCAACGACAGTTGGTCTGGCTGCAGCTCACAGTAGCTTTTCATGTGAATTCGCACACTCTGTGGCAAAAATCAATCACATTTCTCTTCTGCTCATAGCAACCGTCTCGCATTTCATTTTCTTTTAACCCGTTCCCCTCCTACACTCCCGTCAGTTATGGGCTCACTCGTGCAACGATGCCCTTTCTCACGAACCGGCTGTCTCACAGGTTCCCTTAATAGGTTGAAATACAACAATAAGAAGTTTTCCACCACTGCTGTGCAATTCTCTAGCACCATGATTTCCCAGCAGTGGTGCAGGACCATGGCATTTCACGGAGGAGACCTCGTGGGTCAGTGACTCCAGTTCCTGCCCATCCAGCCCCACTCACCAATTCACTTCACAGCTCTTCTTCCAGCCTCTCCTCCATCCTCTTGAGGAACACGTTGAGAACAATATCTCCTTTCACCTGTATTTATTAGTAAATAGATCACGGTTGCCATTGAATTTAGGGAATTTTCCCATCAATGTTTGTGATGTGACCCTCTGCCTATGTGAGCTTGGGACGTGCCCTGGAGGGTGGATTGCTGGCACCAGTGCTGTTGGCTTGGGTTTCTCACCAGTTCTTGCTGTGCCCTGGAGGGTGGATTGATGGCACTCTTGGCTTGGGTTTCTCACCAGTTCTTGCCTTTGTGTTGGCCAGATGGGGAAGGGGTCCTTCAAATATGCCTGGGTGCTGGACAAGCTGAAGGCCGAGCGTGAGCGTGGCATCACCATTGACATCTCGCTGTGGAAGTTCGAGACCACCAAGTACTACATCACCATCATTGATGCACCTGGTCACAGGGACTTCATCAAGAACATGATCACCGGGACCTCCCAGGTGAGAAACGGTGGCCAGGGGGTGGGGCGCTGCTGGAGGTGGGAGGCTGAGACTAGCTGACAAGCCCAGGGTCACCTAGGTGCTGTTGGAGTCCTTATGGAGGTGGGTAGTTGAGACAGCAGACATCAAGGAACATTGAGCACGGTCCACGCAAGAGGCTGGGTAGTACCAGGGGACCCAGCACACCATGGACCTGCACCTCCCTGGGTGTCTGGGAGAAGGGGCCTCCTTGGGCACAAAGAGGTGGTTTCTCCACCCCGTTTCCCCTGCTTGGAGGAGGTGGGGATGAATACAGCCTCTCTGGGAGGTGGGATGCTGTGAGCTACAAGCCTTTGTATGAGGACATCTCCACATTATTTTAGCCTCAGCCAACTGAGGTATACAAGAAACTTCCAACAATCCCTTAGGGTTTACTGGCTAAAGGAGACTCTGTGGATGTTTTCTCCTTCCTCTTTCTTGAAACAGCTGTCTTTGTCCCATACGCCACATCATATTGCCAAACTCAATGGTCTACCCTTCCAGGGCAGGGTGGTTTCCCCTCATAGCAATGCAGGACATTCCTGCATCTCCCTGTGGTTGATGGGTGCTGGATAGCACTGGCACAGGCCACCCAGAGAGGTTGTGGAATCTCCCACTCTGGAGACATTCCAAACCCGCCTGGACGCCGTCCTGTGCAACCTGTTGTAGGTGCCCCTGCTCTGGCAGGAAGGCTGGACTAGAAGATCTCCAGAGGTCCCTTCCAACCCTGACCATTCTGTGATTCTGTGGATGAGCCTCAGTGTGTGCCCAGGAAGATTCCCATTGCGATGCCAGTTGGGCTGGGCATGGCTTCCTGTCAAACCCAGGCAGCTTCTGCTGTGGGCTCTGGCTACAGAAGTAATCTGGGGAACACAGTTTTCATGGCGGGAGTCTCACCCGTCACCCAGGGAGATGATTTGCAAGACTTCAGTAGGGATTTAGATCAGGCCTTGGCTGTGCGTCCCTGGATGATAGAGATGAGGTCCTGGTTAGAGTCACGCGACCTGGAGGGACCCACCCTGGTTTCCAAACCACGTTGCAAAACCACGCACAGGTAGCAAGTCTGAAATAACACAGTTAGGTCAGTTTTGGGGTAGATCGGCACGGTTATGGGTAGCAGCTGGCAGGGAATCTGTCCAAGCCATGCTTATTCTGAGTAATGTTCACCTGGGACTTACTCAAAGCTCTCAGAGGTGTCACCAGGAGCGGTGCTCTCTGGGGACAGAAACAATTCATTAGTTCTCCCCTCCCAGGCTGACTGCGCCGTCCTGATCGTTGCTGCCGGCGTCGGTGAATTTGAAGCCGGCATCTCCAAGAACGGGCAGACTCGTGAGCACGCTCTGCTGGCTTACACCCTGGGGGTGAAGCAGCTCATCGTGGGCATCAACAAGATGGATTCCACAGAGCCCCCGTACAGCGAGAAACGCTACGATGAGATCGTCAAGGAGGTCAGCGCCTATATCAAGAAGATCGGCTACAACCCAGCCACAGTTCCCTTCGTGCCCATCTCGGGCTGGCATGGAGACAACATGTTGGAGCCCTCTCCCAATGTAAGTGTGCTTTGTGTTAGACTTTTCCTCCCACCCCAACTATCCCGATCCAGGCAGACGCTCACCGCCGTGCCCTGAAAACCTCAGGCACGTTTCACGCACCCGTTGTGCGTAATGGCCCGTGCTGCCAGCAGGGATGTGTTTGTCACGTAGCTCTGACTGCGCCAAGCCAGGATGAATGGGCGCACTGTTCACGGCCACGCTGGTTGCTGTACTGTGGCCAGACACCCCAGCGGCTAAACGTGAGCATCTTCAGGAGACGATCTGTATGGCTTTGCTTCTGGGATGTGATTTGAAGGTTTCGCATCGTCAGACCCGTGGTGACATTAGAGCCATCCGCAGCGATTGTCACTCTCAACAGGAATATCACGTGTGGTTTTAGGGCATTGTTTTCTAAGGCAAATAACACGGTCTGGTCGCAGGCTAGTAACGGCTCCCGCCACACAGCCGGGCTCCCTCGGGTTGGGTATTGGGTACCATTCCCCATCGGTGCCATATGCCACTGTGGCAGCCGCACCTCCAGTTCCAATGCTGGGATCTCACTTCTTAAGGTGACTTTTTCTTGAGGAGGTACCAGGTTTCCCACGCCAAAGCTCATGGTTTCCTAGAACATCCATTTGGGTTTGGTCTTTCTCCAGTTGCTTTTTATGAGATCTCTCCCTCTGTGCGTCCGTGATGGGGACGGTGGGCACACAAAGGCTGGGTGCTCTTGGGTGAGCTCTTGCCATTATTTCGTATGACAGCAGGGGAGAAAGAAGAGCTTGAAGAAGCTCTTGGCAGACAGGTTGTTACTCTGACACTTTTTTGGAGAAAAAGCTCCCCCAGCTTTAGTCTTCTAGAGAAATGATGGGCTGGGAAGTTCTGGCCAGAGGAAGGTCCCTGCTGTCCTGCTGGCTTCTGGGTGACCTTGAGCAAGTTGCTCGGACTAGAAACACCCAGCCATCCCTTGTGCAACCAATGGGAAATTTGATGCTCACGGGTGCTTTAGGATTTCGCCGGTGGATTACAGGTCAGGGCTCTGTGACGAAGGAGGCAACGTATGAGTAGAGCAGCAATGGAAGGAGGTCAGGGATCACGAGCTGGAGCTAGAGGAGTGCGGCCATGCAAGCTCGCACCATCGTGCAACACAGCGCACGGCCTCGCACGGGAAAGGCAGCTCACTTGGGGCTGGCTTGGAAGGAGGGAGTTTTTGGGGTGCTTGGGAGATTCCTGTCCCCTGGGATAAAGGTCAGCCGCGGCCATGCCAAACCCGGCCACATAGTTCCTGGGTGCCTCAAATCAGACAGGTTCCAAATGTCAGCAGCTGCTGGGCCGGGAAGATGATCCCGAACAATTCTCCTATTAATAGGCTGCGGAGGGGAGGCACAGGGCAGGATGGGGCTCGCTGCCCCCCTCCCTCTGGAACGGTCTCCGAGCATGTTCTCAAGGCGATGCGCCGCCCGAGAGAAGGCAGCGGCCGAAATAACTCACCCCTGTGCTGTAAGGGGGCAGGCAGCCCCAGGGTGGGTTCCTAGGAGCTGGGGAATTGGGAAGAAAGCCTGGCCAGAGGTCTGGATCAGCATGAGCTTTGCTGGAGAGGGTGCAGGGTCCTCCCCATGCTGTGGTCTCCAGGAGGTCCCCATCCTGCCTTTGCCAGGACACCGGCTTGGGACTGACTCCTCCTCCCCATACTGCACCACATCTAGGAAAGCTCAAGCAGGAAGCTGGTGTAGATGTCTCTCCTCTTGTTCCTTGCCCGAAAAAGCTCTGATTTTTGTCACTGGCAATTTCTGGCAGGGTGTCACTAAGGCACGAGGCAGTCAAGTGACTTGTCTGTCTGTCAGGGGACTTATCAGAAAGTGGGGATTAGAGCCGTGACGTCCCTGCAGCTCCTGTCACCTCCGGGCGAGAGGAGGAGTGGTGGTACATCAGGCTGGAACCAGCTCTGCGTGGGAGCCTCCGGCCCACGTCCCTGTTGCACCGCAGCCCAAGGCCACCTGCCAAAAAAGATGGCTGGGCCATGCTTGCATCAAAGTTTGACATTTGAGAGCTTTTTGGCTAATGGGGTTTTATTATGAAGCCAGCTTTCTGACGCTGCTGCTGACGGAACTGGGCCACGCGATGTGGTTTGGGAGACTTTCACCCCGTGGGATGCTGCAACCCAAACGCACCCCATCTGCGGTGCACGGGAGCGCGGTGGCCGGGGGCTGCGGTGGTGGGGTGCGTGGGGTGGGTGCGTTGGGCTGCTCACGGGCTGGGTGAAATCAGAGAAAGGCCACCGCTCTGCAAAATGCACTTGGGGTGCAAAAGGGTTGGAGCTCAGCTGTTATTTGGGGGGGTCCAGCCTGCCGTCTAACCTGTCTGGCTGCGGGGTTTGGTCAGATCCTGCTTTTTTCCGTAGTAGTTGGGGAATAGGAATTGCTGTTTGGGAAGCAAATTTGGGAAATACGTAAGAGAGGTTTTTACTCAGGCGGCCCTAGGAGGCAGCACAAAACCAGGTTTTACAGATGCTTCTCAGCCTGGGGCCGTGCCGAGGTTTGGCAGAGTGGATTTGCTCCCAGAAGGTGCCCAAGAGCATCGTTATCTTATTCTTGGGATGTCAGAAGTTCTCCGGGTAACACATCCAAAGAAAAAGGGATGGCTCTGACAGCCAGGTGTCACGGGGGCGGAGGTTGCCATTTCTCCATGTCCCCAAGCCGTGCAGAGGCAGAGGGACGGGAGCCGCGGGCACACGGTGGCCGTCACCCCGGAGAGCAGAGCCCATGGGCGGGCGGCCGCCGGGGCAGCTGCTCGCATGGGCGCCTGCCTGGCGTTTCGGGCCATGCGACAGCAGGCTGGGGGGAAGGTCTGAGTCATCCTGCGCATCACATGCGGCTCCGTCACCGGCTGGGTGGATTTAACATTTTGCCGAGCTGGTAGCCCGGCGCTGGATACGGCTGCGGAGCAATAGCTGCAGTGTCCTGGGATGGTTTCCTCTGCAAAAGTGTCCCCGGGCTGCTCCTGCCACTGTCACCGAGGAAGACAATTGGTGTCAGACATGACCCTCCGAAGGAGGCTGACCTGAACACATTCGATGCAGGCTGAATTCTCTGGCTGGACCCAGCTTTTCGCCTCCCTCCTTTCCCAAAAGATGGGTAACCAGCCGTGTCCTCCGGGGATGGCTGTGAAACCGGGGGCACTTTGGGGGTCCTGTTTCACCCGTAGCCTCAGACCCATTGCGCTGTGCCACTGGCGTTGGTGCCCAAGGGAAAAGCCATGTCCATAACATGTGCGATGGGGCTGGGGCACACGGGTAGCCTTTTACATTTGAGGGGGAAAATATTGCCTAAACCTCTCTGTGCAGAGGAAGGGGGAATGACCATGCGGACTCTGATCTCTGTTTGTTGTATCAGGGTTGTTTCAGACCCACCACTGAATTTTTCTTGCCGGCCAGCCCTACAGCTTCCAGATGTGCGCCCCAAGAAAGCACTGTGTTCCCTGCATCAAACTGCAGCCTCTGCTGAGCACATTTCCCTACCTCTCCACTTCTTTTCTGGCCAATTTTAGCTTCAAGGGTCCAATTTAGGGCAGGAGCAGAGAGCATCTGTGAAGAATGACCCTGCCCTTTGACAGCCCTAAGTGCAAGCGCCAGGTTTCCAGCATCATCCCAAGTCAGGGTTCAAAAACCAAACCCTGGAGGGGTGATAGCAGAAGCAAGAGGGGAGAAGGGTCTGTCTGGGGCTTGCCTTGAAGAAACTCAGTTCCCAGGACTGAAGGTTGGGTCCTTTGTAGCCAGGACTTGGCTGGAGACCCTGTGGTCCCCGTGCCATCGTGGCTGGAGGGCAGGATCCAGGCAGCTGGCATGGGAAGGCAACATTCACGGGTTGGTGTTGGGAACGGGGATTGTGAGTTTGTTGGATTTAACCACTTCCATCCTTTTTCTCCTGTTAATGGGTGTTTCTAGGAGAGAGGGGGCAGGTTGAGTAAGGGGGTGTAGATAAGCCTGCAGGGATGGTGGAGTGAAAAGAGCTCCCCAGTCCCCAGATAAAGCCAGAACATGGTTGGACTGAGTCCATGAAGGTTGTCCTGGTGGGATGTCTCTCTGGGATCACCTCTGGATGCTGAGGAAGGGCACACTCAGTGCATGTTGTTGCTGCTGTGTTTCCAGATGCCTTGGTTCAAAGGCTGGAAGGTGGAGCGCAAGGAAGGCAACGCCAGTGGGGTGTCCCTCTTGGAGGCCCTGGACACCATCCTGCCCCCAACCCGCCCCACAGATAAACCCCTGCGCCTGCCCCTCCAGGACGTCTACAAGATCGGAGGTGAGCAAAAGCCTTTCCACTGTCCTCCTTCCCTCTGCTTTAGCCAGAGTCTTCGTTCCATGGGGATTTGGGAATGACATTTCCAGGTATTGGGAAACTGGAGAGTGTGGACTCAAACTTGAGATAATGTTGGGGAGAATCGCCAGGGCAAAGACCCCATTTGAGACTGGGCTGTCTGGGCTTGGGGGGTGACATGCCCAAAGGTGCCCAGGGATTGGAGAGGAGCAGCAGGTTTGTGGGCTCTGCCCAGGGAATACGCGAAACCAAAACGGCTACAAATTTGAGTGTCCCAGAGGTCATGGCTGGCAGGGCAAAATGGAAGCAGCAAAAACATGCTGGGGCCCAGATGAGGGACAAGGCCAGCAGGGAGGGCCACCGGTGAGGCTGGTGTGTGGCGGCTTGGCCGTGG
The DNA here is from genome assembly GCF_000708025.1 of Charadrius vociferus. NCBI lineage: Eukaryota > Metazoa > Chordata > Aves > Charadriiformes > Charadriidae > Charadrius > Charadrius vociferus. The sequence goes on from NW_009661368.1 coordinate 5,972,535, forward strand.
TCTGCCCGTGCTTCCCAAATGCTGGTGTCCATCACCGGCACCTCCGTCTGCCGAACTGGACCGCGGTGCCAGCCATGTAGGGAGCGCGTCGGTCGGCGCGTCTCCCTTTCCCTCTGGAGCGGTGATGGGGACACTTTTCCGAGCTATAAATACCCTGTGAGCTCTCTGACCCGCTGGCAGCAGCGGGCATCCCCGCTGACTCACCCGGCTGCCGGATCAGGCAGGCACAGCCATTCCCAACCCTTTTCCACACTTTTCCAAGGATGTGTGCGCTGCAGAAACCAGGCAGGGATTGAACATGGGTTTCAGCAGGCTTTTTAGTGCAGTCTTTTCTTTGCAATTGAGACAAAAGGTGGTGAACAGGTCTGTGTCCCAGCTCAGCTGGAGCAAGGAGATACGGTTTTACCATAAGGGCAGGTCCTTAGAGAGTAGAGGCACCATGGGAAGGAGGGAGGTGGAGGTGGAGGAGCGGATGGGTCCAGCCAACCTCCCCAACCCCTTTTCAAGGTTGTTTCTCTTAATGCTTCTTCACCTGACTCCAAAGGTGAGTTTTCCTGAAGTTTCCTGACGACCCAGGCTGTGAAAGGTGCCTTTCATTTAATTAGCCACCTTCATTCCCTGGCACAGCTGGGTCTCATGCCGTGCTGATGGTGTGGCCATCAGGGATGCGGAGCGTGTTGTTGCACGCACGCTGTGTTGTGCCCAGACCTCCATGCAGGAGGTTCCACAGCTGCTACAAAGAAAGAGCTCTCAGGGCATGTGGATTTCTCAGGGCCTTCTGATTATGGTGTTACCCCTTTTTTACAGAACATTGGATGGAAAGGATGGACTCATGGTATTTTTGAAGACCCTAATGTTGATCTTGCAGCTAAAACCTGGGTATTTTGGGGCAAGAAGCAAATGTGGTCTTTGGTGAAAGCCGCTGGAGATATCTTGCTTTTGCTGCAGCCAGGCTCTGGCCCAGGGATATGCCAAGCAGGTTACATTTTGCTCTGCTCTGTCCCTGTCTCTGCAGGGATCGGCACAGTCCCCGTGGGCCGGGTGGAGACCGGCATTCTGCGGCCTGGCATGGTGGTCACCTTTGCACCTGTGAACATCACCACCGAGGTGAAGTCCGTGGAGATGCACCACGAGGCCCTGAGCGAGGCTCTGCCTGGGGACAATGTTGGCTTCAACGTGAAGAACGTCTCCGTCAAGGACATCCGCCGTGGGAATGTCTGCGGGGACAGCAAGTCGGACCCACCCCAGGAGGCAGCGCAGTTCACATCTCAGGTCAGCAGAGCTGGTGGTGCCACCGTGCATGGTTTGCCACCGTCCTCCTGCTCCCAGCCTTGCCCTGACACCGCTCTGTCCCCCAGGTGATCATCCTGAACCATCCCGGCCAGATCAGCGCTGGCTACTCGCCCGTCATCGACTGCCACACCGCACACATCGCCTGCAAGTTTGCCGAGCTGAAGGAGAAGATCGACCGGCGCTCTGGCAAGAAGCTGGAGGACAACCCCAAGTCCCTGAAATCGGGTGATGCGGCCATCGTGGAGATGATCCCCGGGAAGCCCATGTGTGTGGAGAGCTTCTCCCAGTACCCACCCCTTGGTAAGGGAACGGCTCTTTGGAGGTCTCCTGCAGAGGAGCAGGAAGGCTCTACAGGCATAGGGCATACACCAGACACATTGAGCCTCTCCCAGTATCCCCCACCAGTTAGACTGGGGAGGGAGCTGAGATTGTTTTGCTGCTCCCCCATGTGCTGGGGGTGCAAAACTGATGTGTGGTCTGTGTCAGAGCTGGTGGGGTGGGACGGGCTCTCTGTTGAGCTGGGTTTCCAAAGGCAGGGCTGGGTTTTCCCTCTGGAAGTGATAGGACCTTTCCTTCAAGGTTACTAAACCCTCATAGTTTCTGAATACAGAAACATTTTTCAGCTTTCCCATCTCTGCCCTAAAACACAACTGGTCAGGAAAAGAAAGAGAGAAGTTTGCTCAGTAGAGGTCACCTTTTAATGCCGGGAATTGCCATACTTTCCTTGAATGATGTTGCACATCTGGAAGCTTTAGCAATGTCAGGAGCTTGCAGAGACCAGATGAGATTTAAGTTTAATAAATAGTCATTTAAACAGAGAGGAGCATCAAAGCTAGCTTGGGTTGATGGCTCAGGGCTTGTTCCTACAGGAACCTGCTCCAAGGACAGGGGTAACACGTGGCACCATGAGTGGTGGGTGTAGATCCCACCGTCACCCACCCAGAAGAGCTCAGCTTTAGGGAAGGCAAGGCGACCGCGTTTCACTCATGTCCCCCCACTCTCCATCCATCCCACAGGCCGCTTCGCTGTCCGTGACATGCGGCAGACCGTGGCCGTGGGCGTCATCAAGAACGTGGAGAAGAAAAGCGGTGGGGCCGGTAAAGTCACCAAGTCTGCCCAGAAGGCCCAGAAGGCTGGCAAATGAATCGTGGGCTCCCAGTGCATCGCGCAGAAACCATCCCTGACACCAGGACGCTGCCACCGTCTCCCCCGGGCGCATGTGTGCACATCAGCTTGTAAGAGTTTATATGTCAACGACTGGATGCTCACCATTAAGGTCCAGTGGAAATTCTTTAAAAGGAAAAGCATGTTCCAGCGTTTGTGAGGCTTCATGTTAATTTTACCAATAAAACTGGTACAACATCCACAGTGGAAAAAAAAACCCCAAACAAAACAAAACAGAACAAAAAAAAAACCCAAACAAAACAAACCAACCAATCCAAAAGGTGTGGAGCTCTGTGTGTGCGTCTGTCATTGAGAGGGACTGGGTTTGATGGGTTCCGTGTAGTCCCACTTAGAGCAGATGGTGGGGGTGGGCACAGGCGGGGCTGGGATGGAAATTTGGAGGAAGGAGGAGAGTTGGGCACCCATATTCAGGGTGTCACCGCGCACCCAGCCCTTCCCCAGCTCTCACCCTTGACCAATGCAGGTGTCTGGGCTGACTCCCCCAGCCTAAAGCAGGAACTGCTCTTACAGCAGTTTTGATATTATCCGTAACTTGCTCAACACTCTGATATCAATTATCAGGGCCTTTATTATAATTTTTTCCATGCAACATAAGCTTAAGTTGACACCTCCTAAAGTTATGCCATTTAAAGAAAGAAAATAGCATACCCCACGCCTCCTGGAAGGGCGAGCAGCGTCGCCTTCATTCTTTATGATACCCCCATCATTTTGGGAAAAGCGGCCAAGGCTGCCTTCCCTCTACACGCTTTGCCTCACACGTGGTGGATCCCCCAGCCCTTTCCAAACAACACAACAGGAACGTTTGTCCCTGGATAAGGCCATGTGCTGGAGCCCAGGTGTGACTCCCAAGAAGCCCCAAAACTCATAGGCTTCACCCAGGATGGTGTCTTGTCTCCCACTGCAAACTTGAAGCCTGGGGCAAGATGTTGCACCTCTTCCCCACTCCACCCAGTGGCAGCTGTCCCAGTCCAAAGGGTTGTGTTTGCTGAGCGGTTAGGACTGACTAAAACGCAACAGCCAGGAGCTTTGAGGAGGAAAAGGTGGGAACACTGAGCGTGGGGAGGAGCAGGACGGCAGGGCAGGGAGGCGGAGGGAGGAGGTGTGAGGGTGCTGCTGCCACCACAGCGCTCTGGGGACATTTCCAAGGAACATTTCCTCCCTGAAGGTGGGGTTAGCAGCGTGCTGGGGCATCCTGAAGTTGTCTGTGCTCATGACTCAGTTTTTAGGAGAAGCCACAGCGCTGGGAGTGGACGCCACGCACGGGCTCTGTGAACGGTGGCATCATTCGAGGTCCTTCCCAGGAGAGCCCCAGAGGAACAAGTATCATTACTGTTTGTGTTGCAGGAGCCCTTAATGATCCTAATTAACATCTGATGCTCTGCAGCACTAAGTGCCCCCAGGCAGAGCCTCAAGGAGCCAACAACAAGCTGAATTACAGGGAGTGCTGCACGAAGCTCCTCCAACACTGTCCCCATCCCATGTGCTGGTCTGACAACAGACAGACACGTACCGGCTCACTGGTTCCCCAAAACTCTACGCACAGGCCACCGAGGCTCCTTGCCCCTCTTCACATGCCCAGCAGCCACCAGCTTCATCCATAGAAATCCATTTGATGCTCAAGGTCTTTGTAGTATGTGGGTTCTATGAAGCGCCGTGTCCTTGGCATGCTACAAATTGGAAGGGGACCTGGGGATCCCTCCAGGCACAGCACGGCCGCAGGAGAAGGCTGTTCTCCCACTGATAGTTCAATCTCATCTTCCAGCTCCTCCTGCACGTCCCAGCTCCCGAGGCATGATGTCCTTGAGCCAGCATGGAGGCCTTGCGCCCCTTCCTGGCTATTCCCAAGCAGGGCAGGAGAACATCATCACGTGCATGTTTTTCCTCCACCCTTAAAAGCAGCAGGAACATGAAATCCTGCGGGAATATCCCTCCCGTGCTGTGCAGGAACCCTCAGCTCTCTGCTCCCCAGTGGGAGCCAGTCCCTGGCACAGCAAGAGTGGGGACAATGTCGGGGTCGGGTGAGGAAAAGAGAAGAGCAGAAGCGAAGCCTGCACCTGGTCTATAGTTATTTTAAAAGCCAAACCAAGTTTGACAAAACCACAGCTACGTTTCCATAGAAATATGCCAGGGGAGCTGTGAAAGATGCTCCGGGAGCGATGCACAAGCAGTGCGGTAATTAACGGTGTAGCTGCAGAACAGGAAAAACATAAAGCCCAGAGGATTTAACCCAAACCTGCTCACGGCTCACAGCAGGTCCAAATTTTCAGCCTGATTTCAGTGCGGTTGGTACCCCAGGTAATCCGCAGGATCAGAAAGAAGAGGCAGGGCCTGAAGTGAGATGTCTGCAGCAGCAGCATCCCCTGTCTTGTAGAGAGACAGAATTAACAGAAATATTCTAATTTAGACCCACTTCAAAGTGTGAGGTTCGAAAAAGAAAATTAAGCATGTTGAATTTCTGGGGATAGCAAATCAAAATTAGATGAAGCCATGACCTGCCTCCAGCCAGACCTTGGGTTTGAAGGCTCATTGTGGATCTGGGTTTTGGGACCAGATCAATGACCCTCCACGTGCAAGTCCTTGCCTGACCCCACAGGGTTCGCAACCATACTGGGGACGATGCTTTGTTTGGCGCGGGTGACCCATTTTGGGGTTCCATCAAAATTAGAAGCAACGCAGCATCACCCTGAACTGGGCCACACATGGCTTTTGGCAAACGTTGCCGTAAGCTCAGGTTGATTCGAGAGCCACCAGCGCCGTGTCAAAGCAGCCGGGTGCTGCATGGCCCGTGGCAGGTGATATATAGGGCTGCGCTGGTGAGATGCATTTTAAAACACTGACTTCAGCTCCAATTCCTCCCTGCCACAGCTTGGTGCACTGGGACCTCACAACCAACATCTCAGAGGCATTTTTTTCCTAGCAATTTTTATATATATATATATTTTTTTTTTTTTTGGAGGCATTTTTCATCCCTGTCCTCCCTGCGGGCGCCGCGGTGGATGCTTCCCCTCTGTACCAGTCTCAGCGATGCCATCTCGTGGAAAGAGGGACAAAGTCCTCCTGGAGCAGCTGCCAAGGAGAAGAACCCCAGCCCCGCATCCCACCTCTGCAAAGCCCGTCCCTGGCAGGCAGCGTGCCCGCAGCAAAGCAGAGGATACAGCTTCGGAAGCTGCAAAGTGCTTATCGTCCTTTCTGTGGGGACCAGACTTTGCAAATGGGATTGTATGACCTGAAATTTAAAGCTGCGGGGCTAGCGGTGGGGAAAAACTACTAGAGGTTGTAGGAAAGTCAAAAAAGCATCAGGGCTGGCTCTCCTGCACTGCTGCGCATCAGGTCTTCAAGAGGTTAGTTGAGAAACCAGTGGACCTGGAAGGAGAGGGAGGTACGGGGGGAAGGACTCCAGGCACAGCACGGCCGCAGGAGAAGGCTGTTCTCCCACTGATAGTTCAATCTCATCTTCCAGCTCCTCCTGCACGTCCCAGCTCCCGAGGCATGATGTCCTTGAGCCAGCATGGAGGCCTTGCGCCCCTTCCTGGCTATTCCCAAGCAGGGCAGGAGAACATCATCACGTGCATGTTTTTCCTCCACCCTTAAAAGCAGCAGGAACATGAAATCCTGCGGGAATATCCCTCCCGTGCTGTGCAGGAACCCTCAGCTCTCTGCTCCCCAGTGGGAGCCAGTCCCTGGCACAGCAAGAGTGGGGACAATGTCGGGGTCGGGTGAGGAAAAGAGAAGAGCAGAAGCGAAGCCTGCACCTGGTCTATAGTTATTTTAAAAGCCAAACCAAGTTTGACAAAACCACAGCTACGTTTCCATAGAAATATGCCAGGGGAGCTGTGAAAGATGCTCCGGGAGCGATGCACAAGCAGTGCGGTAATTAACGGTGTAGCTGCAGAACAGGAAAAACATAAAGCCCAGAGGATTTAACCCAAACCTGCTCACGGCTCACAGCAGGTCCAAATTTTCAGCCTGATTTCAGTGCGGTTGGTACCCCAGGTAATCCGCAGGATCAGAAAGAAGAGGCAGGGCCTGAAGTGAGATGTCTGCAGCAGCAGCATCCCCTGTCTTGTAGAGAGACAGAATTAACAGAAATATTCTAATTTAGACCCACTTCAAAGTGTGAGGTTCGAAAAAGAAAATTAAGCATGTTGAATTTCTGGGGATAGCAAATCAAAATTAGATGAAGCCATGACCTGCCTCCAGCCAGACCTTGGGTTTGAAGGCTCATTGTGGATCTGGGTTTTGGGACCAGATCAATGACCCTCCACGTGCAAGTCCTTGCCTGACCCCACAGGGTTCGCAACCATACTGGGGACGATGCTTTGTTTGGCGCGGGTGACCCATTTTGGGGTTCCATCAAAATTAGAAGCAACGCAGCATCACCCTGAACTGGGCCACACATGGCTTTTGGCAAACGTTGCCGTAAGCTCGGGTTGATTTGAGAGCCACCAGCGCCGTGTCAAAGCAGCCGGGTGCTGCATGGCCCATGGCAGGTGATATATAGGGCTGCACTGGTGAGATGCATTTTAAAACACTGACTTCACCTCCAATTCCTCCCTGCCACAGCTTGGTGCACTGGGACCTCACAACCAACATCTCAGAGGCATTTTTTTCCTACCAATTTTTATATATATATATATTTTTTTTTTTTTTGGAGGCATTTTTCATCCCTGTCCTCCCTGCGGGCGCCGCGGTGGATGCTTCCCCTCTGTACCAGTCTCAGCGATGCCATCTCGTGGAAAGAGGGACAAAGTCCTCCTGGAGCAGCTGCCAAGGAGAAGAACCCCAGCCCCGCATCCCACCTCTGCAAAGCCCTGCCCTGGCAGGCAGCGTGCCCGCAGCAAAGCAGAGGATACAGCTTCTGAAGCTGCAAAGTGCTTATCGTCCTTTCTGTGGGGACCAGACTTTGCAAATGGGATTGTATGACCTGAAATTTAAAGCTGCGGGGCTAGCGGTGGGGAAAAACTACTAGAGGTTGTAGGAAAGTCAAAAAAGCATCAGGGCTGGCTCTCCTGCACTGCTGCGCATCAGGTCTTCAAGAGGTTAGTTGAGAAACCAGTGGACCTGGAAGGAGAGGGAGGTACGGGGGGAAGAGGGATACAACCTCCACGGTGCAAGCATGCCCTGCGCACCACAGACCATTGACGCCTCGTTGGGGTTTCCTGATGGAGGAGGGAAGACCCCATGAACGGGACCATCCTCCAAGGTGCGAATGGACATCTCTGCCTACCCCCAGCCTGGTGTCGGCTGCTCTCGTGGTACCCACTGGAGGAGGAGGAATGAGTAACTTCTCCTTTCCCACCTCTACCCCACGGGCCTCTTGTCTGGCTGTGTGCTGTTAATAATTTAAGGTAAGTTTCCTTAATCCACCGGCGCTGATTGGCCGACTCAGCAGGCACTTTGGGCTGCTCTAAAAAATTTATGAGGCTTTTGCAAGACTGCAAGTGGAATCCAGGCTGCAGATGCTGAGCTAGGTGAATTTGAGCCGCCCGCTGCCCTTCCGCTCTTGGAGGCGAATTAAAACCTCAGCCGCAACTCCTCATCTGCCTGGGCACGTCCCTGCAGACACCCGGCACGGGCAGCACGTCACCAGGGAGGCTGCCGGCCTCCGGCACGCCGGTGCCGAGCGTTGCACGGCAGCTTGGACACATGAGGAAGGCTCTCCAGTTAAGGCAGCTCCCTTCCCATCGTTCCCTTCATCTCTCACCAGTCTCCCGGTATGTTTTGCTGAACCTTAAGCCCACACGGGCAGTGAGGTCCTGCCTGTCTCATGGTGACCCAAAAGTCTTGATGACATCTGGAGTATTTCAATGGCATCTGAAAACGTATCCCACTATGGGGGAAGACCAAGTGGACATCTCCTGACCTTTCATGCAATTCCTGCTACCTTGGAAGCCAATGCCACCGACTACCAGGGATGCCAAGGTACACTCCAGCCCCCTGAACACCAGCGTCACCAGAGGACATCAGCCAAGTGGGTCCTGCCACTGCCTGTTGGTGACGGAGATGCTGAATCATCTATGGTAGAGGTGAGAATGACGCAGATGCAGCATGAAGTCCATGACTACGCGACCTTGGAAAGTGAGTTGATCACCGACCAACATTTTTGCCTGGTGGCTGTGTCCCCACAGCAGCCTCTTGCCTTCTCCTTGGCGAGTTTCGCAGCACATTTCACCTTCCAAAGCTGCTCTCCACCCAGCACGGACACAGACCACCGCCGCTCTTCTCCCCAGCCCATGTTGCTGAGCTCGGCCTCTGTCCCAGAGCGGATCTGCATGGTGCTGAGCACCCAGGTCTGAGCAGACGGGGTTGGGGGTCCCACGCCAGCCTGGGCAGTGCCCGGCCCAGCAGGGCTACGGAGAGCTGCAGGCAGGAGCTTCGCCCTCCCTGGGCTTTTCATCCTCGGGACCAGTTTCTCTACAGCAGGCAGGTAACACAAGACCCTCGGGGTAAACCTCCCCGGGAAACAGATGATGGGGCAGACCAGAAAGGCGGGAGGGAAAGGCTGATTAGGGCAGAGGAGAACCTCCCAACCCCTGGATGGGTCTCGTCTCTCCATCCTGCTTCCACCGTGCCCCCTTCATCAGCCACCCTTGCCCAAATCCTGCCCCAGAGAGGCAACGGAGCTGGTGAGGGGTCTGGAGCACGTGTCTTAAGAGGAGTGGCTGAGGGATCTGGGGGTGTTCAGCCTGGAGAAAATGAGGCTGAGGGGAGACCTTATCACTCTCTACAACTATCTGAAAGGAGGTTGCAGAGAGGTGGGAGTCAACTTGTTCTGTCAAGTAACAGCTACTAGAACAAGAGGAAACAGCTTCAAATTGTGCCAAGGGAAGTTTAGATTGGATATTAGGAAGAATTTCTTCACTGAAAGGGTCATCAGGCATTGGAACGCGTTACCCAGGGCAGTGGTGGAGTCCCCATCCCTGGAGGTATTTAAGGGTCATGTAGATATAGTGCTCAGGGACATGGTTTGGTGGTGGGCTGGCAGTGTTAGGTTAATGATTGGACTAGATGATCTTACAGGTCTTTTCCAATCTAGGAGATTCTGTGATTCTGTGAAATTCAAGGAGGAGGGTAGCTAGTCAGGCTCTCCCCCAGCATTCTGTAACATGTCAAGGACCAAACCTGAGAGGTTTTAACTCGTTTCCTTTACCCACCTCCCTCCACTTACCCCCCATTTGAGATCCACATTTTTGGTGTGATCCTGAGGCACGTTTGCAGGCTGCGGCTCTGACCAGGGCGATGCATCATGCCCCATCCTCCTCTTGGCTGGTGCCTTCACCTCTGTGCGAAGATATTGCTGATCTGAAGGAGAAACCTGAGCTGTGACACAGCCCCGGGCCAAGCTCCGGCCAGACACCCCCTCCCGCCCGCCTCCGAGTGAGCGCTCGGGTATCTCAGATGCTTTACGTAGAGATACTGCAGCATCTTCAAATAATTCATTTCAGCTCCGGTCACAAACATTCCTTCAGTGTGTCAGGCTGCCGGCGAATTTGGGACGGCCCGGTTTTGCCTGGTCTAAATGATTTCTAATCACCCCCTGTCTGGCACTATTTTCGTGCCTTGTATCTGCTAAATGCTTTTTTGCAACCCCGGCCAGCCGCAGCGAGCGCCTGCCCACCGAGCACTTAGGAGCGATGAGTCTGGAAGCATCCAGCCTTCGGGATGGGACTGCAAGAAGAGGAAAGAGGGGAGGATAATCCCCAAATATCATCTTTGAGGGAAGCTGATGGGTGTGAGAGCAGTTAATGAAGGCTGCAGGTTTCCGAGCCTGTGTTTTGGTGTGGAGTGGGTGTACTGGGGGGTTCGTTGCCTGCGCCGGCCCCTGCCGCTGCTCACTCAGCAGCGTGATGGGATGATCCTCTCTGTGCCAGATCCAAGGACACAGTGTGGACTTCTCCCCTGGCAACGACCCGAAGGACCACGGGTGGAGCGAGGGCAGCCCGTGCCAGGCAGGAGGCGGCTGTGATTAATGGAGCTGCACCGGCGTCTTGGATGCTCTGTGCGGTTCCCATTAGAGCAATTGCTGCGAGGGAAGCGTGTCACTGCAGGTCAATATGCTTTGGTCCCTCAGGACATCTCCGGCCACAGATCTCCATGGGGACCACGGGAAACGTGCGGGAGAGGGGGGACAGGGAGGGGTGGCTGAGGTTGGTCGCATCTTCAGGTGGAGGTGAAGTCCCTCTTGCAGGGTGGCCTGGGCTGCTGAGCCATTGCCAGCCGACAGCTCGCTGTCAGGCTACAAACACAGCTCATTTTTAAAACCGCCCTCCCCTGCTCTGCCCGCTGTCTGCACACACAGGAGAGTACACGGAGATGCTGAATGAGATGCTTTGAGTGCACAGCCGGAGCAGCCGGATGCGCAGAGGACGGGAACATCCTTTGGACCGCTGCGTGCAAGACAAAGGTGCAAGAACAAAACAGGAGCTGCATGAAATATAAGGCTGGAAGTGAGGAAATGTCATCCTGCAGATACAGCATCAGCTTCACCTGGGGGATCCTGTCCCTCCAGCTTGGTCCCGCCTGCATTGTAAAATACTCGAGATGTTTAGCAGAGGCTCTCTGCCTCCCTGGTGCTCCCCACGGGATCCAAAAGGAGCCCACAAAGAAGCAGTTTCACGAGCAGCAGAACCGGAGGGGGGAGGGCCCAGTTTCCCATGGATGTGTGTTTTGAAGAGTCATGGGTGGGTTCTCCAACGTCCAACAGACAGCATCACCATCTCCCACAGCGGGGAGATTTCAGGGTTTCTGTCCTCTCTCTGATCACATAATTTCACTTGCAGCAATCCGAAACCCCCCCCCCCGACCTTTAATGAAATAAGATTAAAATCGCCCATAAGCTCTGCAGTTATTAAAGGAGGGAAGAGAGGCAGATGCAGGTACACCAGCTTTCCTCAGAACTTCAGGTTAAATCACAAACCCCTGTCCCTTCGTGTTCCCTTGATTTCCCAGGTGTGCAGGCTGAAAGACTGAAGCAAGCTCACAGTGGAAGGAAACTATGAGTTTAGTTACTTCAAGAGTTTTCCTTCGCATATGGCACCTTGTACGCTGTGACAGAGGCAGAAGCATGGAGAGCACCAGGTCAGCCTGGCAGTTTCCCAACAGAATACTTGCAGTTGTTTGGGTTTTTTTAACCTGAAACATGGCTCAAAAGCAACCCTCTTAATTAAACCCAAAACCTAATCTTCCCTCTAACATTTTTGAAAAGAAAAAAAAAAGTGTGAAAAAAATGAAAAGCAGATTTTTACATTTGGAAGGGGTTTTTTTTTAGTCTCTTTAAATAATGAAAAGATAAAATAATTAGCCCTAAAGCTTTTCAGTGTTTTAGTGATTGGGTTTGGTTGCCTTGCTTACCGAACCTGTAGCTTTTGACATTTCAGCAAGAAAAAAAAAAGAAAACCCACATCAAAAACGAGCAAAGGAGTTTGCAACAAAAATCAAAATAAGTTTTTCCTCCATGCAAGTTTGGAGCTGTTGCATCTCTAAAGCCACAAAGGCCGTAGCTCCCTATGCTGCCCCCCTCCTGCTTGCAGGATCCCTCCCAGACAGCACATTGCACCCCATTTCTGTGCTCTCCCCCAGGGGCTGACCCACCACCGGGGCAGGATGGGCTCATCTCCTCTGAAGATGCCCTGTGATCCAGCACAGCTCCCCAAATGCTGCAACACCCCAACAGAGCAGTAACCCCCTCCACCTCCTGCACCAGCATCTTCTGCCCTACTCCCCAAACCCCCTTTTATCCCCACAGCAGCCTCCCGAGGTGGGGTGGATCCCAGCTCTGGAAGGTCCCTCCCCTCCTAACCCAGGACACTTGGGACCATTTGCAGCCCATTTATTTCAGTTGGCTTCTCCCCCCTCTTCCACCTCCTACAGAAGAATAAGACACAGCCATCCAGCATGCTCCTGTGCTGTTCGTGTCTGTAAGATGTGTCAGAGCTGTTAGCTATTTCAATATGGGCTTTTTCTTTCTGATGACAACCTCCAGTCCCTAAATATTCATGCAGGTTTCAATTCAGTTTTGAAGTTGGTGGGAGGCAGGTGCTTGAATGGGAACAAAGCACCTAATGGGCTTTGTGGGACTGGGCCTCAGCAAGGATGCGGTTATGGTCCTGGGAGGTGCTTCACAAGGAGCAGAGTCAGTCCTGAGCTGGATCCTGAGACCTGGCAAGGCTGGAAGAGGTCCCACACAAATCCAGGTTGGTTTTATTGCTATAAAGCCATATGTTGTAAAGAGTAAAGTGCTCCTTTGGAAAAACTGGAAGGGGGCTGCTGATGGGAAGCTTTCTAACTCAACCCACATCTCTGAGGGGTCACCTCCAAGGATCTCCTGCTGGCCCTAGGAGGGGTTGGGGGGGGAGGTCCTGGAGCAACTTTGTCTTGGGTAATCATAGAATGGGGTAGGTTGGAAGGGACCTTAAAGATCATAGAGTTCCAACCCTCCTGCCCTGGGCAGTGATGCCTCTCACTAGCCCAGGTTGCTCCAAGCCCCGTCCAACCTGGCCTTGAACACCGCCAGGGATGGGGCAGCCACAGCTTCTTGGGGCAACCTGCCCCAGGGGCTCACCACCCGCACAGGGAAAAATTTTCTCCTGATATCTAATCTAAATCTACTGTCTTCCAGTTTGAAGCCATTCCCCCTCATCCTATCACTCCATGCCCTTGTGAAAAGTCCCTCCCCAGCTCTCCTGGAGCCCCTTTAGGGACTGGAAGGGGCTCTAAGGTCTCCCCGGAGCCTTCTCTTCTCCAGGCTGAACACCCCCAACTCTCTCAGCTTGTCTTCACAGCAGCGGTTCTCCAGCCCTTGGATCATTTTTGTGGCCTCCTCTGGCCCTGCTCCAACATGTCCATGTCTTTCCTATGTTGGGGGCTCCAGAGGTGGACTCCAGGTGGGGTCTCACCAGAGCGGAGTAGTGGGACAGAATCACCTCCCTAATGAGGTCTAAGAGCATGGAGGTGACAGCAGTTGGGTCCTGGGGGCTCTGGTCCTTGCAGGTGCAGGAGGAGGCAGAAAACCAAGGAGGTCAGGAAGAAGAACGTGAGTGCTGGGAGACACGAGGAATGACTAAGAGAGCTAAATTTACAGAGTCTGGGAAAAGGAAGGCTCAGGGGCAACGTGGTCACAGGCTAAAAATACCTTCAAGGTAACAATATAAATGAAGAAAGGGAATTACGTGTGGTCTCAAAGGAGGCTAGGGCACGAGCCAGAGCTGGAGGCTAATGAAGGAAGCAGATAGAGGAGAGATGGGGCAGGAGACCTGGTCAGTGGGGAATTTGCCAGTGGAAGGGGCTGAATGGGGCAGGAGCAGGGTGACCGCAAGGTACTGGGGGAAATGGGACGGGCGCCAGTCCCCATGCGGCCAAAAGGCTTATTTTCAGATTTGTGGATGCTCTGAGTGTAAGCCAGTTTAATTCAACAGAATTCACCCTAAATTGGCTTTTTCCTCATTGCTTCTCCCTTGAAGTGCCCAGTCAGGTAGATATTCCTTCCAGTAACTGATTTTCTTTACAGTTAAGCCTACAAAGCACAAATGACTATTTAGACTTCAGCAATTTTAGTCACTCTTAGACAGGAGAAATATAAACTTTCTAGTTGGGAAAGAGCGCATGCGTCTCCCTTCTGGGTTAATTCAGTGCAACTCAGGGAGATTTCTGTTCGTGCGCTCAGCTGCTTCCAGCTGCAGCTCAAGCCGATCTGGTACGGCATGATTTGTCCTGGGTTTTGCTGGAGCCACCTCCAAGGCGGTAGGTGCTGTCTAAGAACAGGACAGAAAGAAGGATGGTGGCACAGAAATTTTGCATCCAGTAAATATGTAATATAAAGTAATTAGCTCTGTCAGCAGCAGGAGGGGGGAAGCCTGGCTTCTTATCAGTGTGTTAGTTGCAAATTCTGATTGAAGCGTTTTAGCGGCTGGGAGGGGTGGTGTCCTCAGGGGCACCTTCTCTGGCATCTGCTAAAGATGAGATCACCCTTCAGGATTCCCTTTGGAGGGGAAAGGAGGAGGCATCAGGAAGGCTCTGTCTCTCTCTAGGTTTCTTGTTTTCATGAAAACTGACACAAATTTAATTAGCCTTGAGGCTGTCGGATTTGGTTGAAACTGGACAATCATCTGGTGTATCTTCATTTTTGGCTGGTTAAATAAATAAATAAATAAATAATATCAGTGGTGATACTGTGTTTGAGAGTGCCAAGAAAGGGCTTTGCTCTTTGCCCGGTGCCCAATTTGGAACCTTTTTGCTCTCGAGGTGGTCTGTTCACAACGGTGTCTTCATCTCTGCTCTTGGTTGCCACAGCCCCAAGGGCTGGAGTGACCCATCCCCTCTGGTGGCAGCAGGAGGCTGCAGACCCCACATTGCCCACAGCAGAAGGCTCAGGCCAAGTCATGGGTGGCTCCAGGAAGGAGATTTCAGATCAGGTAGATAACACTACTGTACCTGCTCTTCACCCTCCTTAGCAACTCCAGATTTTAATGTGCTTGTAATCCCTTCCTTGATCCCACAAACAGAGCACGGGTCTTCAACCTGAGCTTATTCAGCCAATTTCTGTCTCTCACCAAAGCCCTATTATCTTATGGCTCAAATAACAGCGGTGATAAGCAAGCTCCCTTCAGTTTACTTTACCACACACTCATCCAAACACTGCCTTCGCCACCCTATGAGATAGAATCATAGAATAGTTTGGGTTGGAAGGGCCCTTTAAAGGTCATCTAGCCCAATGCCCCTGCAATGGGCAGAGACATCTTCAACTCAATCAGGTTCTTCAGAGCCCCGTCCAACCTGACCTGGAATGTTTCCAGGGATGGGGCATCTACCACATGTCTGGGCAACCCGGGCCAGGGTTTCATTACCCTCCACATAAAAAACTTCTTCCTTATATCTGGTCTATATCTGCCTTCTCTTAGTTTAAAATGATTACCCCTTGTTCTATAGCAACAGACTCTTGTAAAAAGTCTGTCTCTATCTTTTTTTATAAGCCTCCTTTAATTACTGAAAGGTAGCTATAAGTTCTCCCTGGACCTTTCTTTTCTCCAGGCTGAACACCCCCAACTCTCTCAGCCTGTCCTCGCAGCAGAGGGGCTCCAGCCCTCGGATCATCTTCATGGCCTCCTCTGGATCTACTCCAACAGGTCCATGTCCTTCTTATGTTGGGGGTTCCAGAGCTGAAGGCAGCATGGCAGGGGGGGCTCCCCAGAGCGGAGCAGAGGGGCCGAATCCCCTCCCTCGCCCTGCTGGCCACGCTGCTGAGGATGCAGCCTGGGGTGCTGGTGGCTTTCTGGGCTGTGAGTGCACGTTGCCGGCTCATGGTGAGCTCTTCACCCACCAACACCCCCAAGCCCTCCTCAGCAGGGCTGTTCTCAGTCCCTTCACCCCCAGCCTGTGCAGGGATACCGGGGGTTGCCCTGACCCAGGTGCAGGACCCTGCACTTGTTGGTCCTCACGAGGTTCACACAGGCTCACTTCTCATGCCTGTCCAGGTCCCTCTGAATGGCATCCTGTCCCTCAGGTGTGTCAGCCGCACCACCCAGCCTGGTGTCATCTGCAAACTTGCTGAGGATGCACTCAATCTCACTGTCTATGTTGTTGATGAAGATATTAAGCAGTGCTGGTCCCCATAGGGGACCAGTTCTCTGCAGCTGGGCCCAACTCTCCCCATCCCAAATGATGAAGCCTTTGCTGAGCACTGGCTTATGCTCTAGCCAGAAGTATTCATCTCCTTGTCACGCTCATCTTTCTCCTTTGGAAATCTGCAGATTTCTCCATTTATGCACAAGAATTTCTTTCTTACAGCATTTTGTCCTGTGGCCTCAAACCCTAACGCTGGAGAAGTACCACCTCCCAGGTTGAACTCCTGGTATGAACCTACCTCTCTCTTGGGTCAGGGCTTCTGGTTTCAAAACCCAAAGTGGTTTGTCACGTGTTGGAGAGAGTCTCTGTTAGCCAAGCAGTGAAGACACGTGTCTAACCAATGAACATGGGTTCCTGGGGGCTGTTTGCTGCTCAGAGGAGAGGATGGCGTTGTGAGAGGAGCGGGGCACCTGAAGTGGAAGAGGGAGATGGGTGAACACTGGGTGCAGAAAGACCAAGCTCTTCATGCCTTTGCTTTTGGCAGGTTAGTTTTGCTCAGGTGGTGTAGCCTCCTGTACGAGGGGAGATAAAGGCATCTGCTTGAGGCTTTGAAAATGGCTGTGGAAGAAAGCTGTGAGTGACAGACCGCAGGCTGAGGGTAGCACCGTTCATGCAAACCACCAGCTGGGCGGGGACGGACAAAGGGCTCTGGTTCGGTGTTTCATGCAGAAATATATCCCTGGAGTCATTCTACGTATTTCACACCAGTCATTTCTTACTACATCTCAAAAATTGCCAGGAGACAGAGCATGGACTTTCTGTATCTTAACTTAGCTTGATAGCTTTCATCTTACCTCCAGGGTCTAAGCTATCTGCCACGGCGTTCGTGTTTTAAAGCCATCAGTAGTGTTGAAAGTAAAGGACTGACTCAGTAATTCTGTTTGTTTGTGGAGACATAATGTCCTTGGATCAGATAAAAGCACCTTCCCAGTACTGCTTTTATATACCTCATTAATTGGCACAGTGTTAGTGGCTGTGTCTTTCCTTCCACTGCCCGGCCCAAATAACAACACAACCGAATTCATCTTCAAAATTGCCCACTGCGGACTCGGTGGTAGGACGTCGCAGCTTGGTTAGTGCTGAGATTCCAGTTGTTCCCAAGAGACCGCTGCTCCTCTCAGGGTTGCACCTCAGCAGGCACTGTGCAAACGGGATCAAGGGACACCTCCTGGGAACTGGCGGGGTGGCACGCCGGGGAGGGGGGGAAAGCGGGAAGCCATGTGCTCAGCATGATTTGGTGGAGGGACCCCAGACCCGCTCTCCTGCCACCCGAACCAAAGCCATGGTGCTTCTAAACATTCAACCGCAACTTGCAGTGCCAACCCATGAAATGGCACTGGTGAGGCCCCACCTCGAGTGCTGTGCTCAGTTTTGGGCCCCTCACTACAAGACAGACATTGAGGTGCTGGACTGTGTCCAGAGAAGGTCAACGGAGCTGTGAGGGGTCTGGAGCACACATCTGATGAGGAGTGGCTGAGGGACCCGGGGGTGTTCAGCCCGGAGAAAAGGAGCTTAGGGGAGACCTTCTCACTCTCTACAACTCCCTGAAAGGAGGGGGTAGTGAGGGGGGACGGTCTCTTCTTCCAAGGAACAGGTGATAGGACAAGAGGAAACGGCCTCAAGTTGTGCCAGGGGAGGTTTAGATTGTATATTAGGAAAAATTTCTTCGCCCAAAGGGTTGTCAAGCATTTGAACGGGCTGCCCAGGACAGTGGTGGAACCACCTTCACTGGATGTATTTAAAAGACGGGCAGATGTGGTGCTGAGGGACGTGGCTTAGTGGTGGTTTTGGCAGTGTTAGGTTAATGGTTGGACTTGATGATCTTAAAGGTCCCTCCCAACCTAGACCATTCTATGCTTCTATGAAATATTACATGTAAAGAAGGAGTTAGAGATGCCCTAAGAGCCCAAGGTGAAGAGAGGGAAGGGGCAAGGCTCAAGTGGGTCTTCACCCAGAATTTCAGGCCTTTTCCACCTCCCAAGGACTGCTCTGTTTATATAAGGAGACCATTCTTGGTGCCACTTGTTCACGAGGATTTGCCTGTCTTGGAGGTTTTACCTCCCTCCTGAGTGAAGCAACAAGCCCTGACAACCGCTACAACCTCACCGTGTATTCCCTGAGCCCATCCATGGCTTGGGAAGGATGAAATCCCATCCCCTCCCTTGGCCCACTCCTGGTTTTTGATGGTCTCGGAGATACACGATACCCAAAGCTGTGCTGCAGTATGACACC
>NW_009661368.1:5990885-5992643 GCF_000708025.1 Charadrius vociferus
GGAGTGGTATGAATTTAGATTCTTCTTTAGGGCTCTCAGTCTATTAGTAATCTTGAATTTGTTAATTGAAAATTGCTTCCTCTGTTTGTTGTTGGCCTGTCTGCGGAGGGGGATATTTCCTGCTTTTGGACTGCGTCGCTGGATCTATAATAATGCACTTTGTACATTAGTGCCAGGCACATTTGTAATTGGCTACCCTATTAAAGAACACTAATGATCTTACAAGTGTTCACAAATAATGAATAGAACGGCCCCTCGCTGAATTGAGTAATTTATTCACTGACATACTTGCAGATCTGTTTTTCCATTATTTAACCCAGCTTTAGTTTTCTGCCTGCCTCGCAGAGATGACTTCTCTTTTAGCTGTGAGTTGGAGAGAATATGGGTCACAGGAAACATACTGCTCCTAAAAACGTAGGGCTGCTCCATGCTGGCTCTTCTTTTAACATGCATGGTAGGATTTGGAGAACAAGCGGCAGCAGTTTTAGTCTCGATGCTCCTCTTGTCCGTTAGTAGTTGTTGGGATTCTCCTGAGGCATAAGGAGAGGGGCAAAAAGCCAGGACTTGGGAAATGCGCTCTGGAAGGTTATGTTGATTTTCCCATTTAAGTACAAATTTCAGGAAAAGCACGTCAACGATATGGAGTGGTAGGAATGGTTTTCCAACTGCTGCCCCTCTCAAGAGAGGGAACCACACGGCATCCCCACGTGCTTCCTGCGCGCCACGAAACTTGGGGCAACCGTTTTGCTGCTTCCCTACTAACCACGCTGCGGCAAAGTGCTTTGTGTTGAAACAAGCAGCCCATCTGAGCTTGCAGTTTTATTTATGTACAAAAAGCCTGTCCTAAAGTGTCGTTTACTTACAACAAAGATGCAGAAGTGTGCAGTTCACCCACCATCCGTGACTTGTTGGGTTGTGAGGGATACAAAAGTCACTGCAGTAGCAGTTGGTGGTCCTGGGCTTGAGTTTGTTTGGTTGCAGGTCTTCCCGTTGGACTATAATGACCCTTTTCCATGGCGGATGTGGGTGTGGGGTGGGCACCTCTGCCTCACCTCAGGCTTCTGGAGCCTCCTGAGTCTTGTGAAGGTGTATCAGGAGGAAATATTCCTCAGGGCAGAAGCCAGCCAGGGTGTGTGGGGCAAAATGGTAATGCTGGACCATAACCAATAGGGTGGGTTAAAGAGCTGATTTGGGTCAGAACATCTGGAGATGGACTTCCTATGCTGGCGGCTTGGTCTCTGTGCAGCTTGGTGACCACATCACGGTGGAGTTTCATTGCGTGAAGTAAGTTGAATTTGGGCTTCCAAGTCTTAAGAGGGCAGGTTGGAGCTTGGAGAAGCGTAGCCAAAGGGAATGGCTTTGCTTGAGGGGGGTCTGTGGTGGGGTTAAGCAGGTCTGGTGGCCGAGTGGACATGTGGAGATGGTGCACGGGCTTGGGTGCTTCCTGTGAACCTGCGGCAACGTCTGCGCCCGCTGCCAGTGGGACCATGTCGAAGCCACAGGGATGGGCATCCCGTGACAGGCTGTTCCCAGCCCTTCTCACGGGGCCTTTGCAGAAGGAGCCCATCCATAGTGATTTTGGAGGGGGTGGGGGGAGAGGGATGCCAGAGCCTGGTTTTGGGAGGAGACAACGGACCCTGGCTTGGGGGGGCAGCAGAAATATGCCAGACCTTGATTTTAGAGGAGGATGCCAGAGCCTCCTTTGAGGGGGAATGCTGGAGTCTTATTTGGGGGTGGGAGTTGCTGGAGCCTTATTGG
>NW_009661368.1:5993485-5994026 GCF_000708025.1 Charadrius vociferus
CCCGGGAGCCCCGGACTCCAGCCGGGACGGGGCGCTCCTCATCGCCGGTTCCGAAAGCACCAAACGGGGCAGTATCCTCAGCAAACCCCGCTCCGGGGTGTCCGGCAGCGGGAAGCCCCCCAAAAGGAATGCTTTTTACCGCAAACTGCAGAATTTCCTCTACAATGTACTGGAGAGACCGCGGGGCTGGGCTTTCATTTACCACGCATACGTGTGAGTAAAAAGGGGGGGGCAAACCGCATGGGAGAGACCCCACCACCACCACCACCCTCCAACCCGGTCCGGATCTGCCCTTGTCAGCCCCCTCCCTCCACCTCCATCCCCCCAAATGCATGCCGAAGGATGCTCCAGCTGCAAAGCGGGTGCAGGGAGGGGGTGCCGGGTGCCAGGGCTGGTTGGGGACCCCCCCGGGGTGGGAGGTGGGGTGTGAGGTGCTGGTGGGGTAGCGGAGGCTGACCCACACCCCTACACATCCCCATCCTCCTCCTCCTCCTCCTCCGGGAGCAGCCGGGCCGCCGCTGCATCCCTCGCCCCGGGGCAG
>NW_009661368.1:5994421-6004392 GCF_000708025.1 Charadrius vociferus
CCCGCCCTGCGCTCCTTCTCCTCCGTCCCCATCTTTGGCTGCGAAGGGTTTGGGGAAGGGGGGGACCGGGGTTGGTTTTGTGGGTTTGGGAGGTATTTCTTGTTCCCCCTGTGGGAAGTGGCTGAATTGAAGATGAGTCTAGAAAGAAATGCTAATCAGTGTCTGGGGCTTCCCGACTGCACAGCGATGGAGCGGTAAACAAAGGAGCAGTCCCAGGGTGCACATTTCCCTTCTGCCACCCCCCACCCCCACTTTTTTTTTGTTTTTAATTTGAGCCAGAAATGGCCACGTCTGACCCACCGTTTGGCAGAAGGATGCCCATAGCTGAAGGCATTGCTGCATAGGGAGCGCCGATGACTTCCCCTTGTTTAGAGGATTGCAAAGGGAGGGTCAACATAAATTGCTGTGTTACTGCAACTCCCTTCCCGCTGGGACTTGCCACGGTCCCACCAGGCTCTTCTGCAGGCCTGGGCTCAGGCTTGGGTGCTCGTTCCCTTGGGGCCGCTGGTTTTTCTGTTTGCATGGTTTTCATCATGACTAGGGCCTCTCTCAGACCCGGCAAGAGGATATTTTTGGGCCTTTTGTGGGTTTTTCTCTCCCCTTCCTTTTGCTGCTATGCTATTCTCAGATAAGGTGTTGGGATGTGCTTTCTGGTCCTCAGCCATTTTGTACATTGAGGCCTTCCAGGGAGGTGTTGGCGAGTCCGGTCGGTGAAACGTTGGCTGGGTGGAAGGGGGAGCTTTGCCGTGCGCTGCAGCGGGTTGGGGTCTTCGCAGGGAGCTCGTGTGTGTCGTCCCCACCCCACCCTGGGAAATGGGAGAAGAGAAGAGGGAGCATCTGCAGAGCTGGGTTGTGGCTGTAATGAGGAGTGTGAAGTCCAGCGCTGGGACTCCTGAGCATCCTCCATGCTCAGGGTCATCCTCTGGAGTTGTAGATGGTTTGTGTCGCAGAAATCCTCCAGAATCGTGTGGAGGGGCTGAGTGTTCGCGTTGCAAGGCGGGTGCTTGCTGAGGATGGGGGGATGTTGTGTGCAACGTGCGCTGCATGCTGTTAAATGCAGGTGACACACCAGCCTGGGGACACTGGGGTGACAATGACAGAGGTGGAAGGGGCTGAAAGCCAAATGTCAAGGGTAGCCCTGACTGTGAGGGCTTTATGAGCATCTCTGACTTCTTCAGCTGCTCTGTCTTAACTTCTGACCCATTTGCTCTCCGCGGTGGCATTTGCTTGGGCAGCCAGTGATCCTCACGGGACAGGAGAGGGGACATCCCAAAGGGACCTCCTACCGGGGGAATGCCCCGTCCCCGGTGCCAGGCTGGGGTGGCCCTTGGCTCTCACCAGGGAGCCGCATCCCCCCAGGTGCCTCCCCCTCCCTCAGCCCAAACAGCTGCATTTTTCCGGGGCTCGTGACTCCGCTCGTACCTGCCGGGACACCACGCCGAGCCGTGCTCTCCCATTAGGAACCGCTGGCCCGGGATGTGCTGGGAGCTGGGTGGCCTCACCGGATCACCTTGGGGCAGATGCCCGAGCAGGAGGGAGATGTAACCACTGCAAACCCATCCTCTGACCCCTCCGCTCACACACCCGTCAGGAAATGGAGGCTGAATTCAGGGCTGAGGTGGTAATTGCGCCAATGTCTGTGAAGCATCGGTGATATAATTAATTTTTTTACAGTCGATCGAGAAGTTATATGGAATCCAGTCTTCTGAACTACACATAGCATAGGTTTAGCCCTCGTGGTTTGCTAATGTATTGTTTACCATATCCTTCAGCTCTTTAAATATTGTACAAAGTCACCAGGATAAGCCCAGGCACCAGTTATCGCCCTACGCTGCCCGGGTGAGCCTGGTACAGCCCGTGGCAGATCTGTGTGTGTTTGAACGGGGCAGGGAGAGGGTTTCCTGCGGTTCTGTGACTAGAAGTCTGTAATCCAGACAGACAGGGCAGATGAAAAGCTTAGTGGCTGCTTATTCAAAGATATGGGAGGATGAAGAGACTGGCTCAAGGTCATAAAGTTTGTATGGGGGAGCGGGAGCCACCCCCGGTGTCCCCATGGCTGGTGCAGTGCCCTACCCGCGTTATTGGGGTCACACCGTCTCCTCCGCCCCCAACCCCCGTTTTATACCACAGCCTTGAGCACAAAAACACCTTTAGCCTTCATACTGCAGGAGTGGGAATCCCGAGGGAGACTGTGGATGGGAGAGCCCCATCCTGCCACCGTTTCGGGCTGTGCACCGCTCAGCCCCTCCATCCCGGATCCCATCTACCGGCATCTCTATTTCTCTGCTCCCGCTACTCACAGGGGCTTTCTTGCGTGAAGATTTAGGACCTGTTTCCAGTGTGAGTGAGTCTGTGACCATGCAAGGTCGGAGTTTAGCTTGTAGACACACTTATAGACCCCACTGCATTTTTAGGTGTGGGGTTGCTGCGCTGCCCGGGCAGCCTCCCTGCGCCCAGACGCCAGGACACAAGCTGTAGAGACTCTTCCAGCATGGACATGTTTTAATAAATAAGAGAGGTTCCTCTGTGTAAGTACCGGTGACAAATGCCTGTCTGCAGAGGGCCGTCTCCCAGGCTGGTATTGCACCAGGTGACTGGTGCGCCGCCTTGAGATGCCCGTGCAAGTTGCATTTATTTCCAGTGCTGCATCCTAGATCCGATCCGTCTGATTCCTTTCCCCACCTCTTCTTCCAGTCAGCGCTCATTCCCTTTTGCACCATTTCATGCATAAGAAACCAGGGAAATTCAGAGCAGCTCCCATCCCCAGCCCCAAACTCCTTAGTGTGGTCCTATCTCAGATGTTGCCTCGGTAAAAGCCCCGTTACCTCTGTGAGCAAAAGCGCTATTTTATATTGCTGTGTTGTGATTCATTTTTATACTTACTAACTCTTCCTACACTGACACAACTGGGTGACCTGCTCGAGGTGGCTGGGTGTGCCTACAGATTATATATAATATATATACATTTTGCGCAGCCCCATGGACAGCTGAGCCTGATGGGTCCCACTTTTCAGCATGGCCGGAGGTGGACTCTGCCTTCCAGAGGTCTGAGCCTCCCCTGTCTCTCACCTTCTCCCAGGATTTCTCTCAGCATCTTTCTTTTCTATTCCCCCTCCTCCCTCCACCCCCTTTTTTTTTTTTTTTCTTTTTTTTTTTTCCCTTTTGGCAGAGCCGCGGCGGTGCAGCACATGGCCTCATTCTGTTCAAGGTTGAGCTGAAACTGGAAAAGTTGAGCTGTGCCTAAATAGCAGGCCAGGCTTTTTGAGGGATGTGCTCTCCGCACAGGGAGGCATTTGGCTTCCAAAATGCTGCCGTTTTCTTTCTTTTAATAATTGAAATATTTTGGTTTTTCTTCTAGTCCTTTTACCGTGCTTGCTGTAACCTGCCCTGTGCTCAGTGGTGCTGAGTTTGAAGGGCTGTGATCCTCGAAAGTGCTTTTTTGTCCCTGCCTGCCATCTTATTTCAGGAGGGATTGCTGTCTTCTGTGCCAGGTACTTGCAGGGGGCACCCCTGGAGCCCGATGCATCTGGAGGGACGTTTGCGGATCCCTCGGGTGAGCAGCTCCTGTTCGGCCCCTGACCTGAAGTGCGTGTGGGATATTTGGATTTGGGGCAGTAGCAAGAAAACAGCCTGTGTTCCCAGACTTTTAAAGCTGTGTGCCCAGGGCCACTGTAATTCTTACATTTCCTACTTTGAATTTACAACCTTAATGCGTCTTTTTAACTGCGTTAAAAATAGTTTGGGTGCATTTTTTATCCGCATACTGTGCACCGTACATTCAGTTAATTAAGCAAGTGCAGGGACTTAAATTATAATAAGGAAGAACATTTCCTCCCCATCTAATTCTATTAAAATTTCCTTGTGCCATCCCCATCCCATTTGTTCTTCCCTTTTAACCCAGCCAGAAGCCACCTCTCTCTCCAGCAAGTCTCCCCTCTGCCCTGCCCGCATCCTGGCATGGCCACGGCTGGCGCGGTGGGAGGATGGAGAGTTGATGCAATTGCTGCCCTGAAGGTCCAGCCTTCCTTGGTGCAGAGGTGGCCTCTTCTGTGACTCCTTCCCCTCCTCAGGGACTGATGAAAACACGGTTGTTTCATACAGATCCATTCCCAGATAATCCTTTGCATCAGCTTGGACGGCTCTGGGAACCCCCAGCCGTTTTTGTGCTGCCTGGGCTGGGTTTTTAGGCAGCTCTCACATTTTGTTTTGTTCTCCACTTAAACTTTTTTATACTTGATTTTACGGCGTTTGCTAATCAGGGGTAAATTTCCTTTGACAGTCTCGTTTATCCATCCCCAAGCACTGAGGGGTGGTGGTTCATGGCAAGCGCTCACCCACAGACAGCGATATTGCTGGGAGGTACGATGCCATCAAACTCAGCCCATCCACCAGTGACATGCAGGGATCTCTTGGGTTCTCCTCCCCCCCTCCTAGTTGAGTCTGTGGGATGAAGGTGCCGATACAGGTCTCCCATAAGCGCTGAGTGGAATGGACCTGCTGAGCTTTGACCTCTGGCGCCGATTCCCTCAGCCGTGCGGTTGTGTCTGTCCTGGGGACCAGGGAGACCTCCACGATGTGATGCCTCACGAGCTCCTCTCCAGCTGCTTAGTCAGAGCTTGGTGGGAGCAACCCGATTTCAGTCGCTTTAATGTGTCACGTTCCAGTCGTCACATTCGCCCCACGCTGACATTAAGGAAGTGGAAAAACAAGCCCATCCTCTGGATGACCTCCTTTCTTTCCAGATGAGCCTTCCTATGGCTCAATTTGTCATAAGAGGGAATAACCCAAAAAGCAAGCCCCAACTCCCACACTAGAGGGAAGATGGGTATTGCTTAAAGAGATGCAGTTAGTAAAAATCAGTTTTTTTGGGGTTTTGGTGGTTTTGGTGGGGGTTTTTTTGCATTTTTTTTTTTTTTTTCCGCAGAGGCAGGGGACATCAGCAGGGCGAGACACTGATTTGTTTGGCGGGGCAGGGCGAGCAGGGTAGAGGGTTTGCCTGTCAGTTGGGCATCAGTGGGGTTTACCAGGATAAAAAAAAAACACCATAAATTTGGTATTTGGCATCTGGGATTTAAGCAGCAAACACTTAGCCCCGCATAATCCTTTCTAAGGTAGCCGAAACGCTTAGCTGGTTTCTCAATTGGTTCTTGAGGGACAGATTCCTCTGTAAATTGTGGTGGCAGGGAGATGTGCCAGTCCCTTTTTCTGCTATGTAATCTCTCCTGGAGAGAAGATACGGGAGAGCTGAGAAAGATGGAGGGCGGTTCCTACAAAGGATTAAACCGTGTCTACGCTGCGCTTCCCAGGCAGACATGAGCCTGTCTGTGCTGGTGTGAAATGTCCCCAGTTCCCAATGCATCAACGAGAGAGGAGGTCTCCGGCACCGAGATACACATTGCTGCGGAGTAACACAACAGCTTTTAGCTCCCGCCGGCCAAAAAAAGAACCACGTTTCAAAACCGGATTATTGTGGTGGTCTGAACTGAGTTTCATCAATGTATTTAGACAGGAGCTGTGTTGCAAGGGGGTTTGACAAATGAGCGCACGCCGGCAAAACCAGGTAGTGCAGAAGGACACTGGGCAGGGTGGTTTCACTGGTGCAGCTGGGTCCTTCACCACCATATGTTTAAATAGCTCCTAGTCGGGTCACAAGCCCAAACCACTTGGGCTACTCTGGCACTCACCTATGGCGAAAGATGGCCCCACCGGGACTCCAGGAGTGGGTATTTCAGTGTGGTCCCTCGGTGGATGTGCCCGCCCACCCAGGTTAAAAGAAAAAAGTTGTTTTTCTCCAGTAAGAACAAGTTGTGTGATACTTGATCGTGCTTGATCAGCTCACTGAAGCCGCGGGTGACCTCAGCTGCCCACGCAGTCCTCCTGGCCTTATCCTGGGTAAGGATGACACTTACTCCTATGACACTTACTCCTCCTATGACACTTACATTGAGGGTGTTTTTTGGGGGGGCTGTCATGTGCATTTATTCTAAAGCACTGAATTAATTACGGTTAGTGTTGTTTGCTGGGGAGTATCTCACGCCGCTCGCTGTCTGGGACGGCGAGAGCTGCTTTATTACAGCCTTGGGGCATCTTGACTGTCTAACTGCCAATAAAAGAGGGAAACTGGAGCATTCCTCCAGATCTCTCTCTGATCTGTCTTTGGTATCACTCCAGCCTCTTAACATGCTTTTTTGATGTGTGGAAAGCTCTGGTGTCAGTAAGCATCCATTTTTTTTGAGTGGCTTGGATGGCAAAGGGCAGCCTTTTCCAAGGCATGGGGAGCAGAAAACCTGCAAGATCTTCCTGCCTCTCGCTCTTGCTGCTGTAGGGAGGTGATTTAAAGCTACACCAGGGTCACTGGGACTGCTGGGTGCAGCAGCAGCCTCGTCTGTGTGAGCCCTGTGACTGAGCAGTCGCTTGATTTGTTTCGGTACGTACAATGCCCAGACACTGCAGGTGGAGCGGACGTTCAGCTCAAGTTCGGTGATGCTCAGATACCTGCTGGGTTCCTCGCAAGAATCCCACAGGAGCCTCAGTGCAGATCGCAGGAGGGCAGTTCTGCCTTCTGGAAGTGCCCTTTTCTCTCTGTTGATGGCAGAGGGAACCTACGTTCCCTGGGTGGAAGCTGGGTGGGATTAGCCCGGACAACCAGGAGAGAAGGCAGAGACTGGCACAACTTCACACTGAAGACTGGAGTGAGTTGAGGCATCTCCCACCTCCTGCCACAGCCTGTAGGAAAGGTGAAGCTCAGAGCCAGAACTCCCTTGTGGACACCCTTGACCATGTAATGTCAAGGTGAGAGATGGGGCTGATCCGCATTATGACCGGGATCCGAGATCCGTGTTTACTCGGCAATGTTTGAGAAGCAGTTTTGAGAAAAGAACCTTTATAGCAAACCCTGATCAACTCATGGACCTGCAACCCAAGACCCAGGGGAAATCAGGAGATAATCAAGCCTTATTAATACTGATTAATGTTCGTAAGCAGCTACAGTTGTGTTTAGGCTCTCGGAGGAGAGTGCCCAGTGGTCAGTATTCATTCAGAGATCCTCCTTTTTTAATCCTCCCCCAGGGGGGTGGGACAGGGTGAAGATACCAGAGGACAGCCGAAGTCAGAGGGGACAACTGCCCCTGCTTGGGTTAGGAGGTGACCACTCTCCATCTGAGGATCCGGACAGTCCATCGTGGCTGGCATTTGGTCTCTTTAGGACAAGATTGAAAGAGGCAGAGATTTTGCCTTCCGGAGGGTCTTTCCCAGGGATTCACAAATGCTTCATTTGTAAACAAACCCTGATCTGCCTCCTGGAAGTCCTTCTTCCTCGTTTAGAGCTCTGCCAGCCCGGGGAGGTGACAGTGTCAAAGCAAAGGACGGCTGGGGCGACGGCTGAGCCGCTGTCGCACGCTGCAACGGGTGAGCGCAGCAGGAGAGGCAATCCTAACGCAGCTTCCACAGACAGGCTGTCACTCTCTATAAAGTTGTTATGATGCCCGGGAAAAAAAAAAAAAAGAAAGCGAGCAGAAATCCTGACTCAAAGGTGACTCAGGTACACCTCTTCTCCATCTCGTGTGAATGCAGTAGCTCGTGGCTGGGGACCTGCTGTGTTGTTGCCACTTTGGTTTGATATGGTTGGAAAAACTAATGTGCGGCGGAAAAGAAAAAGAAAAACTTCACTCAAATAATAGTTGAAATGAATACCGAGGGGAAAACAGTAGTCCATTAATATTACAGCGGTGAGCAAGCACCCCTAACGGAAATAGAAGTCTACAAGCTTCTGTCCTGTACATGAAGCCAAAAAGAGCCAGTCCCTGCTGTAAGGACTTACTGTATTGAGTAGACAAGACAGCTGAAAGGCGTAACGTAGTTGTCGGGGAACGGCTGGTAAATGTTATCTTTGCTCCACTTTTCTTTTTAATGGTATTTGCGCGGCTTCTTACTTGCTTTTGAATTGGTGACTTGGTTTCTGTTTGTGCTCCTTGGGTTTGCACAAGAAAGTGGGGTTGGTTTTGGCCAGAGCAGACTGCCAGAGGCATGGGCCAGTTTGTCTTAGAGGGAAATCCCGTAGTCTGAGGAGCTCAGCAGAGTTAACTTTGGGCTGGGAGAATGAAGGCGCATCTTCCCCGGGACACGGATCCCCCGTACTGGGGCAGTTTGCTGTCCCCTTGCTGTTCGTTACAAATGCAGCGCGTAGAGGGCTGTGAATTGGGCTTATCAGCTTTCTCACTGTTCGAGTGTTATATGGTGGCAGCAAAATGACAGCACTGGGAGACTTTTCCTCCTGCATGTTTATGGGCTTTCGCACAACTCAGAGTCTCAAAGTGGCCATTAATTGAGTTTATGCTTGCTCGGAGGTTCGTTACCCGATCTGAAGAATGTAATAAGGGATGTAAGAGCACTCCGTCTTTCACTCAAGAGGAGAGCAAAGGAGTTCAATATAAATATCTGTCTATTACAGCTGGACAAACAGGGAGTGAAGCTGTGGTGCTCCTGCCACTTCAAGCCACAGAGTGGTTAAGCCCGAGCGCCTCCAGAAGGGGCGGTGAAAACCAAAACCTCTCCCCAATAAGACGGACTGCTGGCTGCTCTTGAAGCAGGCAGGCTGCACGAAGGGCTGAGGCTGCTGTGGCCATTGCTTCAGTGTTGGACGTCAGTTTAATTCTATGGTTATTCGTCCTTCCTCTGTGCCTGGCAAAGCTGGAAACACCATGTCTTGTCCAGTTAACCTCTCGCTGGGCGTTCCTCCAAGTCCTCTAGGGTTTATTAGCACTGATTTGTGCTTCAAGGACTAGTGAGATTCCTGAGTCATCTCCTTAGGCAGGGAGCTATTTATTCCAGTGTGTGTGTTACACTCCCTGGGAGTGGGTGTCTCTCTTCCGCTTTTGGATCCTGCCCTGACTCTATATAAAGACTCCAGGCTTGAATGAGCAGCAAAGCCAACCCTCAAACTGGCTCCATCGTTGGGAAGATTCGTGCTGCTGATCCCGTCTCTCCTGGCTGAAGGAGCGTGGCTGTTTGGAGCATGGGTAGGAGTTTGCATGGGACTTCTGTCCAGCTCGGGGTGGCGTAGCTGCTGGGACGGCGTACTGCGTGTCCACATCCAGGAGCAAGTCTTGCTCTACAGAGGCTCATGGCCAAGGGGGAAGTGTGATTTGTGCCTCCTCTTCTCCCCTGGGCTTGATTTGCTGATGCTGTTGGGTTTTCGGTCGGTGGGATTTTTCTTAATTAGAAGAGACAAGGTGTTTCTGAGTGGCTCCATCTCTGTTGGTATCACAGCAGGGACTGGAGGTGCCATGGGCAAATGCAGACGGGCTCCTCTGAGACATCGCTAGTGCAGGAGCTGCCGGGTTTGGAGGAATTTTGGAACGCATTACCCAGGGCAGTGGTGGAGTCCCCATCCCTGGAGGTATTTAAGGGTCATGTAGATACAGTGCTCAGGGACATGGTTTAGCGGTGGGCTTGGCAGTGTTAGGCTAATGATTGGACTAAATGGTCTTACAGGTCTTTTCCAATCTAGGAGATGCTGTGATTCTGTGAATTTCACTGTGTCTTATCTCCTGGGATGGCCTTTTTCAGACGTATCCCGTGTTTGTTTTGGTGGCCTTGCAGAAAGCTGCCTCGCCGCGTGTGGGTTTGGGAGTTTGGGGGTGCGAGGAGAGTCCCTCACGTAGCAGCTCTCCGGGGAGCTGTAGAGAAGCCGGCGTGCTAATGGCAATGTTCATCCAAAATCTGACTTCACACCCAATTAAGCATCACCCTGAGCCAGAGGGACAAGTCCTCATGTCGTTATGTCTTGAACTAAATTGCTGGCGCTTCATGAGGGCTCTGTCTCCATAGCCTGAGGGACCGATGCATTTAATCCGCATCAGCACTAAAGAAACTTTGTTAACGTGACCTCGTGGTTTGGTCCTTCTGGCTACTGGATGCACATCGCTGTGGTTGCCTTTTTCTTAGTTATGGCTATTTCTATAAACAGGGAA
>NW_009661368.1:6004503-6009293 GCF_000708025.1 Charadrius vociferus
GGAAAGAGACTTAGAAAAAAGGAGAAATTTCTCAGCTCTCTCTCTGTAATTTGTCAGGCATGACGTGCAGTCACAGAATTTTGCAGTGAGTTTTCCTTCTTTTCCACATTTTCCCCTTTAACATCTAGATGTTTTTAATGCTATCCTTATTTAGCAGCTTCTCTCTTACTGTACCAGCTAATGAGGGGTAGGAAGAATTTCTGCATTGACCTTCTGCTGCTGTTTTTCTTTTCCGCAACAGAAATCAGATATAATTTGAAACCTCCTCTGAGGTGCCCCTCCAGGCCCTGAGCCCACACTCCCCCTGATGCGTGTTTGCGGGCGGTGGGAGCATCTCGAGTCACGCTAAATGGCACAGCGCGAGCTGCCGAGGCTGTGTCTGTGAATCAGGAGATCTTCCATCTGAGCCTGGGATAAGTAACACGATGTAGGTCTGAACTTGGTTTTAAGTTGGCGGTGGATTAACCTGCCTTAGTATGGGGGGAACGATCGGCGGTTGTGAGTACAGGGAAAGGTAATGAATGTGCCTGGGTAAGACAAGTGAATGGGACTCTAAAGATGTCTCTGTCCCACTGTTTCTACTGGAAGATGGGGGTGGAGACATCTGCAAGTAGGTGAGACATATCTCAACCTCCGCTCTCCACCCTGTGCTTTGGAATAGCCAAATCTGGGAGACCTGGTAATAGAGAGGGCTTGACGTTGCCCGGGGTGTCCTGGGATTGGCCCATCTGTATGCAACAACTTGGGTGCCTGGGGAGCACCTCCATCGAATTTGCCGGTTTTGCCGCCCTTTGCAAACACTCTGCAGAGCAAATAAGCTGCCGTGGGGGCGTGCTGGGTGTAGAGCGCCTGCCCGAGCCCCAGCGCCCTGCAGAGAGCCGGGCTGAACCTCCAAAACGAGCTCCAGCCCTACCTGGCCTTGCTCTTTTGGCCCTCCTCCACATGGGAGCAGATGGCTATTAAAAACCCCTGCAGAAATTCATTAAGCTAATGGATTGCCAGCCCCCATCTGTGCCCGGGGAGGCCCATCTACCCTGCAGCCGCGTCCCATGGGGGACGGAGTCGGGAAGAGAGGCCGGAGCCAAGCCAGGCCCTGCGCCGGCGTTCCCTGCCGGCTGCCGCGGGCTGGTGGGATGTGCACCCCATGTGTGAAACACCGGGGCTGGCGGAGCAGCCTGGGGAGGTACCACAGACCCAATGGGGCAGCTTACTTATTTTTTGCTTGCTAAAAGTGCAGCAGAAATTAAATGAAGATTGATTAAACCCTTTTTTTTTTTTTCTTTTTTTTTTTCTTTTTTTCTCTCCTGCTTCCTCTCGCTCTTTGCTGTTTCTGGGGAAGACTGAAAATAATTGTGCTAGGGAGGAAGCTAACCTCTGAGCATCCTTTCGTGAATGCAGCACGTGGCCCCCATGGGACTGCAGGGAAAGGCCCTGTAATTACGGGGAACGTCCTGCGAGGCTGAGTTACACAACCAGGACGGAGAGCCGCTCCTGCTTCGCTTTAGCAGCAGGCTGATGATGCTGTAACTCAAAATACTACCTGGCTATTATCCATTCATTGCTTTTTTATCACTGTCGGTGTCCTCGACGCGCAGCGCAGACCGCTCGCGAGGCTCTGAGCCAAGAAGGAGGTAGGAAGGAGCACGCAGGATCATAAAAGGGCCATTTGATATTTACGGTGCCTGGTGACATAATTCCCAGACAGCCTAAAGCATATCTGGGAGCCGGCTGACGAGTCGCCGGGGAGATCTTGCTATGATGCCACCAAGTGAAGGTGACTCCTTGCCGGCTCTGGCGGGAGCAGGATGCCCTGATGGAGACGTCGTGCTGCGGCGGCTGCTCCCACCTGGGTTAAGAGCCAAGTTAGTGGCCGGGAAAGGGATTTAGGACCATAGCAACTGCCTTGAGGTGTCGTATAGAGGAGGACTAACACCTTGGCTGTGGTGCTGGGCATGCCCCAGTGTCGTGTGCTGGAGGATGTCGCTCTTGCGTGCTCCCGGGTGGCTTTGTGCTGTCACTTAAGATGCTGTTGTTGGCGCCGATCCACGCGAGCCTTGGTTACTGGTGTGTTTTGCAGTGGTTTTGTGCCAGGCTTTATTCTACTCTAGAAGGATTTCTTGGTGGCTGAGGGACACGGGCACGTCTTGAGTGACACATGAGCTTAACCTCAGCTGTGCCCCGGTGTGCTGGGGGGAATCTTTTCCCCTGTTTTCCCGTTTGGGAG
Organism: Charadrius vociferus; assembly: GCF_000708025.1. Taxonomy (NCBI): domain Eukaryota; kingdom Metazoa; phylum Chordata; class Aves; order Charadriiformes; family Charadriidae; genus Charadrius; species Charadrius vociferus. The sequence goes on from NW_009661368.1 coordinate 6,006,728, forward strand.
CTGAGGTGGGGAGGAATTCAGTGGCGCGGGATGCCTGCAGCATAATCCAGCATCCCTGCTCCCCGTGCTGTAACTTTAGGCTCCCCCTCCTCCAGCAGCAATAACCATTTCCCATACAGACGAGGAGATTTCAGCGTGTATCCTTGTCCCGTCAGGCCTTCCCAGGCTTTGAATTATTAAATATTGTCTCTGAGCTCCATTATAAAGGTTGTTAGAGCACAGCTACTTATCAGAATAGAAAATACTCTGTTTCCTTACTCTTAACAGTTGGCTGCGTCTGCTTGTGGGATTTACAATAAATGAGAAGAGTTAAAAAAAAAAAAAAAAAGGCAAAACAAAAAAAATCATGAGAGGCTGAGGTTGGAGGTAAACACAGAGAAGTAACATCTTTGCGAGACGATGTCCAGTTTTGTGTCCCCGTACCCACATGGTCGCTGGTCTGTCTCTTTTGTCTGAACCAAAATCACCTGCACGTTCATTAGCGTTAATAGGCTGGAGAGCGTTTGCTGCTGTGGCTTCCAGATGTTGGGTTACAGACTGTGCTCTGGGGGTGCCCCTTCCCACCGCCCCATTGCCCCTTCCTCCATCAGCCGGCAGAGACCCCGGCAAACCCCCCTGGCCGTGTTTTCGGTCCGTGTCCGTGCGTTCAGCTTAGAGGGAGCAACAAGAAGGTGCAGATGCAGAGAAGGAGACCCGAGGCCAGCTGCAGGCTCCCGCCAGCTGCTGAGCGCCGTGACGGGTTTGTCGTGATTTCGGCCAGCCTGAAGCCCTGCCTGCACGTTGCCGTAATTTCCAAGGTCGGATTTTTGTTGGCTGCTTGTAAGGCATCGGGTGGGACCTGCTGCTTTTGCAAGAGGCTGGATTTGAGCAGCGGTAACCCAGGCTGTGGTCCCACTGTTGGTTATTTATTCTCTTGCTTTAGAAGTGTCTCGTCCCACAGCTGGGCACCTCCATGCCCAACCAGGCGCTGCCTCTACCACCCGCCTGCAGCATCCCTGAGCAGCTCCTCTTGATGTGGCCCAGGCAGGTGATCCCTGTTTTTTCCCAGAGAATAAACCGTGGAAACTGGCTAGAGAACGAGCTGGAAATTGGGAGCAGGGTCCCAGTGCCTGGACCAGCCTGGGTCTGATCTCCTCGGACCCGCTGACAGAGGCACGATCCCCTTCTCCAGCTCCTGAGTTTAAGCTGTGACAGCTCTGCCAGGCAGGGGTATGGCACAGTGCCGTGGGGCTGGGGGAGCTGTCGGGGGACTTTGATCGTGCCTGAGAAAAGGAGGTTAAAAGCAGGTTTTTGCAAGCCTTTGCCTGCCATTTTAAACGGGAAGGATGTTTCCCTGGCAACGAGATGGATGCTTCCCAGCAGAGCATATGGCTTCCATCGACTTTGATTTACCGGCGTGTTGAAATGGCAGCTAGTTAATCTCTCTTCAGCTTTAATGTGTCCGTGCCCTGCGTCCCTGTTACTTACCAGCTTTAAAAGGCCCTGGGTCTGGCCCCTGCGGTGCTGGCCTTGCTCCCAACCCGTCCCAGGGCTGGGGCTGGTGGGGTCCCGTGGCAGCGCTGGGACCGGGCACCTTTGCAGAGAGGGACCCTCACAGAAGACCTGAGCATCGCCCGGAGCAAGGAGCCACAGGGTGGGCAGGAAAACCTTCCCTTCCTCGGCTGCCAAACAGCTCCTCCTTCTCGGAGAACATAATCCGCAGCCCTCTCTTCCTTTTCCCCTCCCTGCTTTAAATCATTTTTAGATGTTTTCCACCTTTCACCACACAATCATCTGCCTCCTGCAGCTTGCTATTTATTGTTGTGTTTACTGGCGCAGGGAAATAAGGAGAGGGAACAAACCTGCCATTTGCTGAGCGGGGGAGCTTGGGGGAGCTGCTTTCTGCGAGCTGGTGGCTCTCCCAGGCTCACTGGTGTGTACTGGTCCCTCTGGGCTCACCCCGCAGCCGCCTCCGAGGGGCAAACCCAGGGCGCTCTGCTTCTCCTTGCTGCCCATCGTTGGCTTTCCACGCTTTGACAGATTTGATGAAAATTGGCCAACAGGTCCAAACTATAAGGCAGGGACAGTGAGGCAGCCAGAGAGGGCGATTGCATGAGCCCCATGATCACATGTCCAAGTGGAGACCAGTGACGAGTGGTGTTCCTCAGGAGTTGATACTGGGATCGGTGCTGTTCAACATCTCTGTTCGTGACATGGGGAGTGGGATCGAGTGCACACTCAGCAAGTTTGCCAATGACACCAAACTGTGTGGTGAGGTGGACACGCTGGAGGGGAGGAATGCCATCCAGAGGAACCTGGACAGGCTGGAGAGGTGGGCCTAAGCCAACCTCATGACATTCAACAAGGCCAAGTGCAGGGTCCTACATCTGGGTCAGCGCAAACCCATGTACAAATACGGGCTGGGTAGAGAATGGCTGGAGAGCAGCCCTGAGGAGAAGGACCTGGGGGTGCTGATTGATGAGAAGCTCAACATAAGCCGGCAACGTGTGCTCGCAGCCCAGAAGGCCAACCACATCCCGGGCTGCATCAGAAGAGTGGCCAGACGGGCGCTTCTACCCCTCTGCTC
>NW_009661368.1:6009614-6020834 GCF_000708025.1 Charadrius vociferus
CCCTGGAGGTGTTCCAGGCTGGACGGGGCTTGGAGCAACCTGGGCTGGGGGGAGGTGTCCCTGCCCAGGGCAGGGGGTGGAACTCAGTAATCTTCAAGGTCCCTTCCAACCTAAACCATTCTGTGATTCTGTGATTGCCTTGGGAACCAGGATAGCCCCAGAGGTTCGTTCACGGACCCAAGTGGTGCTGGGACTGGTTCCCCGCTGCCCGTGCCTGGCCGAGCAGCAGCGAGGGGCATGTATGGGGCTCGGGAACCGGCTGGGTAGGGGGGGCCTTAAGTGAGATTAAAGTGTGGTGCTGGCCTGTGAATGGCTGCACCGTGGGGATTTGGGAGGGAAACGCATCGTTCCTCCCCTCTCCACCGATGGAGGATTTTGGGGAGCTACAGATGAGGCGATCCCTCCTTCTTTGCAAATATCCAGGCGAGCCCTAAAGCCCTGGTCTGCCCATGCTGGCTTTCAGCTCTCAGCTCTGATTGCCCAGCCTGAAAGGCTGTAAAAAGGAGGTTCCCTTCTAACTCAGGTTGCCTTTATTTCTCCCGGCAGGACCATCGCTTTCCCCTCCTCTCTGGGCAACCTCTCCCCCTGCCAAGGGCTCCGGAGGATGGGGACTCACCCCTCCACCCCTGCCCATCCTTTTGCTGCGTTTGAGTTATGCCGGAGAAGCAGCAAGGGATAATAAAGTAATTAATTGCTTATTGGTGCTGGGGATTAATTTATGAGGTGCGAGGAGAGGCTGTGCTCTGGCAGACCTGGCGGGGTCACCGCTCCCATCAGTGTCACGAGCTGGCCGTCCTCTGCTGTGAGCAAAGGAGACGCCAGCGTGGGTGGTAGCAGGAGCATCTCCCCATCGCTCCCGTGGAGCGAATCTGGCTACAGCTCTGGGAAACTTTACTGCTGGAGAGGGGAGATGGGTGGAAAAGGACTTTGAAGCTCCTGCAAAACCCAAAATGGTTGTATTAGCGAAGTTTAGCAGAGCTTGACTGGCAGCTGGTTTGATGCTCTCCCCTCCCTGCGGTGTAACTGGCTGTTTCGGCAATTTTTTAAGGGCTCAAGAGCACTGCCTTTTCGAGCCCGAGCTCTCTGGAGATCTGGGTTTGGTTTGCATCCTTTCACCCTGAGTAGCTCCACCAGGCCATGGCACCGCTCTCCGCCGAAACGCTCCTATCCCGACAGGAGCACCTTTCTGATGTAGGGAAGGGATGCAGAGGTCCAAAACTGGCCACTGGCCTTGTATTTCTTGTTGGTGGACCTAACCCTGCGTTTTCCTGCATGCTGAACTCGGGCGTCTCGTGGGCATCGCAATGTTGGGACCCAGCTGAGGTGGACTCACCTTCATGGCGGTGCAGCCCCGTGGCTTTTTTCCTGATTTGCACCAATCTGAGTGGGGGAGAGCTGCAGAGAAGGAACATGGTTCCACTCGGTGTAGCTCTCCAGTTATTCCTCTGGGTATGGTGTTTTTTTTTTTTCTTTTTTACCCAGCTTGGGGGTCATCTTCTTCTGGGGACTGAAATCAAAAGTCTGTGAAGCAGCTCTCCTGCTTCTTGGCTCTGAACTCCTTCCTAGGCACCGGCTGGGACAAGAGAAGTAAAATGAAACAGATGGCAAAATTACCAGCTCGAAGACATATTATACGGGCAGTTTGCAAATACTCCTTTCTTTCCACCAAGACTCAGTTAATTAAATAAACTGATGAGCAAATGAAATTAGCAGTGCTTTGGTGATGCTTCTGTTTTACGCTTTGGCGTTATCCATTAGCCTCTGGCTCCAAGAAGCCACATTCTTGTCTTCTCGTTATCGAGGCAGGAAGCCGGGGACGAACCCAAAATCTCGGCTGTCCTTCTTCGCCGTTAGCTGGGAGGGAGCCTGAGAGCACAGCTCTGCGGTCCTGCCTTTACAGAAGCACAAACCGTGGGCTGAGGCATGGGGAAAGTGAGATTTTTAAAGTCAGCTGAAAGATTTCGAGCCGTTTCGTTGCCTGCCGTGGGTCTGAGACGGTTTGCGCGGCTGCTGTGTCGGCAGCTCCCTGCGGCTGCTCTTGGGGAGGATGCTCGTTTTGGAGGCGCGGTAATTCTTGGTGCTATAAAACCAGTGCAAAGTCAGAGACGGGGGAGCGAAGCTAAAGGAGCTCATCCTTCGCGGGCAGGAAACCTCGAGGCTCCAGCTGAATCGCCGATTCTGGGACAGACCTTTGAAAAACCAGCTACTATTCCTGTCTGCAGCGGGAACCAGCCCTGCACATTTTGAGACAATCTTCCTATCTGCAATTAGACCAGAGTCTATTTTTTGCATATCCCATTCCCTCGAGGAATGTTTAGATGAGATGCAGCGTTACGTTTTACGGGGGCATCTTGCTTTTAACCCAGTTTTGGAGCTCAGTTAAGTCAGGTCGAGTGACTTGCCCAGGTCAGTCAAAGGAGCTTGACCTCAGCAAGAGGATTTTTTTTTTTTTTAATCCTGTCTGTGCCAACCATGCAGCATAGCCCTTGGCTTCTTAAATTTATTTAACTTATTTTCCTTGAAGTGTTGCAGAAAAGCAGGGCTTTGCCCTTAAGAAACAGAAATAAGTTGATCTTTATATACAGATAAAGGTTAGATTAGGAAGGCTTGCATTCCTGTACTCGCTCGTGATGGTTTCTCAGAGGTAGGGAGGAAGCAGAGGCTCTTTTGGGGGAATACCCTGTGGGATGAAACAGTGCAGCGCTCAGATTTCAATCTGAATAATACGGGTATTGCATGAGACAGCAACTTTCCCTCACATTAAAATCAATGAACGGGCTCTGAGTAAATGCCTGCGCAGACGTTTTAAGAATTACTTAAACGTCCAATATTTTATACTCTTAATTTACCTCCCAGTGCACCATAATTGCACCGTGGTCTTCAGCATTCTCGCCCGTGAACCGTTTCTGCAGCTGCACGAATATCTTTCTCCCCACCGAGTTTTTAGAAGAAAACCTCAGCCCGGCAGCGCTGAATCGCGGCAGAGACAGACTCCTCTGGCAGGTGCAGGGGCTTGATTAATACTTCGGGTTTTCCTCCAGACATCTGGCTCCTCTGAGGCTGCGTGCACGGGGCGAGGAGGATACGCAGACAAGCATTTCCCAGTGATTCATGTTAGATGAGGACAAAGAGGAACATTTGAGCTAGAACTTCGCATGCGGTGATTATTATTAATAAGGCTTTTACTCTGAGTTGAGCTGCCTTGAGTAAGTTAAATGATTTGAGCCAGCCTGCAAAAACAAACAACTGGTTCCTTACCTTTAACCCCTTCTCCTGCTGTAGGTGTTCAGATCTTGATCTCTATTCCCTCTCATTTCCAGTCGGCTTTTGTTCTTTGAGGCTTCAATCCAGAAAAGCTCTAAAGCTCACTCTTGCTTGTAAGTGTGGAGATACACAGTCCTTTGCTGGACCAGGTCATGCAAAGATACGTCATGCAAAACCCGTTTCTGCCCAAATTCCTGCAGTTCATGGGTTCAGGTGGGGATTCTGGCTCTGGACGCTCGGGGCAGACGATGCTGTTTCTGCTCTCTGGCTCTGTTATAAACAAGGGGGAGAGTCTGGAGGAGCTCTTGGAGTGGGAACTGATTTCAAAAGTGGTGGATGTTGGAGGAGAAAATATACGCAAGCCCATATCCTGCCCTTTTTCTAGCTGAGAACCATGCTGCCTCAATCGAGGGAAGGCAGGGGAAGAGTCCTTGCGCCCGTACAGTAGAGCTATGGAGCGCCTTTTCCTTTTTCCTTAGTTTGCTGTGGTGCATGTGTGAATGCTCCTCACCTGCCCATAAAGCAGAGAATGACCTTCCTCCCAAAACCCGATGCAAAGGAGATCTCATCCCCCTCTGCATCCCTGGGGTGGCCGTGTGCAGGCATGTTTCGATAGCTGCAAGGGGAGCCGAAGCGCAGAAGCGGAGCGCCGTGCTCAGCCGGCAGCGTTCCCGCTCCCGGCCACGTGTCCGGGGAAGAGCCCGGAAAACCCAGTCTGCTGGAAAACCACCTCCTGCTTTTTGCCGCGTTGCCATCCCGCAGCAAGGAGAGCAGGTTTGCTCATCCGTGCACAGGGGCCGGGGGGGATGCGTCCTGGGGGCTTGCGGGTGGTGCGATAGGGCTCATCGGGAATGTAAACCCTCTCATTTTCCTTCCCATCCCGGTGCCACCACTGTGACGTGGTTTGGGATCTCTAAGACCTGCTTCTCTGTAGCCTGATTCATTCCCTGTATTATTACCCACCTCCTGGAGCGCCGTTTAATGCAGCCACGCTGCAGCCTCCTCCGGGACCCCGCCTGGGTCCTCTGGAGATGCTCCATCGCCCTTTTTACATCACCGTCCTTCGTACACTTTATGCCTTTGTACGGACAGGGTGCTTCTTGTCGGGGCTGTTCAGCCATCATCTCAGCGCACTGAGAAGGCACAGGAGCTATTAACGTTGTCCCAGAGAGGCTTTTGCTAAAGATTTATTTAAAAAGTGTCTAAACCGTGAGAATCCCTGCCTTGGAGCCAGCCTGGGTGCTGCCCACAAACAACATTTTCTACCTGCTGGGTGCGCAGGGAGACTCCGGGTTCCTCCGAGGAGCAAGACCTGGGCTGGGAATGGTCAAACCTGCGGGGAATGAGACACCATCGGGAGCTATTTTTGGAAAGGAGAGCATTTATTAAGGCACAGGACCGAAAGGCAGGACTCCCCGCTTCTATTTTCAGCTCTGCGAGTGACAGAAGTTTGCCTTGGGAGATGGTTTTGGCTGAGACCGAGGGATGTGGAAAGCCGGAGTGAGGCATTTAGCCTCGTGTTTAGCCTTGTAAACGAATAGCTGGGTTACGAATCGCAGCAGGATTGCCCACACGAATAAAGATGATGGATGCTCCTGGCTAAGGGTGGGTGCAATATGCAGCACCTTTACCCCTGGAAAAGTCATGGCATTACCTGAGTTCTGCGTCTGATTCACTGGAAATTTAAACGGAGCTGTAAATACTCCCGTTCCGATTGTGAGGCTCTCTGAGTGTTAAAAGGCGTTTGAGAATCGCTCTTTCTCTTCGCTATGGGCATTCTTTCACCTTGGTTTATTGTCATTGCTGCATTTTCATGGCCTTTGATTTACATTGAAGTTTTAGGTAGTTGAAAGCCGGCGTTTTACCGAGACCACAGCAAATGGATTGCTGGGATTACAGATGGATTGCCCATAAGCATTTTTGGTTTTATTTTAGCACAATTATCAATGCCTTGTTTACATCCCCAAAGTAATTTTTAAACGTTTTAAGTTATTTTCCATTGTGCAGCTCTCAAATGCCTGTAGTGAAATACTCCCTCCTTCCCAGCTTTGCTCTTTCTAATTAACCAAACCTTTAATTCCCTTTCCCATTTCCAGGGAAAGCCAGCAAAGTATGTAACAAGCGCAGCAGCTTGTTACGAGCTTGTGCCACCTCCTTGTGTTGTATCCATCTCCATCGCATCCAGGAATCCAGTTGCTCCATCAGAGGAAGCCCAATGCTTTTGCATCTCAGCAAATGTTATCTGAATACAAGTATTTCAGGAATAAATTTAAAGGTCTTTTAAAAGTCTTATGTAAATGGATGTGTAGATTCCAAGGGGGTTTCTTTTGGAAGGCAAATTAGATGATTAACCTGAAAAGCTTTATGATGATTCCCTCACATGCTTTTACTGAGGAAAAAAAAAAAAGAAAAGGACAATCTTTCCTGTTTCAAGTCATTGTAAGTATTTTTTTTTTTTTTGAGGGGGAGTTCAGTCATTTCTTTTTCTATTGCTAACATGAAGCACGATGGATATGAAATCTGGATATGCAGATTTTGCGCTGGGATTTATAAATTGTAATAAGAAGCTTGTATGGGTGTTTTAAGTCAACATAACCTTTGGATGTAAAGCCAGACTTTGGAGGACTTTGGATTTATTAGTATTAGCAGCAGTCAGATTTGCACAGCTGAGTCTTGGCTGAGCTTAAAGGTCTCAGCAATAGGGATGGGGGATGCTGGAGCAGCAGGAGGTGCCGGGTGCCCGTGGGAACGGGTCGGGGGGGAGAAGATGCGGTGACGTGAGGTGTCACCGCTTCCTCTGTGCCATTGCTCAGTGGAGGAGACGGTGGTCCAAAACCACGCGCTGCCCTTTGCATCCTGGCCTGGGTTTGGGAGAGGCTGGTGTCGGCTCCAGCCGTGTGTTGCCTCGGACCCGGCTCCTGTCTGCTCGGGGGGAGGATATTGACTTCACCAAAGCTCTAAGCAGAATTGGCATCTTTAATGTAAAAATCATTAGATGGGACATAATTAACGTTCCTTGTTGCACATTAACATTACCCAGAGTCAGGCTGCAGACATAATTTGCTTTGATTAGATATGTAGCTTTAAAAATTAGATTCATCCCAACCTCTACACTATTTATTGGCCTGTTTCCCTTTCCCTAGCTATCCATTATTATCTGGAGCCCTTTCCTGCGCTGTCTGGGTAGATTAGGTGAAATTAAAGCAGAGTCGGCCTTCCTGTTCCCCACTGCCCTCCCTCTGTGGGAGCTCAGAGGATACACACCATCTCCGGTATGGACATACCTCTCAGCTTTCTTTGTCCACCCCCTATTCATAAGGGGGCTACAGATCCTTCGAAGCCTCCCAGGAGCCGTATAGACCGCACACCCCCTGAATTCCGTTTCCTTGCAGAAAGGTTTCATTCTCTTAGTCTTCTTTTGCATCCTCTCGGAGGTTCGTGGACCACAGGGTCAAGCAGAGCAGCTGTGCATCACTGTGGGGCTATTTTGGGATGCTTGAGCCGCTCACCCTGTGATGAGCCAGTGCCTGCATTCCTTGCTGGCAGGACCGGTCCTTACCCGGTGACTGAACATCCCCGTCGGCACTGAGACGGGGAGATTTTAGTCCACATGGGATGTGGCCCTCGAGCTCCTGTGCTTCATCAGAGAAGCTGGCGCCTTCCCCCTTGCCTCCCATGCTCGGCAGTGCTGTAATTAGTGCTGGCCCCGCAGGCGGCACCTACATCAGGTCTCCCCAGCAATGAGAGCCCTGGAGAGCACAGAGCCGAAATTACAGCAGCCCCGAGCTGGCCCCGGGGAGGTGAGGGGACAGAGAGACGGGACACCGCCGGGGAGGGGAAGGAGCAGCACCAGGACATCCCACTGCCCCAGCGGCACCCGGAGCTGCCCTGGCTCTCCCCACATCACCACTGCTTGTACACTCCACCCTTGGGATTCAAAGGGATAAAATTATTTTTCCTTCCTTTCTTCTACCCCATCGATAAATGTCTAGTGACAAATTTAACATACAGCAATCCTCTTTCTTGTGGCGTTTGTCCCTGCCAGGACTCAGCGTTTGAACATGGCTTCATTCTGGATCCATCCAAGGTGGTCACCTCACCCAACACGGTGTGCAAGTCGGCGTTGGTACTGCCGCTTTGCTTTCAGCACCTCCTCAGCCATTTTACTGTATTTTTATTGTCATAAAAATACAATCCGCGCTCTGCTGCTTTAATCAGAAAATGTAGGATTTTCTTTTCCCCCTGTTCCCTTTCTGTCATCTTTTTGTTGTCGTTGTTGTTGTTGTTTTCCTCTCCTCTCCTCTTTCTTCTTTCGCTGATTATTCATTTGTTTCTCACTCCCGGCACAGAAGTTTGCAGCAAAATCTGGGCCACCCCAGGAGCGGGGGCTGCCTGACCCACTTGTGGGGTCCTGCTCCCCCTGCCACACCGCAGGCACCAGCACGGTCCTGTCCCCAGGCCCAGGCAACCCGGAGGGAGGGAGGGAGGGATGGATGGATGGATGGATGGATGGATGGATGGATGGAGTCCGTTCGGCTGCAGGGCAGGTTGTGCTTTGCTTGTTTACAGCAAGGGTTTTAAAGGACCAGCTTGGGGAGAAAACCTTATTTTAAGTGAGACCCAGAGAAGACATTAAGGGACATCATAAGCGGGACTGCAAGGGATGTTTTCTTACTCTCTTGAGGTTGTTTCAAGTCTCTGGTTATCAGATCTGGTGTGAGAAGAGGAAATTTATAGAGAGAAATCAGGCAATTGTCCTTATCTGGTCTGCGCTGAATTCATCTTTTTGCTGCCAAAGCTCAGCCTTCGCTGAGATGGCTCTGGAGGTCCCTTACCTCCAGCAGGCAGGGACGTTTCAGCCTGTGGTTCAAATAAATTCTGCAAATCCCCTCTTTTTTACTTGTTACTGTGACATTAATGGTCATTGCAAAGCCACAACCACGACCCGGATGGCGTGAAACTCCTTTTCTTTATACAGCGAACAGGAACAGCACCCACCAGCTGAACCGTACCTTATAAATATTCGATGTGCAGTTTGTAGGAATGTGAGACAAAGCCAGACAGATGAATTATTTAATGCTTTTAAAGAATGCAGCTTTTAGTTTCTCCCTGCACTGGCCTACTTTATTGCATCAGTAAATAGGTCTTTAGTAAATTTATTTCCCTCCTTTTGTTTGAGTGAGCAGTGGGCATCACGGGCTGGTGGGGACCTTCTCCGTCCGTGAGCAGATGCCAGGACACCTCTGGAGCTGCGGACTGGGGCGTCGAGTGTCAGAAGAGAGTCGAGCTCCTGTCATTCATCTCATGCCTTTTGATTTGCATTAGTACATCCAGCATTCACGAAAAGCTCAGAGCGGGCAGTTTTGCCGGGGACAGCCTGCGAGTGACAGGCTGGTGTGGCACTTCTGAGGCTGCTTTTGGGACAACCCATAGAAGCAGATGTCAGTGACACCGGGACGCGTAGTGTAAGGGGGGTTTGGAGAATCTCCCCGATCGTTTTCGTGACAAATAAAAGAGGCTGAGTGAGCTGATGTCAAAGCTGGGTCCCCCAAGCTCCCGGCAGGATGGGGCTCCTGCGTGTCCGTGCGGGGCTGGGACAGAGAGGCCAGCCCAGCTCCCTCCCTGGTGGCAGGGTGTCTCTGCCGTCACACTGAGGTACTAACAGCACCCAGGTCGCATCCCTTGGGCAGGATCAAACCCCTGCTGTGTCCCATGTCTGCCCACAGAGGAGCAGAGTAACAACCATCAACCTCCCAGTGATGCTACAGCAAACCTGAAAGGTCGCCAGCCTTTCCCGGCAGTAAGGAGTTAATCGGGGGTACCTGCCTAAGAAAAGGACATTAAATCCACCCAAAAACATCTTACCCTGGCAAGGAAGGGAAATGCAGTCCCACTCCTGTGTAAGGGTTTGTGGGTGCGGATGCACAAGCAGAGCGTCGGGGGAGTTTCCGCTGGGTTTGCGTTCAGCGCGCGCTCCGGCTCAGCAGCCAGCGGGGACAGCTGCTACCGTGTGAATAAATGAGCGTTTCCCTCGTTTGCGTGCCTGTTGAAAGCCTGTTGCAGTGAGAGCTGACGGTTCCTTGGGGAAATAACATCAGAGGTGATCAGAGATACCAACTGGGAGGGGAATTGGATCGGCACTGGCCAAACTGAGAACAATCCAGTGGGTCCATCCACGCGTAACCCTTCCAGTTACTAAAACCAGGGGCTTTACTCTCCCCTTTTCACATGGCGGTGTAGCAGCAGCACAGTAAATACTCCTAGAGAAATATGTCCAAAAATGCTTTCTGGACTAGTTTGGTGAAGTGTGAAAAATTCCTACTCTGAAGACTGACGTGTTCTCTCTCTTTTTTATTTTTGTGTTATGTAGTTTTCTACTCGTTTTCTCCTGCCTGGTGCTGTCTGTCTTTTCGACCATTGATGAGTACCAGAACAGCTCAGAAGGGGCCCTTTACATCCTGGTAAGTGGGGGGGTTGCAAATGAAGCCATCAGTGTGGCATTAAAACAAAATCAAAACCACACAAAACACCGGGGTTGGGGGTGTTTGACTGGGGCAGGAATTCGAACTGTGGCTTGTGAGAAGGGGACCGCTGGGACCTGCAGGTAAGAAATAAGGAAAATGTGAAAAGGAGAAATCTGTATCGGGAATAAATTAAAATTATTTTTAACGATCCTTTAAAACCCTTCTTCCTAAACTTTTTCTTTTTTTTTTTTCCTGCATTTATCTTCAATTGCAAAACACAGTAGCCAGACTGATCCCAACTGAAAAGCAGTTTGATGTCCAGCAGCTCCCAATATTTAAAGCTGGGGATGCGCTGTGTCGGGAGCAGCCCGCCTTGCTGCCTCCTCTCCCACGCTAGAACACCCCTGCCACTATTTGATCCGACATCAAGCTGCAGAGTTTTGTTCCTTAAATCGCCCGGCATCCCTCGCGCTCACAGCGTGGCTTCTGCCATCGAGAGCCAGCAGAGATCCGGCGCGCACCGCCACGGCGCGGGGCTGCCGCATTCACGCGTCTCCTTTTGTCTTTCTTCCTCTTCCCCGGTCCCTTCCCATACCTCGACATCAAAAGGCGCTGCAGACTAATTAGGGCTTCGTCAGGTTTGACGCGTGAGAAGGCTGAGGGAAGCGCCGCTAGTAAGGAAACGGGAGGGAAGGGAGCGTGTGCAGGGTGTTCGGGTGGTGATGGAAAGAGCTGCGATGCGCAGCGTCGGCGTCATCGCTTGGCATCAAGGGATGGAGGATCTCCACTGCCCCTGCACCAGGTAGCCCAGCACACGGGGGCAACCGGTCCAGTTTTTTAGGGAAAAAGCTCAAATCTCCTGTGAAGAGTCCCAGGATGGAGCAGCCAGTGATTCCCATCTCTGGGCTTCCCCGAGCTGCTCAGCATTAACCTGGTCAAGTCCTGGTAGTCCTACTGATGGTAGGGAGATGTGCAGGTATTCGTCAATCTTGTGATGGGGGACACGGACACAATACAAGAAGGTGTAAAACTAGTTCATGGCTACAACATGCAGTACCTCTCACCACCCCAGGGGAGGGTGAGGGAAGACACAACAGCAAAGATCTGATAATCTTTCAAGCCATTTAGTGGCGCAGAGAGCTCTGTGATACATTTTCTGAGGTGCGCGGAGTTTAGGTTATGGGTTTGTACTTGATTCTGGAGCGCGGTCTCCATTGCGCTTCTTTCTCAACTAACGGCGTTGTCTCCCTCGCAGGAAATAGTCACCATCGTGGTGTTCGGGGTGGAATACTTCGTGAGGATCTGGGCGGCCGGCTGCTGCTGCCGATACCGGGGCTGGAGGGGAAGGTTAAAATTTGCCCGCAAGCCTTTCTGCGTCATCGGTAAGTCCTGCCTCCCTGCGTGGGATTTCCCAGACCCATACGGCTGTTGCAGGCTCTCTCTTGCACAGCGCTTCGGTTTCTCGCGTGCGTTTTGGGGGGGGATTCTTAGC
>NW_009661368.1:6020854-6068720 GCF_000708025.1 Charadrius vociferus
GGAAAGAGCACAAAGGCAAAACGTCCTAATCCATGGGCATGTTTTTTTGTTATTCTGCGCGGGGTCCACCTTGTTTTCTGCAGAGCTGGGAGCCGTCCCGGTGCCCTGCGTACCCCACACGTCACTGACAACTGCCCACCGCCACCGCAAGGGGATTTAGCTGAGCGTAGGAGCTGGGATCCTGCGGTCCTGGGTCCAACCTCGACACCGAATGGCTCACGAGTCATTGAAATTCTCTGTGCCTCACTTTGCCTTCCCTGGTGCTGATGAGCTGCCTCACGAGGGAGTTGCGAGACTTAATTAATTCTTGTTTGGAAAGTACTCGGCGATCCTCTTGTGAAAGGGGCCATCTGTGCACAGCAGTTATTTATAACGGGGTGAGGAGTGGGCAGAGAGGCCGTGCCGTTCGCTACGGAGCCAGCTTGCAAATGGCCGGGAGCTGGCAATGGTCACAGGCAGGATTTTAGCTTATTCCACAGAAAAGCACCCCTATAAAATGTGCATAGAACAGCAGGGAAGAGGGAGGTTTTTCGGGATCCTCTAATTTGGGATATGTAAGGCAAGGCTGTTTTTTTTCTTGGCCTTTCGGTGTCCCTGAGCACCCTAGGATGGCTGTGGTGGACCTCTAGGTTTTCATTCCCAATTTAGACTGGGGAATTCACAGCTCTGGACAGCACTGGGTAACAGGCAGCTGCGGCTGATTAAGAAAGGGCATGGATTTTGCAAGGTTTGGATCTAGTTTAGCAGTGTTAACACTGAATCGTATCAGAATTCAGGCTTTGCAGCGTTTGACACATTGTGGGATGTTTCCATAAGGTGTGGAGTGACTCCTTTCATCCAGGTTAAGATTTCTGCTATGTCCTTCCCACACGATACAACTGATACAAGACCACTTTCCTGCAGAGCCTTCTGCTGCCGGTGGCAGGGGGTTTGGTCGTGGTTGAGCAGCGCTTCTTCAGCTTTCAATGCCATCTGTTTGTGCAGACATCATGGTGCTGATCGCATCCATCGCCGTGCTGGCAGCGGGGTCCCAAGGGAACGTCTTTGCCACCTCGGCGCTCAGGAGTTTGAGGTTCCTGCAGATCCTGCGCATGATCCGCATGGACCGGCGGGGTGGCACCTGGAAGCTCCTGGGCTCCGTGGTCTACGCACACAGTAAGGTGAGTGAGCCCCAAGCAAGGGTATGGAGTCACTCTTCGTGTTTCTCCCCACCAGAGATACCGCGTTGGTTCAGTTCTTCACCCCAAACATACCCCAGGCCTGGAGAGGTTGGAAGGTCACCGTAGAGTAAGATGGGGGGCAACACAAAGTCAGAGACACAAGGTGCGATGGAGACCTCCAACCAGTAGAGGAGAGAAAAGAAGGCGATGGAGACCTCCAACCAGTAGAGAAAAGAAGGATGTTTAGATATTTGCAGGGAATATCTTGAGCACAGTAACCACCTGCACACTGACACAGCTCATTTCAAAGAGTT
Organism: Charadrius vociferus; assembly: GCF_000708025.1. NCBI lineage: Eukaryota > Metazoa > Chordata > Aves > Charadriiformes > Charadriidae > Charadrius > Charadrius vociferus. Next base: position 6,022,329 of record NW_009661368.1, read on the forward strand.
AGCAATTAGCCGGCAGCCTCGTTAAGTCATTAAGCACAGGTGGTGTTGCCAGCTCTTTGTCGGGGATGCACGCTTCAAAGCGGACGTGTTTCTGAAAGCGCATCCTGTGAGCAGCGGCTCCCGCAGACGCAGTTATTGCGCTGCGTTCCTCTTCCCAACGTGAGATCATGGACCAGACGCAGAACTGATCCCTGGTGTAAGGCACCTTCCTCTGGTTTGGGAAGAGTTTGTTCATCATTTTCGTGTTCCCTGATGCTGAATTATACATTTAAATTTGCTCCTGTTTCCTGCACTTTTTCCATGGAAAAGGTTAGCCAGCCTGTCCAGACCTATGTAAAAATTGTAGGGATTTTGTGGGTCTCTTATCCACCCTTGTATTAACTTCATCCAAAACCAATCACTCCTGCGAATTCTGAATTAAAACTTGCCTGAAATTGGGGGATATCCTATCCAGACCCCAGCTTTGTACCTCATGCCCACTTAGTGGAAGGGACCTGCCCTAAGCAGAGTCCCCAGGGATTTGGGGCTCCCATTTCAGTTTTAACCCCACTTCCCTGTGTGAACTGGGGAAATATTATTTTTTTTTCAGTCGCAGTTCCACATCTTGAAATAAGGGAGCTATTAAGACTCCCTTTCCTCCTCCATTTGCTGTATATGTTTAGATGATGGGGTCGTCAGGAGGGGGATCGCCCCGTAGAATCATAGAATCATGGAGGTTGGAAGGGACCTTTAAGATCATCAAGTCCAACCGTTAACCCAGCCTGACAAAACCACTTCTAAACCATGTCCCCAAGTACCACATCTACCCTTTATTTAAACACCTCCAGAGATGACCCTCCGTATGTGGGGCAGGGCCACCACCAATACGTGGTCCCTTCTCAAAAAGTGGCACTACTGGTCTCCAACCGAAGCCCCAAAGCCGAAGCAAATCCAGGGAAAGTTCAGATCTGAGGCCAGTCCGCAAGCGAGTAACTCGAGCTTGTGGAGATGCGCACCAGGATTGCAATTATTCTCTTCTATCCTTTAATGATCTTGCAGGAGCTGATTACTGCCTGGTATATTGGCTTCCTGTGCCTCATCCTGGCCTCTTTCCTGGTGTACTTGGCCGAGAAAGGAGAAAATGAGCACTTTGATACGTACGCAGATGCACTCTGGTGGGGTCTGGTAAGTAATTTTCCTAGAACAGCTGCTGGTTATTAAAATAAAATGTCCATTAACCCTCCATCTTCTATCACTTACGTGAGGAATCGACTTACGGAGTGCTTAGTTAACATTTTTATTAAAAGGCTTCAGGCTGCTCCATTTAGCTCTTTTTCTTAAATAAACCTCAATAGAAAATGTTAAGGGTTCGCGTTTCTTGAATTAGCTGGAGCTGCAAAGAAACTGGGAACTCGTGTGCCCTCGGTCGTGGGATTTCGCCCTGTCGCGACAGTAGAGGCAGGTCGGATAAAGACCCCATGCTACGGCGTGCTTTCATCATCATTTTGACAAGCCTTGCCGCCCTTTAATTATTTATAATCATACTTGGGCAACACGCTGTTAAACACGCTGGAATAAATTTTATAAAATTAATAGGGTCTAAGTACCAGAAAGACTTCAGTGCTGAAAGCACTCCCTTTTCACATCTCTGCTGAGGAAGGAGGAAAGGGCAGTACTTTTAGTTTGCTCTGTGTGTGCGTGTGCATGCGAATTATTGGATTACCCGATCAACAAAGAGAGAATTAATGACGTTCTAATCTTCTTGCGTTATTGTTCTTCTGCTCCGACGCTCTGGCACTAGTTTGGCCTTGATTACAAAGCATGTAATGAAAATCCCAGATCTGATCAAATCCCAATAACAGGCTTGGGGAGGAATCGGCTGATCAAGCAGCTCCTCTATTCCAACAAAGGCAAAGAAGCAGTAAATGGCTTTTCAAGCCCCTTGGTTATGACAGAAAAATAAAAACAAAGCCCAATTTGACATAACTAGAAAATAAACAATGAGGAAAAAGTGACAGCCCATAATTAGCACTCAGTCTAGAGAGAACCATGTGCAGAGTTATCCCTCCTTCTTCCCGGCCGTGCGAGCCTTTGGCAGAGGATCACCCCCTTCCCCATTTCAAGACATGGAGGTGCACCACACTTTGCCACTGAGAAGCTCAGAGTAAAACTTGAGCTTCATTAAAATAAACAGATTTTGTCATGGTCCAACTCACGGGTCCAGTACAGACAGACGTTAAGAGGTGAGCAAAATAAATTGAAGTTCATGTTGAGAAACTCATCCCTTAGTCTGATCTTAGTGGATCCAATCCTTATAGTTGTCTATGTAAATGATAGAAAAAATTTTAAAGCAACTTTGCAGTGATTATGGAGAGAGTATTGCTTCAACTTTGTGTTTCAGTAAGGAATAGCCATGCAGATGCATTTTCTAACCACTGTGACCAGACGGCATTTAATTGATAGGGCTTTTAGTGGGTCCAATTAAACAGTGCTTTGGGATCGTACTTCCATTTGTGTACAAGTGATTTTCTTCTCAGTTGAGTGCATGAGGTTTCCAAAGCCACATCAACGTGGTGTCAGCTCCTGTCCCTGGGGCCGCCTCTGTCCCTGGAGGCTATGGGACGGGGACAACTTCCCACTTGTCACAGGGGCCGCTGAGGTCCACTGAGCAGAAGCCTGAAAAGAAGATGTTCCTTCCCAGACCGTCTCTCCCTGCCTTCCCCAACCAGTCCCAGGCTCTCCAAATCCTCTCGGAAGCCTCCAGGGATACCCAACATTTCCCAGTAGTGATGTCCATGGAGTGAAGTGGGAAAATGCATCTTTTCCTGCAGTTTGGAGCTCAGGGGATTCTTTGTCTCCAACAAATCTCTCAGCTCCTTCCCCAAAACGCACACAGCAGCCTGCCAGCACTCTCTTGCTGCATTGCAATAATGAGGAGAAGAAAAAAACCATCCCTAAATTAGGTTGTATGAAGCAGTCCTAATTCATCCTGTTGGGCTAATATGCTGGTTTTGAATAGGAGACCGGCTAATAGGCAGTGCTGGGAAGATGAGGAGTGCACAGCATCGGCTCTTGATGCATGCAAATAGCCCTGCGTTCTTTCGGGAGATGCCGAAAGGGAGTTTGGGGGAACTCTGCCGGTTCACTTCTCCCTGCCGAAGGCTCAACCCCGTCTCCCGGGGGAGGCTCCGAGCTGCCGCAAGCCTCCGCACCAGATGGCAGCTCTGTCTGTGTCAGCTAAAGGCAAGAAAACGCTCCCAGCTGGCGTTGAAAACTCAGCGCGTTGAGCGGGGAGGGCGGCAGCGCTCTCCGGGGTGACGGGACATCGCTGCTGCCCACCGAGGTGCCCGTCTCGACCAACCGGGCTCCTCCGAACTGCACCTCGGCTCGGTCACCTCGGAGCACGTGGTGACCCTGAGTCCTCTGTGTCCCACCCAGGTGTTAGCGGCAGTTTTGGTTTAGTTTTAGGGCTGTCTGACCTGTTTGGTCATCTCCTCCCCGCAGATTACTCTCACCACCATCGGCTAAGGGGGCCAACACCCTGGAACGGGCGACTGCTGGCGGCGACGTTCACACTCATCGGCGTCTCCTTCTTCGCCCTCCCTGCCGTAAGCGTCTCGCTGGGAGGGGGGCTGAGCTCGGCCGCGCTTTGTCCCCGGCCCCTGCCGCTGGTGGCACCGCAACAGCTATATCCGATGGCGGGATGCACCCAGAGACCTCCCCACTGCAGCTGCTCCGTGGCTTTTGAGTCCAAAAATAATAAGAAGAGGGGAAACCCCGTCTGAATATCCACAGCTCAGGCACTATGTGTATGAGCAAATGGGATGGAAACTCTAGATTTGGCGCTGCACAAATATTTATTGAAATGAAAGCATTTTTTCCCTGCAAAGGGCTGTTCCGAGGGGCGATTACGCCTTTTCAGCAAATTACCCCCATCCCTTTGGCCGTGCGTTTCGGCGTGTTGCACGGCTGCGATTTTCCCCTCTGGGGATAATTTGCTGAATGCCGGCACGGTGCGCTTATTTTCTATTTTATGAGCTAGCAGGAAGTGGTTTGGTAAAAGCAGCAATTCCAGTGAGCGCCGGCAAAGCCCACTGCCCCTTCACGGGGAGCGCGTGTGCCGGGGCAGCCCCGGACGGCGGCTTCTCCTTCCCTCCCCTCTGCGTTTGAAGCAAATAATGAGCCAGAACGAACCTTTGGAGGGAAAGTTCGCTCTGACTTTTTAGCGAAAACTTAGCTAACACCCTGCTCACTGCAGATCTTCCTTCTCTTTCCCCAGGGCATCTTGGGGTCGGGGTTTGCCCTGAAGGTTCAAGAGCAGCATCGGCAAAAGCACTTTGAGAAGAGGCGAAACCCAGCAGCGGGTCTGATCCAGGTGAGAGTCACGTCCGAGGAGCCTTGGGCTTACATCAGCCCAATTTTGGGAGGCTTAATGGGTTTTTAGAAATAGGGGAGGAGAGGGGCAGGTGAAAAACGGGGCTGTGCGTGTGAGGTGTGAGACAGCAGCTGGCGACTGGTCTTGTCTGGGAGTAAATGCCAGGAAATCAGCCGTGGGAAAAGAGCATATGTGGTAGGCAGTCTGGGGGAGAAAAGGAATGAGCTCCAGCCCGGCGCAGCGAGACAAATGCATTAGGACAGTCTGTTTTCACCAAACTTATTTTTTTCCCCACAAAGAGAATATTTATACTGATAGAAGTTACAATTGGGAGCATTTTCTTCACCATAACAGATGTCTGCGCAGAAGGTTGGCCCTGGTGATTTGAAATTGGAGTCATTTGACGTTCCCCTGCTCCTCTCTCTCCAAATTTTTTAACTCCCCAATGTGCAACAACACCCGTTTGATACCTGACCTCACCCTGACAGCGAGTGCCCGGTACTGGCAGCCCTTGTAGCTGGGCTCCCATCATCCAGAGTGTTGTGGGACCACCCCAAATTTGTCACGCATCAAACCAAGGAAAAGGCAGAATGTCCGAACTGTCCCACAGAAAGCAGAGGGAGGACTCAGTGTTGGCTGAGGTTGATAAAACCGAGGGTAGTGCTGGCCGTGCCGGGGTCCACCATCTCACCTTGTCTCCTCCACAGGCGGCTTGGAGATTTTATGCCACCAACCTGTCCCGGACGGACCTGCACTCCACCTGGCAGTACTATGAACGCACCGTCACCGTCCCCATGTACAGGTACCTCCCCCTTCTACTGCCTTCCTCCTGATGCCACCGTCTCCACATTTATTTTCGTTATCTGGATATATTGTTTCGTTTGTTTATTTAATTTTTTTAGGTTGAAAAAGTTGTTTTCACGAGCTCTTAATGGCTGGTATGCACTTTTGGAGTTTTTTTTGATTTTTTTTTGCTTTGAGTTTTTTTTTTTGTGTGTATTTCTTTTTGACTTGATTTTAATTTCTCTGTTGTGTTTTTTCTTTTTTTTTTTTTCTCTTTCTTTTTGTGTCTGTGTGTGTATGTGCTCTTCTTTTCACCTTCATTTCTCCACGTCCGCTGGTAGTTGCATTGTGTTGTGACAGTTGCCGTGCCCGGGTGTGAAGACCTCCCTCCCGAGCTGCTCTGGACCGTAGGTAAACACCACCCTCCTTGCGCCCTTGCCGGGGCTCTCCTCACTGCTCCAGCTGCTCTCTAATGGTCCTTCTGCCTTTCAGCAGACTTCTGTCCCTCCCTCGACCGGCCCAGCTCTCTCCTTGGGTGCATTTGGCCTGAGTCCTCTTCTCTTCTCTCTTCTCTTCTCTCTTCTCTTCTCTCTTCTCTTCTCTCTTCTCTTCTCTCTTCTCTTCTCTCTTCTCTTCTCTCTTCTCTTCTCTCTTCTCTTCTCTCTTCTCTTCTCTCTTCTCTTCTCTCTTCTCTTCTCTCTTCTCTTCTCTCTTCTCTTCTCTCTTCTCTTCTCTCTTCTCTTCTCTCTTCTCTTCTCTCTTCTCTTCTCTCTTCTCTTCTCTCTTCTCTTCTCTCTTCTCTTCTCTCTTCTCTTCTCTCTTCTCTTCTCTCTTCTCTTCTCTCTTCTCTTCTCTCTTCTCTTCTCTCTTCTCTTCTCTTCTCCTCTCCTCTCCTCCCCTCCCCTCCCCTCCTTTTTTTTGGTTCTCTAAGAGGAGGAAAACCAAATCAGGATTCAGTGAGCATCTTCCCATTTCTTGCATTTCACTTATCCATCGCAATCTGTTGACACGAGTAAGGGCAGTCAGTGGAGCTGTGACGGGTGATGCTGATAAAGCACCGCTGTGTTTTAGCAGCATCCATCTGGTTTGCTTTGAAGAGAGGTAACTCGTCATCATACCCAGGCGGCTCTTGAAGCTGAAACAGCACAGGTTATAGCGGGGCTGTGGGAATTCACAGCCTCTTGGGATTTGGAGCTTCATGGAGAAGGGGACAGAGCGCCCTCCGGGACGTGGGGAAGCACTGCATCCCCCACGTCGCTCTCAGGGTTGGTGGCATCGAGCAGGACGCTTCCCCAGAAGCTAAAATGCAAAATATTGCTGTTCGTTTTCCACTTCACGCTGCACTGCGTCCCGGGGAGGGCTGTGCATCCCTTTCTGGTGTGTTTTTAGGGACTAGCCAGATCTTTTTGGGTTCCTACAGGAGGTGGACGTGTTGGTTAGATGTTCCTGTAGCTTCGCGGGGTTTTCCTGGGGCTCGCTGTGCCCCATCTCCCTGCTCCCAGTGGTCCAGCACCAGGCTGTGCCACGGCAGGTGTAAATCCCGTTGTGTTTTCCCGCGTTACTGGTGCCTTCAGCCCTCGGGCAGACAATCTGGGTATATTTCCTCGGGTAAGAATTAGCCTGTATTGGAAACGCAGCAGCCAGCCTCTTAACCCATCTTAAAAACCTGTTGGAAGTCACATTGTTGTGGTCAGTAAGTTTTCATTGGATTCATTCCCAGTGTGTGTCTGATGGATGGCTTTTCCCCTAGAGATTTATGAACCAACTTCAAGATTTTGCTGAAAAAAACCCAAAACACCCCAAACTAACAACCCAACAGAACAGAACAAACCTGTTTTCCAATAGCGTTAAACCCACCCCCCCATCGAAACGCTCCCTCCCAGTATTTGACCTTCTCGCTGGGCGTTTGCAGCACTGGCTGAGATCAGCTACTGGAGAGGATGAGGACTGAAGCCTGGTCCAAAGTCCGCTGCAAACCGCAGAAAGCCCGGGGCTGATTTCAGTGGACTTTCTCAGGTTTTACTGCTGTTTGAAAGACTGAACTTGCCACGCAGCCAGACATACAGTGACACCCTTTTGCCTGGGGACGGACTGGCGTAATTACTCACTACGTAAACTAGAAAACCTGATGGACTGATATGGGCTGATGGACTAATATACACAAGAAAACTAAGCTAAAGAGCTCCAGAACAGGCTAAATAAAAACTTTGGGCTGGAGAAAGAGAGAAAAGAAAAAAATAGTAGTTTGGTAAAGAGCCTGACTGTCTTAAATAAAAAGCCCGGATAAAGTTGTAGCAGGGTCGTAGCACTTTTGCTGGCTGATGCCACGGGTGCTGCTCCCAACACGGTCCCCAAGCGGCAGCGTCACCCTGGGCTCCCCTGGGCACAGGCTTCGGCTCTCCCAACTTCACCCTTAAATCCCAACTCCTGTCTGTGCGCAGGCGAAGTGAACACCACCTGGGAGAGCGAGCTGTGGGTGCACCGATGGCTTCAGCCGTTAGGCAAATTGGGTTTTTTACCAAGAAAGCAGTGATCCTCTTTTGAATGTGTTTTGGATGCAGTCAGACAAATTAATTGGGAGGAAAAAAAAAAAAATTGAAGAAGAGGGGGTAACTGTATGTTCTGGCTGCAGCTTGCATCACTCGCACTGTCCATCTATCCTCGTCTACCCACTTCGCTAAGCCAGCTGGCGGGCTCTGGCTGCAGCCACAGTGGTGCATCAAGCCCAGCGCCGCATTACGGTGATGGCTGTGGACTGGCGGCCGCGATGCACCACGTGGTTAGGAAATGGGTTGGAGGAACACAATATCTTCCCCCCTTGTCTCCCTCCCGGGTGCCTGGGGGTGATCTGCAGTCTCCGTTCCCTTGGCACCCTTTCTGCTCAGCGTTGGGCTGCTTGTTCCTCGATAGCAGGAGCCTTGGGACTTGAGCTTGCCCGTCTTCCCAAGGCATCGCCAAAAAGACTGGCTGCTTGATGCGAGGAAATTGTTACATGTGCCTTGGAGGAGCTGACGTGTCTCCAGAACTTCACTCAGATCACGGCAGTAGAGCTAGTCTCACTCGTTTGGGGAAAATATGGTGGCCTCCGGGAGTATCTCAGATGTCATCTTTACATTGAAAATGTGGTAGAACCAAATCTGAAATTTTGCGTGAGGCTCCTGTGCGCGCAGGTACGGTTTGGGCTCGTAATGCGTGCATAGCTCCGTGCGCCCAGTCATCGCAACCCGCTGCGCATCAGCCCCTGGGTTTGCTGACAAAAAAAAATCGGCTCTTTATTGTCACTCATGAGAACAAGACCTTGATCTTATCTATGCTCATATATTGGCTTTAAAAAAAAAAAAGCCGCCAGCACATCACACGCAAGTCAGCAGCCCAACCTGAGGAGTCCCCGGCTGACGGGACAGAGGGCTGTGGATGTCTCACGAAAGGTCTCTCGGAGGTCCCCGCATTTTCCCTGCTCTGTGGCGCCCCTTTGCTTTGGGAGCGAGGTGCCAGCTGCCTGTCCCCGAGGGTGACACGGGTGCGCGGTGGCCTCTGAGCCGGCTGCAGCGGGAGCGAGCTCAGCCCGCGCTTCGCACTCCCCTGTAAGCTCAGTCACAGCGCACCTGCTCTCGGGGATACACTTCGTTCATATGCTAATTTTCTTTATTCTGTTTCTTTTCCCCTTTCTTCTGCCCCATTTTCCCCTCCCTCCCGCCCCTGTTTTTCTTTCTCTTATCCCTTTGGTTTTCTTTGGTGAAAACACTTGAAAAGCACGCAAACGCAAACGTACGGTGCCTCCAGGTATGAAGTGCATGTGACTCTGAAACTGTGTGTCATGTCGCTCCTTGTTCTTCATTTGGGACAGTAACATGCAAAGCCTTTAATTAAAAACAAACAAACAACAAAACACCACCAAAAAAAAGAAAACCCAAACTCTGGAGATAAGTTTTTTTCAAAGGAATGAGGGAAAGCCCAAAGCAGACCCCCCATCCTGCTGTCTGCGGACTAACTCCGTGCACCTCCATGTACATCTTAGCTATTGGTACACACAAGTGTTGGGAAACTGTCTGCCAAAATGATGATTTAAGGAAGGAGATCGGGAGAGCGCTTGATAAGCTCGCTTTTTTAAGGGTGATTTCTTGATGGTCTTACCAACCTCCTCCAAGCCATACAACGCTTAACAAGAAAACCTCCCCGTTCACACTCCCATTTTCCCTCTTCCATCACTCCTGCGTGTTCTCCTTCTTCTATCCCCCTCTGCCCATCCTTCACTTATCTCGCTTCATGCTGTAGGAGCCGTGCCCACCAGGTGACACTAGGTTTGCTGGGTTTACTGGTGCGGTGGCACCGTGGGATGCGTCAGTGGTAGCACAGAATTAAGTCGCGGTAGCAGCCGTGCCTGCTTTGGAGGACAACGTCTGGAGGAGAGAGAGATCTGGAATGCTGAACTGAAATGATCATTTGTTTCTTCTAGTAATCCAGTCTGGTTTTGGGGAAGGGGATGCCCCATCTCAACAGGACTTTTCCCTTTTGTTTTTTTCTTCCAAGACTGACCTAAAGCCAAGCAGTTATTAGCCCCAGTTCCTCAGTCTGGGACTTAGCCTTTTGGGATGAATCCAAACAAAAAGGCCTGTGTATGGCTGAGTAAGATTTATTATAAATAATATTATCTCAGGTTCTGCAGAAAGAGTAGGTTTTCAAATCACAGGCACGTTTTATATGAGGTGGGTATAAGAAGGTGTAGGCAAGTCAATATTTTAAGTTGGGGATTAAATGGCTTGCAGTTCCAGATGTGAGCCAAGCTCTGTTCTTACAGCAGTTTAAATCCTCACTAGATGCATTAACGCCGTTACAGCTGATGTGATTTAGTGTCTGATTTCCAAACCTGGTTCTAGTTTTCACAGATGCAAATTTTACAGCCTTAGTAAATCACACTTAACCACTTGGTGTGGTTAATTTACAGCAAATTGCATCAATGAATTGCAAGTATAATATTATGACTGTATTTTCCTGTTGTCCTAATCAACAGCCTGTTGTGAGAGTCAGACATTTCTCTACTGCTGGACATGAAATAAGAATGTGTCGCTTCCATCCCATTTCTTACAATAAAATATTTTGTATGTTTCGTAAACATTCTCAGTGATGAAAAACAGCTTAGGCTGGAGACATAAAGTCATGGTTAGGGTAATAATTGGCTCCTCATAGGAACTCCAACACAGCATGGAGGCTCATTTAAGTCCCCATCCCATTCCAGCATCCATCTCCTTGTCACCCTCTTCCTAATTGTTCATTCTGGGGCTGTTCAAAAAAAAAAATGATCGTCGTCTCTGCGCGCGTGTCGTGGTGTGTGCGCGTGTTTGTGTATGCTCCCGCCCACTGTTGTGTGCTGCTGCCCTCCTCGTGTTGTGGGGTTTTGATGATGTCCTGGCCGGAGGCATGATATCCCTACCGTCCCCAGATGCTTGAACGTTATCTGTGCTACCAGGAACAGAACATTTCCTTTCCCTTTGGATGGGGGAGCCGGCACCTGGAGTCAGGGTGGCGTTTCTCTGTGCTGTACTGGGAGGGGTGGTGGGAAGCAGCTGTAGGTACCGCTGGGTCCCCTGCAGCAGCCGACGACTTGGCTGCGTTGCTGCAGCGGGTAGCATGAGCTGTGTGTGTTCCCGTGGCGTGCAGATCTTCTCACCTCGCTCCCCTTTAACCGAAACACGCTTCCCTTGCTAACAAGTGACACACGGACCAGGAGGAGAGAGAGAAAATGTGAGATGCCCCAGCCGGAGGTCCTTTCTCCGCATCTCTGGAGGACACAGCGGCACCTGTGTCACCTGTCCCCAGGGCCCACACGCCAGCGCAGGGTGCCCTCCGTCCAGCATTTTATAGCAAACCTCAGTTAAAGCGCTATGCAGAGCACTGCCTTCTCGTTGAGGTTCTGGTGAAACAGTGCAATGCAGGAGCTCTTCCCCAAGCTGCTCTTGCAATGACAGGTTAGGGCTGAGCATTCAACACAGGTTAAATTCTGGGTCAGGTACATGGATCAGTTTACACCCATTTTTAATAATTATTGTTTCGGTAAAACGTTGTTTTTTCCACCACATGAGTACCAGGCCCATCACCCTACCGCAGAAACGGTGTATTTCTGCGTTTGCGTGTGTCTTCACCTTTGCCTGGAAGCATCTGTGGTGGCCTGAGAGATTGCCACCTTCAGCACGGTGTAGACCTTGTGTTACGGGCTCATGCAGAGGAAGGAGCTCCTTTTGGGATCCTGAATCCTTCAATCTAGTGAGCTAATGAGCTCTTCAGCTCTGAGACTCGCATCGGTGGGAGCCCTGGATTTGGGATCCCAGCTGGAGAAAGTGGGGCTGTTGTCCTCTGTTCTGCTGGGTGTGGACCTCCCTGAGAAACTAGCTCACCAAAGAAGAGCAGTTGTGCACCCTTCGTTAGCTGCTAAGTACACTTTGTGCTTGATTTTATGCACCACCATCTCCCAGCTTGGAACGAATCTGCAAACCCTACGGTGGGTTTGAAGGGAGGTGACGGCTCAGAAGTCGAGCGCTGCTCCACTGCAGCAAGGTCAGCTTCTTCCTGACGTCTTGAGTGAAGAGGATCATTAATTCATCAGATCAAGATGTGCTCTTCTCTGGATGGAAGCGAACAGAGCCGGACTGGGGAGCCGAGCCAAAAATTTCAGGCCTATTTTTATTCTTTTCTTAGGAATGGGATTGGATTACTTAGGATTGGAAAATTTTCTGATTGCCTCAATCTTGTGAACACCAAATCTGCTCTGCTGAGCAACTGCGTTTCTGAGGATGGGGTTTGTGCAGGCAGAGGAGAGGCTTTTCCAATTGGTTTGGTTTTTTTTTCAGTTAGAGGAAAATTGTGAAGCTGTTGGTCTCATAATGGCTGAAAAAATGTGGACATGAGTATCTCTGCCTTTATTTACAGTAAGCAACAGCCCCATTTTCTTCCGCCTAGACCAGTCTGTTAGTCTGCAAGCACTTGCAGCCCTTTCCTTCCAGTCCTAAGTTGTAGGTTTGGGACAGTTTGAGTAGGTCCTTTTTGCTTTCATTAAAACAAAAATGGCTCGTTTTCCAGCAAAGCCATAAGTATACGCTGGATTGGGGTTGTGGCTCTTTGGGCTATGGCCCCAACCGCCCAGATGTGGGCAGCTGCAGGCAGCCTGCTCCCAGCCCACCAGCAGTCCCCTTCATCCCTGCAATGATGCATCCTCCTCCTCGCTTGTCACGAGCGCGACCGGAGGCGGCCGCTGTGCTGACTCGACACCCTCTTGGCACAGCGATGGCGTGTGACACTTTGACAGTTTGACAAGGGCACGCTGGTGGCCCAGAAGGGAGTTTGCGACAAGCCGTGGGATGAGCCCCCTTGGCCTTGACCCCGAACGCGGGGTCCCCAAGCGCGCTCTTAAGTAGATGCTGCTCTTCCCAACCCCGTGCAGCGTTCTCCGTCCTTTCCCCGACACCTCCCGCTCACCTCTCTCTTGGTTGACAACCTGACTGTGAATATCAGCGTTAAATACGTACGGAGTGAGCCCCAGTCTCCCAGGGTCCGAGGGAAGAAAGCAAAAGTGGATGTGGGAGCTCATTCCGTGGCTTTTAGCACAAAAGCAGTGTAGGCAGCAGGGTGTTTGTTCATTGTTTGGTTGTTTTTTTTTTTTAATTATTAACCAGGATTCCCATTGTCAGGTTCTTTTTCTTCCTGAGAAGAGAAGGAAACCCATGTTTCCTTCCTGATCCAGAAGGCAATGATGCCTCGTTTTGCCTCATTTTGGGGCAAAACCTAACACGGATGGTAGGGAATTGGCTAAACTTGACCCCAGAGCTCACTGGTGTTTCTCCTGTGATGCTCCAGACCTCAGGTCCCGATTTTCTCTGCCCTATAAGCTCTCCCTGCCATGCCTCCCCACATTCCCAAGAGCATAAGGGTTGAGTTTTCCCATTTGCCTCTGAAACTGGAGCTTCTCCCCACTTAATACGCAGCCGAAGCTCCACACAAAGCAATGTCAACCGCTAAACTACCGGTGGTGAAACAGCTCTGGTGCCAAAACACCACCGTTGCTGCTCAGAAACCCTGGCAGCCGCTTGGTTTTGGGGAGGTTCAAAATCCGGTGGTGCAGACAAGTTTCTCTCTCTCTCTTGCTGTCACTCTCTCTCTCCCCCCCCACCGCTCTGCCTTAGGACACTGTTGGAAGTAGCAGCCAAACACCTCTCCATCCTTCCCAGGCTGTCCCCCGGTTGCAGTTGGTGGCACAAAGGTGGTTCTAGTTGAAAGGACGGGGCAGCGGGGGAAGGTTCTGAGACAGGAGGGTCCAAAATCAGCTCTGCCGGAATATTAATGGTCTTTATTTTCTTCCTTTAGGCTTATCCCTCCTCTGAACCAGCTGGAGCTCCTGAGGAACCTGAAGAGCAAATCGGGACTGACATTCAGGTTAGCAGCAGAGTTAAGAGAGCTTGGAAAGCACACACTTTGCAACCTTTTTCTTTTTTCTTTTTTTTTTTTAATTTTTGGTTGGTTTGTTTTGGTTTTTTTTCTTTTTTCTTTTGTTGTTTTTTTTTTTTTCCTTTCTGCCTTTTATATATGGACAGCCTTGAAGGTGTAAGAGGTTTTGGCAGCTGGTGCCCCAGGGGTCATTCAGTGACCTCCTCCCCATCCCTCTCCCATGCCATACATGAATTTTTTCAGCCTAACTCGGCTCTGGAGTAATGTTACAGTGCTCGACTGAAAACGCAAAATCGTATTTTCAAAGGGTCTCATTGAGGTAGTTTTCCCAGTGTTCCTCTGACCTTTCTGCTCTTCACCACCCTCGGAGGAGACTCACGCCCACCGTGTGTTAATTCCTTCTCTGGTCCCTCCAGCCTTCCCTCGCCTCCCCCGAGAGCGGGCAAGGTCGGAGCTGTGAGACATTTTTCCTAAATTTGCTGGGGCGAGGTATCCAGCGTTGCCGCAGAAGGCCAGGAGTCCTGCAGCTTAAAGCTGTGCTCAGGAGGGGTAATTCTGGGGTTGGTTTTTTTAAGCAGGTGAGGCTGCCCCATGTGGGGAATGGGGAGCGTGCAGACCCTGGGAGGGATGGAGAGATGCCGGCTGGGGAGGTGTGGGATGGGACCTGCCCTGGGCTGCGTCTCTCTGCGGAGAGTGGACATCTGTAGACCCGTGGGGCAGACTGCAAACTGTAAAACATAAGCGTTTGAGCTAGTGACTGAGGCTGGCATTCCAAGCTTGCCTAGGCAAGGAGCGGAGGGCGTATTTTTTTTTTTAAGGTTTTTGTTTTTTTTTTAAAGTCTCTCCAGGCTGCTGCCTTCAGCCTAAGGGAGAGGGTTTGGGGTCTGGGCAGGTCTCAGGGGTCACTGCTGGGTGGAGGCAGGGCCAGGGCTGGGACAGCATCACGCTCAGAGGGAATCGAGCTCCTCCTGCCCAGGTCTTCTCGCAGTCCGGTTTGTCCCTTAGACTCTCTGGTGAGAAACACACTCTGCTCCCTCTCTTGTGGGGCTGCAGGGGCAAAGCTGCTTCGGGGCTCCAGAATAAATGCAGTTTCCCAGGGTGAAGAACCCGTGAGTGAGAGTAGATGAAGGCAGAGCCCCTTCTCCTCATTGCTGGAGGGAAATGCCACCAAAGTGCCTTGTCAGTGGAGGTGAGATTTTTATTTCAGTGTGGCCTTAGCTTGGCTTGCAGTGTTACTCCCACCCTTTTGCAGGTTTTCGGCTCACTTTGTCCTCAATATCAACGATTTTTCAGGGCAATCAAGTGGTTTGGGTTCTCGGTAGGAAACCGCATACAGAAGTTGTGGCGTCCCACTCCCTCCGCGTAGCCTTTGCCAACTACTTTGGCACAGTAGCTGCCAAAGGCTTTGGAGGCAGAAGCCCCACCTGAGGTGTCAGGGCGTCAGGGCAGCAGCTCCGTCCTCCTTCCCACTGGTGTCCCCCGACACCACGCGTTAGCGCTGCAGGGTGAAGCCACGCGTCACGAGAGCTGACATCAGCTCGGTCCCCATGGCCGGGAAGGAAAAGCAAATGCAGCGGGGTGACGGGAGCCATTCAAGGCCTCTTCCCTGTGCGCAGAAACAAGACAGGGCGGTGCATTCCCAAAGGAAGGGGGCCGCTCTCTGAGCCCACAGAAGTCCTCCTGTGCTCACACAAATCACACGACCATCAGGTGTCCCAGTCACGCCTCGGGACAAGGATGGGTTGGGGTAAACTCTTCAACCCTGTGCGTTGTATGTGTCTTCTCTGAGGTTGTGTGAGTCTCCAGTGATCTTCTGTCCGGGCCAGAAACTCCAGGAATTAAGTGCTCCTTTCCCTCTCTTCTGTCCACAACTTCCACTTAGTTGTATTGTTTGGTATTGTCCTTTCGTTATGTTTTAACAGTGAAGCAGCAACATCTTTTGCCACCTGACACCATGCTAATGTACTATTGCTTCTGTTTAAAGGAAAGAGCAGCAGCCCGAACCATCGCCAAGGTCTGTATCACTGCCAACACGCCATTCCCATGCATTCCCTGTAGATTTCTATGTACGTGTGTGCGTGTGTGTACCATGTCGTGGCGCCATCGAGGGAAGCATTCTAGGTATTAACGTGCTTTTTCTGTGCTGTGGCAGTCCGATGTTTTCTCCGTGTACGCTGGACCTTAAATCATGTCTTCCTTCCAGTCTGCCTCGGGCTGTAGCTGCGAGGATAGGGAGGCTGTGGGGGCTCGAGAGAGCGGTGGGCAGCACGGGCAGAGCTGGCAGACACTTCTCCGGGGTGACGGCAGGGCTTTGGTTGATGCTGCTTTTTTTTTTTGTTGTTGTTGTTCTTTTGTTGCTGGAATCGTAGCTGAAACAGTATAACGCAGGCTCGATGAGTGCCGATGGGTAGGTGATGCTTTGCCTATGTCTCCGTCACCCAGCGCCGTGCTAGGCGGGGGTGACACGGGAACACGAAGCCATCACCGTGTCACCGAGTTAGCAACTTCTCCCGAGCTCCTCTCGCTGCAGGGCACCGCACGGGGCTGCATGGGACCTGCTGCTCCATGGGACACAGGAGGGCTCTCTGACACGGCACCACGTTGCATGGCAGAGACACCCTTTCTCCACCCCATTCCTTTTGGCCTCACAACCTCTGGATGAAGCACGGTCCCCGCTCCGTCTTCCCTCCACGCCTGGAGTCCGCCACGCAGAGCGTGCTCGGCCGGGCGCCCTCTGAGACGTGGCGAGCACCTTCCAAGGCCAGCCGTAAATCTCACCTAGGGGAGAGCTTTTCTCTGTTCACACATCCCAGGGAAAGCAACAGGGCTGGTATTTGGGATAATCTTAGGATACTTTTCATCCCCTTAGAAGTATTTAATTCTGGATTTTTTATTTTTTTTTGGTCTTATATTTTCCCAGTTCTTTTAAGAAATAGTTCTGGGGCTGAATCTCTTTTTTTTTCTTGGGCGGCAAGACGCAGAACTGATGATCTGCGGAGATCATCTGCTTGGCTTTCAGATCTTCCATCTCATATCTCAAAACACAGCTTACAGCCTAAATATTGCAAACAATGAGTATGTTTTCCAGAAGCATAACTGGAGCCTGGCATTTTGCAGATGTAACTCTCTGCTGTGCCTTTTAGCTTGTAAGAGGCCAGAAACTAATTTTTCCCTGGCATTAAATCCAACCAAAGATATCTGGGTAGATATGGTGCTGAGTAAAGGGAGGAAATTGTCATCCTTCTTTCCTCCCCCCCCCCTTTTTTCTGTCTTTCATTTGAGCTTTTCTTTGCAAGCAGAACCTGCGTAGCATTCCATCCCCTTTCCTACCAAATGATCCCAATCGCCAAGATCATGTTTCAACTATCCAGAATTTATTTTTTTTCTTTTCCCTACGTGGGGTCTCAGCCTGTGTAGCGAGAGCGAAGGCAGCCTCCCTCCAGCTTTATTAAAGCCGGGAGCATTACATGGGAAGCGCTGACTGGGAGCAGACCAAGGCTGAAACCTCGGCCACCTCGCCCGCTGGTGGCATCAGGAGGTTCAGCGTTTCATCCCCGGGGCCTGGCTGCTCCGCTGCCCTGGCTCGGCCAGTGACATGCTTTGGATGCATCAAAGGGTCGATCCGCATTTCTCACAGGCACATGACTGCGCAATGAGACAAATTCTCTTTTCAACCCGATCGGCTCCACAGCCGAAGAAATCTTAGGACGGACGGTCCCTCGTAGGGTCACGCCAGCCAGCATCCCTGCAGTCGCAGGTACTGCTCTTATTTCTGAGGCAGTAGTCTTATTTATTATTTTTGAATCTCAGTCCCGTCTTGCGGGGTTCATTTGCACCAGTTAAAACACTAGGTTGGATATAGTTCTTTGTAGAGGTTGCAATTTTTCCCTTTCTACATTAATTTTCTACGTTGCTTTCTTAATCTCGTGTCACAGAAAGAAGCAAATATAGCCTTTCCCTGCCCTTTTTCAGAGTACTTTTCACTATATATAACTCCTTCGTCGGGGTCATTTTCAAATGCTGCTTTCCTGCTCCTGTAGTGCATCTCCCTCTTGTGACACTGAGGGTTTTGTTGCCCTCCATCGTATGATGTTAAACCAGACCCTTAAGCCGAGGGTCCGCGGCTGCCGTGTACATGGCACTAATTGCTGTATTACTCAGTTCAGCTGCTATAGCAGAACCAAAGCTCTTTGCCTCTGTGTTTTGTTAGGGCGATATCAATTCTGCCTGCTCCCGCTGCCCTTTTCCACCTGGTACATCTCAGACCTTCAGGAAGAAATTTCCCACAGTGGCCCCTATATTCAGGGGTGCCCAAATCAGGTATTTTCCCAAATAAAAGTTGCTGGATCTTTTACATTCACATCCCAAATCTCCCACGCGCTTTGATTTCCAACAGGCTGACAATGATGCTCGGTGTGTCATCCCGCCCTTAGAAAAGAAAACTTGTCCTGTTTCTCCGCCCACCCATCGGTTAATCATCCAGCCGTGGTCTGTCGCTGATGACTGTGTCACTTGGGAAACTCCTCGGCATGAATCTTCTCTCATAACAGACCCCAGCACCACACTTGCATTGCTTCAGCTGGGAAAGGATTTACCACTTTCCATTTCCATCGATGTAAGGAAAGGCGGTCTCTCACCTGGAGATAGCTGGATCTTCCTCCCATGGCAGGGGAGTGTAGGAGTGGCTGATTTCCTCTATCCCTCTTTCCATAACCCATACACGGCAAAGTCCTTACAGCAAACAGAATGGAAATGTTTTTTTTTTCCCCACTATTTTGCATCTTAATATATTTTCAGTTAGAGAAGGGGTGCTGGCACGGCTCGTGGGAACGTGCTGTGCAAGACCAGCATTGCCTTGCGAGGTCAGGAGCATCCCAAACGCCCCACCAGTGCGCGGGGCAGCTTTCGGGGTCATACCCTCTGACTGCGATGCTGTTTTCTGCCCAGACAGCACCCGGAGAGCTGCTGCCCGGGGCGGGAGGGCATGGGGAGGCCATGGGGTTAGCGTGGCGGAGGCTTGGGGTCACCTGGAATGACTCGGGTGCTTTTTGATTTGGACTCGGCGTGACATGGGACGGCCGATCTGAGAGGCAGGTTACGTCCTTTCTCTATCATTTCTGGTTTGTTTTCCACCGCGAGCTTGTCTGCCTCCATCTCTGACCGAGTGCCGGGACGCTGTGTGCTGACCTGCTCGGGGGGGACCGGAGCTCACCTCCCGGTGACGTGGAGCTCAGGCTGTGTCCCTTTTTAAAAAGCTGCTGACAGACCCTCCTCTGTTGCCCGTCGCTTTGGGCGCTATGTCCACCCTACCATCTGCCTCAGCCAGGAGAAGCAGCCCCTGCCCTCCCCTGGGCTGGTGGCCGCTGCAGGAGCAGGTAGTGCCCATCACACCTCCGAGATCACACCGCTCTCCTGCAGGGTCCAGCTATGAGTCCTCTCTGGCTTATAACCCCCGGGCAGGAGGGCTTGCTCTCTCGTGGGGCTTTTCTCACCCCTTTTGCTGCACAAAGCCCGTAAATCAGAGTGGTAACGGGGTGTGATTATTCCCGTGTTAATCAGGCTGGAAATTCGCTGTGGCATCTCGTCTCTGTTTATTTTGTCTTCTGATTGTAATGTCCAAAAGGCAAAGGTACGGGTAGCCGGGACTACGGAGGCTCCTATATGAAATGTGTGCTGCTGATGCTCTTTAACAGATGGTTTGGTCAACATCTGAAAGCATCTGTGACCACATTTGTTCCTCTTGTATTTTCCAAAATACGATTGGGTGAGAAGCTAAAAATTAAGGAACCAAATTATCATGATAATACGTTAATATCAGAGAAAAAGAAACAGAAGGATTCCAGGGAACTGGAAAGCTAAAACTCAGATTACTTTGTCCAGCATGAGTTCAGTCCTGTAGGTAATGAGAGGAACCTCTTTGGAAGGTGGTCCTCAGCTGTGGTTTGTCCTTGGCACTAATGAGCTCAGCAAGACCTTGGCCATTACGTTGAGTGAATGCTGGACTGGGCCGCCTCGTAATGTGTGTGTATATCTGTGCGTATATCTATCTATATATCAATGTATGTATATGTCTGTCTGAGATACACACTACATTAATATCTCTGTCCAGGGGTGTGATTAAGGCTTTTGTACACACTGGAGGATGCCTTTGGTTGACTCAGTGGGCCCCTGCTCATCCAGCCTAGGATGTCCGAGGTGTCCCGAACCGCTACTGCCCATGGAAACCGGTGTCAATCACAGGAGCCTGATGGGCCACAGTAGCCTGGGTTGGCGTTTGACCTTCTAACCGATTCAACTGGTATCAGAGACTCATGCTGGGACCGAGAGTAATCTGGAAATAATCAGTTGCCTTTAGGGGAGCGGATTATTTGCACAGAAGCGACTGCATCTTTCCGTAGGGACTGCAGAGGAGACTAAGAGGAGAATAACCCCCGTGTCTCCCTGAGGCTCTGCATGCTGAATATCCCATTCCCACGCCACGATGCTCAGACCCCAGCTCCAGAACCGCCCCGGTAGCACCACCGGTGGGTCCCCGGCGCTCCCTGGGGATGCGGGGTCCCGTTGCGGGTACCTGAGGAATCCCCAGGATGGAGAGGGGGGCCGTCGGCTGAGCTTGCACGGGATGCCACGAAGCAGAAAGAATTCCTGCAAATTCCTTCTGCGTGTGCCCGCGAGCTCCTCTGATTGCCGAGTTCAGGCGTAAAATGAGGTTGGGTTTTTCTGCCCTTCAGCCTTTTCAGTCTGTCCGTGAACTCGGCAAGCGACGATGCCCACTGGTGGCCAGGTGGGGCGATGGGGGCCACATCATCACCCTTCCGCAGGTAGAGGGCTGCTCCATGGCGTGGAGGACCCTGGTCGCGGTGGCGATCTTCTGGCAGGGCAGTGCCTCGGCAGAGATTTGGGGTGGGCTCCCGGGAGCTGTGGCGGTGCCTCAGCAGAGCCAGTGACTCCCCAGAGGTGGTAGGGCCTGTCTAAAAAGCGTTACGAAAAACAGAGGCGTGAGCACAGATTTTCAAATCCCTTCCCATAAGGGACTGCACCACACCCCAGGTTTAGCTTTTTTTTTAATTTTTTTTTAAACGCCAGGCTTAATATAATGCTATTTCCTGTGTGAGAAGTGCAAATAATTCGCAGATGAACTAGCTCTCTTTGTGAGGGTTTTTTTTGAAAAAAAAAAAAAAAGAAGAAATTTGAACCTTATGGATGTTGTTGAACAAAACAAGTTGTTTTGGCTCTCCATAGCTTAGACATTTGAAAAAAAAAAAGTCTTTTTTATCTGTTTAGAGGAAGAAGAGAGTACTTTTTGTTTCCAAGGCAGATGCAAAAATCTTCCTGCAGGACTTAGTCAACTGTAGATGAACTGACGCCACCAATTCAATGCAGAATACGTCATTTCTAATAATGACATTTATTGACCGCAGCGAGACAAATTTCAGAAAACCCTTTTGATTTTTATTTTTTTTCCCCATTTAACGCTCAAACAGAAAAATCCTGCCATGAACCCGGCCCTCAGAACACCTGTCTTTTAAACCTAGAGTCAGTAATCAGAAGTTTCCTGTCTGGCATTTGCTTCCAGGTCTAATTTTTACTCTCCCCTCATTTCCAGTAAAAGCAAACCGTGCAGAGAGTCACTATGCGGATGCTGCTCAGGAAACTCTAGGTACCACGGGAAATGCGTCGCACGGAACTAATCAAAAGCTGCACGGCTCATTCTCCCTCTACCCTGCTACCACCCGTTCTGATCACTTCTCTGCTTAATAGAGGTACTAGATGAGTAAAAAAAGGTGAAAGAGCCTCCCCATTGCCCGCTCAGAAATTAGAGGCTTCCTTCTCTGCTAATCACGCGGAACGCGTGAATCAAAGAGACGAGGATGGGGATTTGGTCTGGGCTAGCCAGCCAGTGTCTGCTCGGCAAAGACGGAGGCCAGGAACTGAAGTTTAATAAATGATGGAAATTTTTTTTAAAAATTAAAAATTTTATTTTTTTTCTTTTTTAAAAAGACCCCTTCCTCCCCATCGCTCCATCCCTCCTCAAGGTCCAGGGAATCCTTGCAAATTGAATTGCACTGTAGAGCAATATCAAGTTAGTAGCATGAGAAATACCAGCTTCCTACCTCTGCTCAATCACCGTTCCTTTGGCTCTCTGAACACTACAAATTGACCTTTCCTAGTCTTGTGGCCTTTGGAAGCCACGGCTTGCCTGTCTAGCACCTCTACTACGCAGCTAGAGAAGGACTAATCTCAGCCTGTCCCACCAGACATAGGGGATACGGGTTCCCCTTAGCATTGACGTTGGCATTGTGAATGGTTCTGTTTCTAGATCCCGTGGGGAACAGATAGCTAGAACAGAGGGTTTCGTACGGGCCAGTGTTTTCATCTTTTTCATCAAGCTGACAATTGTTAGGCGGCTTCAGAGAATTCCCAATGAGCATCCCTTAGTGCACCCAACTGATGGCCGTAAGGGTACGCAGATACATATGTCTTATTTTACTCATGCATAAATACGGCGTCTACTTCCACGCCTGCACTGGAAGAGCCTCTTCCCCCGGCCCCAGACACTGCTTCTCAGCAGCAAACGTGCACCTTCTTGAATTAGCAATGCCCGGAGTTTGCATGCTGTGAATGCTGGCAGGTGAACCCCATCAGCTCTTCCCCCCGCAGCCGGGCAGGTGGCAGCCCAGGAGTGGCAGGGCACCGAGCGATGCCGCATGTTTGTGAAATTGGATTTTTGCATGCTCTTTTTTTTGGAGTCCGTTTTAATTCTCAAAATCACCAGTCTCTGTCTCCCTCAGAAAGCCAACAAACTACAGTTTCAAAAGTATATGTATCTCTGATTTTCTCCATTAATTGTTCCAACTTGTATCTTTTCTTTTCTTGCTATTTTTTTCCCCGCTGGCTATTTTTATTATCTGTCAGTCTAGAGGCTAAGGCTCATGCCTGAGACGTGCGTGTACCAGAAGCTCAGATGTAGTGTGGTAAATCCCATCTCCGAATGGGTAACAAAGAGGAAGGGGACATGACCTAGGTTTCGCAATAAGCAGTTCTCCACAGTAGGAAATCGCTTGTACCTGGATAAATAGCCTGAATCTTTGAGTTAGCCTCCTGCTACGTGTTTTGATGGTACTGTGGCCTTCCTAGAAGTTTATCCTTGAAAGGTCTGGGTTAAATATTGGGTGATCATCTGTTGCACAGACAGCATTTCAATACATTTCCAAGTGGCAAAGATTTGGTATAGTCTAGCTGAAAAAAAAAAAAAAAATTATCATGACTTCTGTGGTGTTTCCGTTTGCCAGGTGAGGTTGTTCTATCCTTGGAGGCAGAGGCGTAGTGCAGGCAGGGATTCCTCCCCAGAGAAAGGCTCCTTTCAACTGCTTAATGTTGAGGTTGTTTTTGGCAGAAATTAAAGCAAGCAGTGATCTTCGTAATGCTGTCCTCTCACCTGTCCACGTCCAGTTCTGTTTTCTGGAAAATCAGCCACTCTGATCTTAATGTCTTCCTTGCATGTCTTCCCAGGCATGAATTTTTAGTTGGTAAAGCCAGTATAATTTTTTTTCTATTTTCTACTGAATTCCTTCCCACTGTGGTCCTCATTTCATCCCCCCGTCCCATCTTGAGTTCTGCAAGGGAAAGGGAGGGCGATACAAATTGTTGTCTCAAGATCGTCCTAATCCATTGGAGACCCTGAGAAGGAGGGTTACAGACTGTGGTTCTTCCAGTCAAAAAGGAGTCTTGAACTTCAGATTAGCTACAAGAGCATCTTTGATACCTGCATCCATCCTGAATGTAGTGTTTTACACGCTGTGCCTCAGTAAAACTATAGGTTAACCTTGAAGGGACATAAAAATAATTCAAATGTCTTGTTTTCCTGGGCCCTTGGGCTACCTGCCTGCCATCCCCCACTGCACAAACTCCTAGGGGCAGATGCCAGCACTTTGATGCATCTAAGGCTGAGTGCTAAAAGCCCTCATCTAGGATGCATATAACAAAATAACAGCAAACGATGAGGCAATCATGGAAAACTCAAAGTAGGTAAATTAATAGAGAACTCCTTAGAAGCTGTGGTTTCTTAATGTACTAAACCAATGATCTCTAGTCAATAAAAGTAATAATGCATGCATTTTTAGGCAGTAATGTAACTATACCAAGCCAGATTATCAGGTCTATCATATTCTGCTTTGTAAGAGACTTTCCTGGCGTCTACTCAGAGAGATGAAGGCACCACGGAGCCCTGGCAGTGGGGAGGAGTGGCACACAGACCAGTGAAGGAAAGGCGTTTGCAGAGCCCTTGACCGGCCTGCGGGTCTGGGTGTAGCGTATTTCTTAAAGCCTTGTTTAGGAATAATCAGCCAGCTCACAGATGCAATCGAGCTGTTTTGCTTTGCTCCCGAAATGCAGAAGAGCTGAGCTGGCGAATAGCGAAAGGTCGCGAGAAGATGCAGGATATGCGTGGCGTGGGGTTTGACAGCTCAACATCAGTTTGTGGAAAAAAAAAAAGGCTGTGTGCTAGGAAGAGAGGGGTGATTATAACAGCAATGCTGCAAAATACCAAAGGCCGAGGTTAAAGACATGTGTCTGGCTCCAGTGTCCCTTCACTCACACGAGGCCCCATGCTCGGACAGGCTTAGGTGGTGGCTGTGGGGATGGTGCAGCTCTGATCCATCCCGGTATGATTTCAGTGACTCCCTTCAACCCAAGTCTAACACCGTGGTTGTGGACGAGGAAGGATTGCTCACCATGACTTTGATCCTTGGCTGACTTTTTGTTTTTCCTGATGCCCAGGTTCCTCTGGTTCTAGAAACTCCGTTCTCTGGGCTGAATTCACCTTTGCCAATGGCTTTTCTGAAATCAGTGGAAGCAAACCGGGCTTGAGCCTGGTCCTCTCTTGATTTCTGCTCTAGTCATGGCAAGTGTTGCACACAGATGTATTTTCCTTTCCTTCATCTCTCCAGTAACTGGTTTCTGCCTCTTATTCACACCTGTGACCAGACTGGAGCCCAGTGATAGCCACAAAGGCTCTCATTCACTCCTGGCTCTCCTGCCTGGTTTTAACGAGCGGTTCCCATACGCTGTGAGCTCAGCACAAACTCTGGATTAAAATCCAGCCTCGTTTCCCGACAGGAGATAGATAACCTCTTTCTCCTGGCCATGGCTTCTCAGAAGAATGAACACTGTTACTGGTTGAGTTCGGACGCAGAAGAGGATCTGAGCCCATGCTAGCCCAGCTCAGCTTGGCTATCGTTTGCTGCCTCCAAAATGAAAGGAGAAAATGAAACAATTGCTCAAGCGTACTTTAAAATCAATGACAAGACGTTACAGGTGATACTTTATATCGATCCAAAATTACTGCTAACGTAATGAGTCCACATTTTTAAAAAGTGCTGATTTAATACTGTTAGAGGGCTGTGGAATGAAGCCCAGACCAGAGGGTTTCAAACAGGAGCTCAAACCCCCAGCGTCCTAAGGAGGCTGATGGCAGCTCGTTTGAAGGTTAGTTCATATGTGTTTTGCTGCTGAGTGCTGGGCTCGTGGACCTACATGAACCTAAATGCAAAGCCCACTAGTGCAGCGAGCATCTTTCTACCGGCTGTGGGACCCTGGATCGGTCCTTACGTGTTTGTCCAGCACGGGCTCTCGTTTCATTGACTGGCAGCAGAGAAAAAGTCAACTCAGTTTCTATCCTTTGTTAAATTCAAGTCAAAAGCTGAAAGTTTTGTAAACCTTCCCCAAAGTCAGCCTGGAAACATTATCATTTTAATTTTATTTGTTATCGAACATGTTTTTAATAGGTGCCAACTGAAAGTGGTTATGAAGACCTGGTATCTAAAGCCTGCCCCATTACGCTGTCACAGCTTCCCATGATCTTTTGTCTCTGGTTGCAAAGCCACAGTTTTCTTTCCTTTCCCTTCCCTTCCCTCTGGATCGAGCAGGGCGCCTGCCCCGTGCTCGCCCCGCTCTTAGCTATCACACTTGCAAGCTTCAGTTCATGTTGTCGTGTGTGGCTGGGTTACCGCTCTCCTCATCTCCATGTCACCCACACCGACACTTTCCACCCCACTGAGGCTCATTTGCCATCTGCCCGAGTGACATCTCAAGACCACTCCTCCGAGACACCCTGCGTCACTCTGCATGACTTTCTGGTTGAATGAGAACATGATCTTGGATTAGCTGACAACATATATCTCTATATATGTCTATTTTTCCTTTGGACTCTTTCCTACCAGCTCCTGCAGACCCCAACAGCATCCTCCTCTGCAGGGACTGTACTTGCATGTGGTTCCAGGTGTCATGTCCAATGAGAGAATTGCATGGCAGAAAGAAAAATTCAATGAATTGTTCACGTTGTCTCATGTCGTCTGTGTTAAAACAAAGAAGTTACGTCAGGTGTCGGGTTTTTTTCTGAGTAGTGAGTACTCAGGAACAAAACCCACCCAGATCTTATTTGTTCATCAGATTTCTAAGCGATTTTTTTTAATATGTAAAAGTGTCGCACCTCGTGCTGTCAGGCTTGAAACACCTTTTGCTCATATTCCTCACGGAGTTCAATGCTTTCTTTTTTTGCCTTTTGTGATTCTTGCAAACGTTTTCAGCCCATTTATTGTGGCAATGGAGAAGGGGCCCCATAGAAAAGGCCCCGATTTACTCAGTGAGGGGCAACGGGTTTTACACCGAGATCGGTGACGGGAGCAACTCAGCAGAGGATAAGGCATAAAGAGATTGCTTTGAATTCTGAATATTGGTATGTTGCTGATTCGTTTTTAAAAAAACTTACGTTTAAAAAAGACCAGGTAGTTCAAACTATTAGTACTACTGAAACGCAGTAGAATCCAGGAATATTCTTCTGTAAAATCAACTAAAATAAAGAAAAACAAAAAAATCCAATTGGCCTATTTAGGATTAAATGACAAATAAATTTTCAATCTGGTATATCTGGTTTCTAATCCAAGGAACACAGAATGAGAATTGCTTTGAAACATTTGGCTCATTATGTTCGATGATTTTGGTAGCTTTAGTGACTAAGGCTTACATTCAGAAAGGTATTTAGGCACACGCATGTTCCTAGATTTCCGTGTGGATTTGTACCTTTGATCTGATTTTCAGCTGTGCTGAACATCTGTCGGTCCCACGGCTTTCAGGCAGACCCTGCAGGTGGGCAGCACGCTGGAAATGAAATCTCCAGTACGTATCTGAATTAAAAATGCATCATTAATTGGAAGAATTCCGCCTTTTCTAACTTGGTCATGACCAAATTTTATTTTCTCTCAAATGTATCTTTCAATATGAAATTGTTGCCCGGCCAATGGCTGCAGGAAGCCCTGCCCTGCAGCCCAGGAGCTGCGCTCCCCGCTCCCTGGGGAACGTCCATCAGCATCACATGGCATCATGCCGCGCAGCTCCGGAAAATGCTGCCTAAGCACCTTTCTCCCCCCGTAAATGTTCGACGTGTCGCAATGTAAAGTGACTTTGTAAAAATAGCACCTTCTTACTCAACAGATCTGCTCCCTGTGTGTCTTCGAGTCACGTCTTCTGCCTTTCCTGACAAAAACAAATGTCTGTTCCCGTCAGCACAGCGCGGCTGATACCGCTGGGGAAAAGGGAGCTGGGTTTCGCTTTGCTTCAAATATCAGCAGCTAAATTCTGACTGAAGAACCTTGTGCCAGTTTGGAAGGCAAAGGAGGACTGTTTGGCTCTGAGTTTTGAGGTGGCGTTGCTGAGAGACAGAAAAAAACCTCAACCAACCCAGGTCTTTGGTTGGTGACCTGGAAATCCGATGTGGAAATCAGAATTCCTGCAACGTTCTTCCCGCAAATTGAGTCAGAGTATTTGCAGCAAAACGATAAGTGGGTACTCCAATGGTACAGAGTATTGGGAATTAAATCCGTGTTTTTACTCAGTTTTGATTCACCCATACAAAAAATATTGGCTATATGTGCATATGCCTTGCACTCGTTGACCAACCTCTATTAGTGTATTTTAATAATCAATTGCTGTTCAGAAAACATCAAATTACCCAAAACTGTTTGCAGTTTGGTTTCCCCAGTGCTGCCTTTGAATGGGCAATGAAGTTTGCCCTTTCATAAAGATTCACAAAATCTTTTTGTTTTGCAATTCTCATGTGAAAATTCATCATCTTGATTTGGGCGAAGGTTTTTCATTACAAAGTTCAGAATTTGGAAAATAATTAGAGCTGGGTGGTCAGCAGACTGTTTCTCAGTGAGATCATCTCTGTGTCTGGAGCGATCTTTTTTTCAAACCATAATTCCAAGGTTTTAAAGAAGTGGGATTCTAATAGAAAAACAGCAATAAAATGCCATATTCCAAAGTTGTAAAATTTCTCTTTGCATGTTTATGGCACCCGTAGCAGACCTGCAGATAGATGTTAGCTAGCTTTTAGATTGAATCTTTATAGGGTACAAAGGAGTTGCACATTTAATTGTTTGTATTTAAGTATTTAAATATATGACTGGAAAAAGAGGAACTCTTCAGAATATATAAAAGGAGCAGATCATGTTTTAAGAGGGAGGAAATATAGGAGTTGAAGAAAGGGAAAGGACAGGTCTGAGTGCCAGAAGTGAAGTGGTTCCAAGAAAGTTAAAAGTTTAAGACAAAGGCTTTTTTTAATTAGTATTTTTTTATTAGATATAGGGTTTTGGAAGGCAGTTGTGAAAGAAAAGCTTCCTCGCTCGTGATCGGAGCCGATCAGTGATTTAAGGAATCATAACTCCATTGTTTATCGTCATTCTGTCCCGCCAGCCCCGGCATCCCACGAGGGGCTTCTGTTTAAGTCCTCATTATTTTCTCTCTCTTAATAATCATTCCCATTTCACTCATTGTGGCGGAAACATTTCTACAATGCATTCTTTAAAGAAAAAAAAAAAAGAGAAATATACATTTTTAAAAAAAAAAAAAGCCAACAGCAAAACTACATCTCACTGCTGCTTGGAAGTGCTCTTGGTTTCTAATGGCTGGTGGGGAAGGACTGCGTGGTTTCCAGAATGACTCCTCCTGCTGTCTCCTTTTTGTCTTTGTTTCAACGTGTTTCTCTGAACAGTCAGAAGGTCAGTTTGAAAGATCGTGTCTTCTCCAGTCCCCGCGGTGCTGGCACCAAAGGGAAAGGCTCTCCACAGGCTCAGGGCATCCGGAGGTCCCCCAGCGCTGACCAGAGCATCGAGGACAGCCCGAGCAAAGTCCCCAAGAGCTGGAGCTTCGGAGACCGCAGCCGAGCCCGGCAAGCTTTCCGCATCAAGGGAGCGGCGTCACGGCAAAACTCAGAAGGTGAGGACTTGGGACGCTGAGCTGGACCCCGAAGCCCCGTCCAGCCCCAACATCTTCTCTGTCTCCACCCAGGAAGGGCAGAGCTGCCAGGCAGGGTGCCTACATAGGTCTCCTTCCCCTTCCAGTCCTTTAGCTTGGAGTGTAATAAGAGATAAGAAAACCCCTGTTGACACCCGTGATAATGTATATATTTATGTGTATTGGGATGGGGAAAGGAGGAGGAGCCAGGCGTGTAGAGATGGACGAGAGCATAGAACAAGAGGGAATGGGCACAAACGTGACCATCGGCAGTTCCATCTCCACCTGAGGAGGGCCTTCTCTGCTGTGAGGGCGGCAGAGCAGTGGCACAGGCTGCCCAGAGAGGTGGGGGAGTCTCCCCCTCTGGAGCCATCCCAAACCCGCCTGGACGCCGTCCTGTGCCACTGCTGGAGGTGCCCCTGCTCTGGCAGGGGGTGGGATGGGGGAGCTCCAGAGGGCCCTTCCAACCCTCACCAGTCTGGGATTCTGGGATTCTGTGAGAGCTGCAGTTGGCATTGCTGGATTTCACCATAAGACACCTTGGGAAAGTCTCCCGTTGGGATGCTCAGCAAAGATCTCTCCGGCGCTTCCCCCTGGGATTGCTGTTTGCGATCCGACTTGCATTTTCTCGCGCGGCACCGGCATGGGAAATAGTAACAGGTTGTCTTTATTCCTCCCTCTCCCAAACCCAGAAGCAAGCCTCCCCGGAGAAGACATTCCCGACGAGAACAAAAGCTGCAACTGCGAGTTTGTGACGGAAGATTTGACACCGGGACTGAAAGTCAGCATCAGGGCAGTGTGGTAAGAGAAGGACGGGGGGGGAGCGGTCTGGAAAAATAAATAATAATAGGGGAAAAAAAAGAAATTTAAAGTCCAAGCAAAGGTGGCAAATGCTGAAATGTCTGTGCTGCAGGCTGTTTTTCCCCTGGGTGGCCTGCCCTCCTTTACAGAAAATACTGCCAGAAAGGGCGATTTTTTGCTGAGCGAAGGAATAAATGGAGAAACAGGAAAATCCCCTGCAGGGATGCATCCAAATGATCATTCTCACCAGCTTTGAGACCTAATGCTGACATTTATAAAAGCGGTGCCGAGAGGACATTCGCACAGCTGATGGTCCGAGGGGCATCGGGGACCCCGCGTGGCAGACAGGGCTTCAGCCGCGAGCCCCCGCAATCCCCTTCCCCTCCCCTATTGCCGCAGCCGTGGGATTTATTCCATTTTCCTTGCAAAGCAGCTCCCTGCGGGGCTTTTTATCTGCCGCTAAGCAGGTCAGGCTGCAGCTCAGGGACGATATTTTCCCTTTCCTCCCCATCACCTGCAGCATTATGAGATTTCTCGTCTCCAAGCGCAAGTTTAAGGAGAGCCTTCGGCCCTACGACGTGATGGATGTCATCGAGCAGTATTCAGCTGGTCACCTGGACATGCTCTCCCGGATTAAAAACCTTCAGGCCAGGCAAGGGACCCCTCTCTTTGCTTTATTTTTCATACTGTTTTTCGTTCGTTGTGGAGGTATTCCTAGGAGAGAGACACTTTCCTTTGCAGCTCCAACTTATTCTTTTTCTTCCTAAGAGAAAGCCTCAAGGAAAACATCGGTGCTTGTGGCTAGAACCCGCAGGGATGGGCAGGACAGGGACTGCGAACAGTGATGGTGTGTCGCTAAAACTGCCTTAGTGCCCACCCCAGGACATACACACATGAAATATGGCTCATCCTCCTCCAGGCTTTAATTTGGGAGTTGCTGTCATTATCGTATATCCCATAGGTAAGGCAGGTGCGTTATCTCTGTGGTCCTCCTGGCAGGATAGCAAAGGTTCGGTGCCCCCAGTCTTGAGGCTAATCTGGCTAATTTGGTACATTTCTGGGAGTGATACAAAATAAATTCTGGTGTGCCGGGGGTGACCCTGCTGCGATGGGCAGAGGGGGCAGCGAGGAAGCAGCACCTTCCTCCCGCCGTTGGGATGCTGTCATTTTAGGAGCAGTCCCTCCTCGGATGGTCCAGTCTGCTGAAAGTACATGCAGGTGGGGATTTCTCATCCCAGCCCGCCAACGTCGGTGTCGTTTAGGTGAGCTGCATCTCAGCCTCCGTGTTCAAATTTTAGGGGGAGAGGAGTTAGTTTTAATAGGGGAAGAAACGTGAAAAAGGACCAAATGGAACCGAGAAGGGCATTTAAAATTTCATTTTTCCGCTACAATCACCCAGTTATTTCTCCTGCAAAGAAGCCCAAGTGAATTTGGTCCCCTGAACAGAGGATGAGAGCTAAACCTTTTTGTCTGACCACTCCTCCCTCAGCCCTGATGTCCCACGTTGAGCACCGGACCCCAAACCCCCAACACCACCGGCTGTGTCGGCTCAGCAGAAGTAGCCCCAGTTCTGCTGAGCTCGAAGGACACCCAGAACAGAGCCAGGGCTTGGCCATAGGCTATCTCCAGTCAAAATAATTTACTGTTTACTTTTACACTTGGAGAATGTATTTCCCTTGATGGCCGTGGCAGCCCAGCTTCCTCTGGAAGGCATTTGAGAAGTTTTCCTTTCATTTCAAACCCATCTAGGTCCCTGGCAGAGTCAGCAAACGTGCGAAAAAGTGTGTTTGGGTATGCAAACATGTAATGTGAACCCCAGGAATGCAATAGGAAAGTTGTTTTAGGAAAAAGAGGAATCTTTCTTCTCCCATTAATCTCTCAGAGACCATTTTAACTCTGCAATTCTGGATCTTCGAGCAGCAGAGGTAACTTTCTCAGCGTTGCTGCACGCTGTGCGTTTCCCGTTTCCAGATGTGCAGCCAGAAGGTAAATTCTCCCTTGCGATGGAGACTAAAATATCCTGGAGAATTTCCTCTCATTGAGCCTCTCACCCCTGTTCAGTACAGATTCGATGATTGTAGATCCACGATGTGTAGCTGAATCTGGAGAGAGAAGAGGAGGAGAAGGGGATTTATATTTCTTAACTTTGATAAGCTGAAGTGCGAGGCCTCCAGGCTGCCTCCGCAGTGGGCAGTGAGCTCTTGGGGTTGTCATCTCCACTGGCTCCAGGTAGGACACCTCAGTTTTCAACCCCCCGAGCTGGTGTGGCAGATTGCCTCGCCATCCACCCAAGTCTCCCATTGCCAGTCCGTCACGGTGATGTGCTGCAAAGACAGAGTGGTTTTGTTGGCTGCATTTTTTGGGGGTTTGGGGTAAGGAACAGCAGTTTTCAAAGGCTAAACTGAATTCTCCTCTCAGCTGTACCTGTGGACTGAGGTTGCTGAGGCTGGACTAGGCTATCCACACCAGTGCAGGGAAGTTAAAGAGGACCAGGAGCTGCTTTAAAAGTGTGAAGTACCTGGATTTGGGCTCCAGGGCTACCAGGCAGCTTCACTGGTTTCACTGTCCCCACTGAGCAGGAGACCAGTGACGGTGACGGGAGCAGACCCCCTTGGGGTCATCCTTCGAAGCACTCGTCATCATAGCCAGAGGGGCACCAAGAGGTCCCATGGCTGGTTGCCTGCCCAGTAGAACTGTAAGGGCCACCCTGTAGATGAGGTGTGTGCCTGGGGTGGCCATGGGCAGCGTTGGGGCATGACCGACTGGCGCTAGAAGTACAGTGCACCCGTACGGTGGAGCCCAGGGAGGTTGTCACAGGCCAGCTCGGAAGACAACAGATATTTTTATTTCCCTTTCCATGAGCAATCAAAGCACTATGTTCTCCCTGCCAGCTCGGCTCGGCAGGGCTGGCGATGACCTCCCGTAGCCAGGGCTTTGGTGGCTTAAAGGTGCATTCAAGCAAATTTCTGGGGTGTTTACATGCACTCTCCTCTTTAATCATTAATGCCTCTGTCACTGTGGTGTGTCTGTAATGTGCTCTTTTCAGTGTTGTGTTCACACTGTCTCGTGTCTCATCCTGACACCTTGCCAGCCATGGATGTCTCCCATTCATTGCGTTGTACAATGCCGCAGCGTATCTCACCGACTCCGGCGACTCATGCTTTTCTGAACTAGCTGCGGATGTGTTCTCTAGCACTGGAACTCAAAGGAGACTGAATACACGTTGTTTCCTATCTAACCACCTTTATGGGATATTGCTACACACATGCAAATATATTCCAGAGGGTAAAGCATGTTGCCTGTTATATCTGGGGTGGGGGGATCTCCTAATGATGTTTCGGTGGTGCCTAAATCTCCAAATCTTACCCCGGGGTGGGTAAGACTCTGGCTTTCACTGACAACCAGGTGGTAGGACAGAGCCTCCTGTTTCCAGCGGAGTGTATTTTCAACGTCTCTCTCTCTCTTTCTCTGTCGTTCTGTTTTTCAGTTGTTTCTTTCTGCAACTTTTCTGACCAACTTTTCTCTTCGTGTTGCTTCATTATGCATTTTGCTGGTGTCTTTTTTCTTATTTACTTTGCCAGGATAGATATGATTGTGGGTCCCCCGCCCCCTTCAACTCCCCGGCATAAGAAGTATCCAACCAAAGGACCCATGTATTCTTCCAAAGAATCTCCCCAATACTCGCCTAGGTTAGGATTCACCAAATGCCGCTTTCTCTGGATTTTTCATTTGCTTAATGTCAAACCCCTTTCATGCCAGTTATATGACGGCATTTATTGCTTAGCAGTGCAGCTTGCTAAATCACGGCTCAGAAGGGCTTGCTACTCTGGGTGTGCTCTGATTTACTTTCAGTAACGAGCTTTCACACTAGGCAAGCCAAAGGAGAAAAAAAAGGGACTTTCATACAGGCATCAATAACCATCAGTTTCTTCAGCTAGCGTATTTTCTGTTATCAATCTTCTTCTAGGTGTTAGAAAGCAAAAATGTATCTTTTAAAAAGCTCATATTTTATAAGACTTTCTTCAAATGTAAAAGGTGGAATATTTACCCACAAAGCCAATATAAACGATCTACTTTCCAAAAGATGAAACACTCCACGCACAAGCGAAGGAGCCTCTGCAGCTCTTCGTGCTATGAAATGAGTTTACTTCAGTGGGCAAAGTAAGAATGAAGTGTTTCACACCCGATGGACACAGTGGTCTCTTTTTCTTGCTGATGCAACTCTACCGACCACAGAGGAAAACATTGTGGTAAAATATTACAACCACGGGACTCGTATTCAAAAAAAAAAAAGGATGGTGCTTTTGCAAGCAAAAAAAAGAGCAGGAGTCAAACCCAGCCCTCAGTCCGGCAGCGAGGGTTTTCTCATCGCCCTTAGGAAGTTCTCTCCTTAGGTAAAACTCTACCTGAAGCTGATGCCACAAGAAACATATTTTCACTGAAGTTCCCATTTGAGGGCATTCTGGGGTCTGGTCAGCAGGGCCGTGAGTGGAGCTCTATTTTCACCTGGTATTGAGACTGGAGCCCAAGGCAGGTATAAATATTTGCCATAAAGTCGTTTTCCAAGCACAAATAGTAGGTGATTTTTAAATGCAGCAAGCTTAGCCTCAAATATTTTTTTTTCCCTAAATATACTTTCCCTCCCCAAGAGCTAATACATGATAAATCTCTTGATTTTTATTTAAGCTGCTCTAAGTAATCTTCACTAAAGGAATGTGAGTAAAAGGAATATTGAAAGCTTACCTTTTCCCACTCAGCTAGCTCAAAGATTAAAAAAAAAAAAAAAAAAAAGAGAATTTTCCAGAAGCCCCAAGCTTTATGCTTGGAAAAAAGATGCTCTCAGAAAAGTATTTTTCCCATTTCTTGTCCTTGCCAAATTATGAGGCCCAAAACTAGTCTTTAAAAATGAAATAACTGAGTTATCTGCACAAACATCTCAATTTGAAAATAAAAATACATATTTGATTGGATTTTGTTGTGTTTAACCTATACAATTAGATGTGCCACAAGCCTTCACTAGAGGCAAGATTTTCCTGTGAAAGCTTGTGCCCGGCACACGGAGAAGGTGATCGATGGATACAGGGGGAGAAGGCCCATCGCCTCACACTGGGATGTTTATTTTTTTCAATCCAAGTCTGTTGCTGTATCTGCTTAATGTTAATGACTCCCCCCTCCTTTTTACAGTTTCCTAATACCGATGGCCAGATTAAAAACCTGTTTGCACGTGCCCACTAGGCTCCTGGGACATTAAGACTTCTTTTTAATAATTGCTTCCTTTTTTAATGAATTTTCGTATTTCTTCTGTATTGAGCTGTGGCTGAGAGGCTCCAGAAAGCAGCAGAGTACTTTCAGCAGAAGGCTGCTGAAATCTCTCTTCTCCCACCCATTAAAAAAGGCTTATGCTGCGCTTAATTTTTGGCAGCTGCATCCTCCCGCAGACACCAGTGGGACTTGTGAGGTGCCCGATGGTTGCGAACCAGAGCTCCGAGCAGCCCCAAGCCCAAATCCAAAATTTCTGGGTCAGGCTCTACTGCTGCCGTGGCCTCCATCATCTCAGCGCCACGTGGCGCCGTGCCGTGGGGACGGGTGCTGCGGGGTCCCCATGGGTTGCACCAACCTCTCCTTTTTCAGCCTGCACACCCCTGTTTTAGCCACATGCTGCCCAGAGAAACAAAACCGAGTGGTGTCTCATGAGCAGTCTCGACCTTCTGGATTGCACTGAGGTCCTCCAGTGACAAGGACTCAGTTCAGCCAGAAAGGCTTCTGCAAGTAGCTCCCAGCAAAGGCAGCTGGATACCAGTGGACATCCACGGCTGTGGTTTGGCTGAAGGTGTTTGCTCCATGCAAGCACAAGGCAGTTGCACACACAGACAACCTGGATTAAATTCCCTTGATCGGCTGATTTCACATAGAATAGGTGCAACCTCAGCTGTAATTTTTTGACAAGAGATATTGGTCAAAATATGTCAAGAGCAAACTTTATTGCCAAATGAGGAGGTAAGTAGCCAGTCCTGTGACATGGATGAAGGGGGTTTGGCTTCAATGCCTGAATTGTGTACAAAAAAAATAATAAGAGATAAAGAAAAAAAAAATAATTGGATATATATTCCCAAACACTTCATTTTTATCTCATTTGAGCCGTTTGACCTTTTGATGTCTGCTTTTGGCCCGAGGGTGACATATTACACCTCTTTGCATGCACTGTTAGCATGAAGCATAATGAAGCATGAGAAAACCTGCACTGTGGCTGATGCAAGACTTTACATTTTTTTTGTATCATTAGAAAGAAGGAAAGATATCAAAGTTCACTTTAAAGAGCAACCCCCTTTCTCTTCCCCTCCCAAACCAAGACCCAGCAGAGCCTATCAAGGACAGCAGATGGCACAGTTTGTCATGCATCGTTAGAAATCTCTGAATCCTCTCCTGCTGCGAGGGGAAAAGCACGGGGCTGAGTCTTCCAAAGCCTCAGCTGAATTCTTCCCTCTGCACGTGTGTATTCGACACAGCCAAGATAAGTGTTGGGAAGGCACAAGGCTCCCCACGGGATGTAGTGCAGAAGTGGGATTTGGCATCTCAGAAGGTTCGTGGTCCTTTGTCTCGCAATAGGAACTTACGCTGTCCCCCTCTGCTTGCAAAGGTGGAATGTGTTCTCTCTTCTTCATCTTTTGAGCTCTGCTGCCCAATTGGGACAAAGCCTCAAACTCTTTTATAATGGCTAAAAGGACCTCCTGCTCTTTGTGGTGCTCAGCTAGGCACAGGCGGGTTGGGAGCTCACAAGGAAATTCCTCTCTTCTCTTGTATCAGATAAGGCACAAAATGACATCTCTGTACTTTGCTGAGGGTAGGAGCACTCTCCTCTGGTTTAACTTCTGCCATGGGAAGCAAAGGGGTGGGAGACCTTGAGCCTGGTTTCTCCCATCAAGAGAGGACTTGGTTCACCTTCTTCGCCCCTCTCTGCACTAAAATCTGGCCCACAGCTGCCCACCACACCGTCCTCGGATCAGACCCTGCCTCCAAGGAGAGATCTGGCTCTCTGGTTTCTCAGACCTGTGGAAGACAACCACCTCAGGAGTCAGGACTATTTAAAGTATAGACATGAAGGGAATGAATCAAGCAGGATTTGCCCTGGCTCTGGTATCAGCAGCATATGGGCATGAGCTTCTGAATGCTTTGTGGGTGAGCTCTATGCAGTGCTTCAGTCCTGCTTTTAAATCACAGCAGGTCTACAGGCAAGTTGTGTCCACCCTGAAGGTGATAGAAGAAGTTAGTGCTTTTCTGTATGATACTAGAGGTCACTCCATCTGTGAAGTGCCAGCTGGCCTCCTGTACTTCGCATGGGTCGTGTGAGGTTGACTTACTGGGTAGCTCTCCTCTTAAGGACATGGCAGAGAGCAGAAGTCCTTCCTCAATTTCTGCGAGATTAGAGATAGGATTGTACAAGACTCTCTCTGCTGTTATGATACTCCGTAGCATGGCAATGTTCAGTTTTCCTCTCTGTGTTACACTCCGTCCTGCCTCCCTGCTCTACTCAGCAACTGTTGAAGGACATCTCATTTCCATTAGTGGACACATTTCAGTGTTAGTGCTGTGCTAGATGGGACACGAGGACAGAGCACCTTGATTTTTTCTTGGCCTTCCGCAATATTCAGTAGCATTTAGACTTTGGCCTCTTTAAACGCATGTTCATTGTTTTACTAGTCTACTTGCTTGTGCATACAGGAGAGGAGTTCATACAGTGGCTGTACTACGCCTTGACTTGTGATTCCAAACCAAGGTAGCCCGAGGTATCCAATTTAATACCTCTTTGCTTACATGGTAACAACATTGTCGTAGGATTTCTTGTGCTGTATGTCATGTCAGTAATTGCATCCCTTGTGGGGAGTTCCTGTACATGTCAGTAATTTGCTTCTCCCATTACAAGAGAGAAATAAGGCATGCGTATTCCTCACGCTTGTAATTATAGCACTTGGTGCTCCTTGTACTCCTGTGCTTATATTGCTAAGCAAAGGATCAAACATGACTTTTTAAACAGAACAGTATTCTGTCGCATCCCTGCCCAAATGAAGTATCTTCTGGGATCAAAGATAAACTTTACAATATTTGTTGGCTTATACTTTCTGTCTTTGGTGTGATGTGCTCATCCACTTCATCTCTTTGAGCCACATCTTCTGGTGCTGTAAACTGCTGTTGCTCTAATATAAGCCAAGGGAGCCACGCTGGTCCATACCCACCGATATCTGTCCCTTAATGTCAACAGCCAACATATGTATTAAGTCCCTGTCAAATGTAAAGAAAAGAGATGGCTCTTGTGTTGGAAATAGCCTCACGTCTCATTCCTTTCCTTGGTTTTTGTTTGTTCATTTTCCCCTGTCTGTCTGTGTTCAGCTCCTTCCTTTTCCTCCTCTTGGTGCATGGACCCATGGCCCACACGGCAGAACTGCGTAAGAAGCATTTTGAGTTTTCCGCTCAAGATACCTCAACTTGGTTTCAGTCAGATTAATTAACCCTTCTTTTTCCCCCCGCCACCCTTCTGTTTGGTGCATTATGCAAGAGTAAAGTTTGCCTGGCGTAGAATCAAGTTATAAATGGGGCTGCCATTAAGAAGCTGTTCCAAAACTGAGTTGCTCCTCTGACTTTTGAGGAATCAAGAAGCCCCAGTATTTACTCTCTAGAAAATTTATATTTGATGCCTCAAATAAAATTGACTTCCAGCTTCCAAACTGGCTCTGCCATCTTTCTTCCTCTGCGTACAGAGCTGTGTATCAACCCAGGTGTTTCTAGACTGGGAATGAGGAGTTGCAAATGTAATGTCTGTAAAGAAGTTCATGCCAACCAACACAGCCAGTAGCTTTAGCTGCTGATTTGGCAGGAGCGTCCTCTGCTGTTACGGGCTTGGAGCCCTGCTAGTAGAAACCGTCTAATAATGTGGGTGTGAATTGCCATAGCATTGAGATGAAGACAATTTGGTAATGTTTGGTGAGTTATGACCAAATTCAGCCTTGATCTAACTCCACTAAAACTCCACTAAAACACTCAGCGCTGCATCTGTTTGCCTGGATCTTGGGGCAAGCAGCTCTTTTTCATGGGCATGAGAATTACACCCTTACATTTGCATCGAGGAGAGGAAACTGCTGCGAAGGCTGAAAAAAAATCCCATTGACATACACTAGACAGAAAACTTGATCTTCCCCCAAAATAATAATTTTTCAGTACAAATAAGACGTTAATTGATTTGGAAGAACGCCAGTTAAAGAAATTCTTTGCAGTGGGTAAATTTACTGTGCATAATGTGCCAGGTTTTATCTGTACAAACAGAAATGGATAATTTCAAACTCTGCTAATACTGCTCTGAATTTTGCATCTGAATTAACACTTCAGTGCCACTGCGTGTCTGTGAGTAATTTGGAGTGTTAGTTGGGCGAGAGGCTGTTGCTTTGTCCCATGGAGGCGCGACAAGCGGAGCCCTCCTCGCCTGCTGCCTCCAACTAACTCCAGGTCCTTTTCCGGGGGTGGGGGGATTTTCTGATCCCGGTAGAGTTGACCAGATCGTTGGGAGAGGATCTTCCATGACTGACAAGGATCGGACCAAAGGGCCAGCGGAGGGGGAGCTGCCTGAAGACCCCAGTATGATGGGCAGGCTTGGAAAAGTTGAAAAACAGGTATATTGGGTCAGGAAGGAGTTTTTATCAGAAGGCGTTGCATGCATTGTGTTGGTTTTTTCTTGCCTTATTTTTCCCCAGTGTGATATTATCATTTAGAAAAAAACCCAGGATCTAAGAATATTTTGAAAAAGAAACAAAGTGGATGTTATGGAAGGGCACTAAAGGTCTTAGAAGCCTAAGTACTCCTTTCAAAGCAGGCACTTTGGAGTCTCTGACATACAGTTTTTTAGTGAGTTTACCAAAAGTCCACATTATTTTTGAAAATGGCACATTGGTTTCTTTGCCACCGTACTAGATATGTTTCAAATGAGTCCATGAGCCTGACTGCTGTAGCTGCCGGCCTTGCCAAAGATTAAAATCTTCCTAGAGGATAAGGCTCAGAAACCCCTGTGGCCCATCTGAGCCCAGGCAAGTGCCAGATGCAGGAAGGAGCTGAAAGGATGGGAGCGTGTTCCAGCGTTCCTGGAATTTGGTACCTGTCAAAAAGATGGAGCTTAAGGAAAACCCTATAACAAGGTGGAGAATTAAACACTTCAGAACAGGACAATTAAATATTTACTAAAAGTTTTGGTTTGGTGTAGGTCAGTGTAGGCAGAGGTCTTCTGTGAAGC
The DNA here is from genome assembly GCF_000708025.1 of Charadrius vociferus. Lineage (NCBI taxonomy): Eukaryota > Metazoa > Chordata > Aves > Charadriiformes > Charadriidae > Charadrius > Charadrius vociferus. The sequence goes on from NW_009661368.1 coordinate 6,062,267, forward strand.
CCAGCCCCACACTTGTGCCTAGATGGTTTGGAAGTCACTTGTACTCGGGATGTTAATGTGCTTCAACCTGCGTGCAGTGTGTAGCACTCATACTGCGGTGTTTTGCAGGTTCAGTCAATGGAGAAGAAGCTGGACTTCCTGGTGAACATCTACATGCAGCGGATGGGCATCCCACCAACAGAGACGGAGGCTTACTTTGGGTCCAAAGAACCAGACCCAGCACCTCCTTACCACAGCCCTGAAGACAGCAGGGAGCACATTGACAAGAACGGCTGCATCATCAAGATCATCAGGTCCACCAGCTCTATGGGTCAGAAGAACTTCTCTGCCCCACCAGCCCCGACCAACACATGTCCACCCTCGACATCATGCCAGCAGCAGGTCTACCAGCGGCAAAGCCATGGCTCCTCGCCCGTCGGAGACCCCGGCTCACTGGTCCGCATCCCACCGCCGCCCTCCCACGAGCGCTCCTTATCAGCGTACAGCGGTGGGCACAGGGCGAGCGCAGAGTACCTGAGGAATGAAGACATTACAACCAAACACCACGAGAGTGCCCTGAGAGACAGCGACACGTCCATCTCCATCCCCTCGGTAGACCACGAGGAACTGGAGCGCTCTTTCAGTGGCTTTAGCATCTCCCAGTCCAAAGAGAATTTGGACATCCTTAACAACGGTTGCTATGCAGCCGTAGCCAAAATCAGACCCTACATTGCAGAAGGGGAATCAGACACCGATTCTGACCTCTGCACGCCCTGCGGTCCTCCTCCCAGGTCGGCCACGGGCGAGGGACCTTTCAGTGACATGGGCTGGTCAGCCCCCAGGCAGTGAAGCCTTCTCGCAGCCGCCGAGCCACGTCCGAGCGCTGGCAGCTGCCCGCTCCAGCTGTCCACGCGTCGAACTTCTCAAGGAGATTGACAGCTAAGGTTTTCCTCCTTCTAGGACATCCTTAGCTGGCGGATACTTTCTTGCAGCTTACTCTGGGGGGTGAACGAGCAGGTCCGAGCCTGCGTTTGTGGAAGAGGTCACGGTGGTGAGCGAACTGGAGCCGTGAAGTCCAGATTTCTTTCATACTCTCTTTCTGAGATCATTAGGTGAAGTTATGTCATGGTGCAGGGTAGGCAATTTGCCTTTCTTGGGAATCTTTAGAAGTGCAGGGCAGGAATGAATCACCCGGCCAGGGCTTTTGGAGGTCACAGTAACCGGTGGCTGACAAGTGTTAGGTGGGAATTGCCACGTCGTGGCGCTGGTGATTACACCTTTAGGTATTTTGGAGTCATGGAATGAACACGTGTCTGTTTCTGGCTTAGATTTCAGGTCACATGTAAATACAGGGGGGGCATATTACTCTGTGGTTCTTCATTTACTGTCAGGAAGGTGGCATAATTCCAATATAATACATGGAAACATTGCATAGGCCCCTGGAGGAGAGGGATGGTGGCTGGAGTACTCGCATGAACAGAAGACATGGCTTCAAAGTGGGACAGGTTAGGATATGGCTCTGAACCAGAATGGTTTGGAAATGATCCCATCTTCTGAAATTGAAACACTCAGAAATATGAGCTTGAGTGCAAGAAGAGAGACAACCCAGAGGGCAGAGAAATGAGACAAAGAAGGAGGACAAGAGACTACAGGGCTGGAATTTTATGTTTTAAACCATGTATTATATGTAATTATCTATCCTCCCGTTGACAATAGACCTGGAAGTGCTTTGGTAGCAAAGGCAAACCAAAGGCAACCCCTCTGGAGGGCTGTCACGGTATGAAGCCATTCTTATGGCCAACGGTGCTGTTGTGGAGTCGCAGCCACACCAGGCCAAAGGGAGAGGGTGGATATGCAAGATGTTGTGATCCCTGCATTGCTGCGAGTTAAGTGCTGAGCTCCATCCTTTTGAAGCCCTGTTGGTCAGAGCGGGCACTTTTCTTACAGTTTGCATTGTGCCTGAACACTTTTGCACATACTATGCCCCGTGAAAATCTTCCCTTTCTTCTTCTGCCCTGCCAAGAATCTCATACCCATGTTCTTGGGACATCCTTTGGTTTTGTTTGGATCCCACAAGCTGAGTTAAGAGGTGCTTCTTTGTTTCTTCATGGTCTTTCAGAAGCCTCTTACCCGTGCTTGCCCGCAAGTTGTGCCAATCCAAGTCTGCCCCGTTTTGTTGTTGTTCAAGTACTTTCTCTCGGAAGGGTCTTTGTGTCCTTATCAGGAACCTCAGCAGCTCATTCAGCTGGGGGAAGGCGAGGGGAAAAGTGATGCTCAAAAGTTTCTTTTGGGACCAAAACAAAGTCACAAAGTGATCCTTTACGTAGATAGGTTGGTGGGGTGGATGAGGAGAGGTTGTGTTTGGGATCCATCTCCAGGGCTGGGACACCATGGCCGGCGTTGTGCCTCTGGACGCTCCCATGCATCTACAGCCCAAATCCCATGTGTGTTTTCTGCTGGGGCTGAGTCTGTGATTTCTGTGATTTCAAACCCCATCTCCCCACATTTTCCCTGTGTTGTATCAAGAGCCTGTTAAGGGTATTTAGGTGACAACTTCATTTCTGTGCAGCCTTTGAGAGGTTGGACATTGACTTCCTTGGGGTGAGGGGAGAATCACAGCCTTTTGCTTTCCTCCTGTTTGCTTGACCAGAGGCAGCAATCAGGGGAGACCCGGGACTATTTTGGCCTTAAGGAAGATGTGGGTGCAGTCCGACAGCTTGTAGACAGGAGATAAACCCATCCTTTTGCTGGTGCTCAGGACCAACACACAGGTCTTCACATGAGACTGAAGAGTGGGGATAGGCTCTGCACAATTTTTCCTGCCATTTTTCACCATTCAGGAGGGGAAAACATTTTTCTTCAAGGGAACCTAGGCTTCCGGCCATGCTGGTTCCTTTCTTTCCCATTTAATCCATTTTTTGGTTACCTCCTGCAATTTTTCCCTCTCTACTTGTGCTCCCAAACTCCTTTTTGGCTCCAGATTTCTTTGTGCAAAGTGAACCCTGGGATGCCCTTGACTTCCATACAGAGAAATCTCTGAATGCAAAATGGCCACAAATTGTGCGGCTTTGCCCCTGGCGTGTTGCAAAATGATGCCTTCTGGTAGAGCAAGAAATGTCAGCAGGTCCCAAGTCGGACTTGGTGGCACGTGTTTGCTAGTGACCGCAAGAATGGAAATTGCGTTGGGTGAGGCAAAGGTCCGCATTGCTCTGGCCAGCTGCTCGCTGCAAATTTTGCCCAAGTCAGAGATAACAAGGATTTATTATCTCATTTGTTTGTAATTACTTTTTGAGGCCTGCTGGAAATTTGGCACAGAAGGGTATGGTGTAACGGGTAAGATATCCAGACGAGGATGAGTATGATGTCATGCGGTCCTGTTGCAGGACAGGTACACGACTGGTCTTTACTGTAGGAGGCAAAGTGAACGGGACTTCAAGGCACAATTTTTGTGGGGTGTAATTTTCATCGTGTCCTCATTTCGAAGCCCTATTGGCTCTATTTTGAGTGTCCATTTCCTAGTTCTTACTGCAAAATCCCTTTTTCCTGCCCGGATGATGTTACACCCTTGAAAGCAGAGACCGCCAATGTGTCCCAAGGAGACAGTTCCACTGTGTCCTCTGTTTTCTACAGATTGAAATCTGGCAGTCTTTTACCTCCTTTAGGGACTGCACAGGAAGAATTGTTTTCCCCCTTCAAGTTACTACACCAGGGTTTATAAAAAGCTTCAGACTTGTAGCTTTAAAGCGTCTTGGATTTGTCCCACAACCACTAATTACAGAAAACTGTTTTATATACATGCAGTGCAGATTGTATCTGGCTGCTACAAATTTCACATAGAACTTTTTTTGGAAGGTCTAAGGAATATTCCACCTATATCTGTGGCATCGTTTCAAAGAAATTCTGACACATGCCTCCATCCACAACCATGCCCTAAATCATCACTTCTCATTCATCTGGGCAAAAAGACCTGGATTTGGGGGTTAATTTACACCACAATTAACTCCAAATAATGCTCCTTATTTTGATGAAATTATTTATGCCTGCATAAATGATAACAGAGCCTGCTTGTTGCTTATTGACATAAATAATTTCATTTCTGTCCGAAATCACAGTCCAATACTTCCTGCAAGGTCTTCACTTCCAATCCCTCAATTCCCCCGTGCCTGTATCACGCAGTCCTGGTGGTAATCTCCCACAAGAGGTCTTAACCACTAGATTAAAAGAAAATAAATTTATTTAGTTTTGCTAATAAGGCAGTCCCAATGAAGGTCTTTAACCTTTGAAAGGATGGACAGGCAAACTTTGTCCCTCTGCTGAGCCTCTCTCAGGCGAGTCTTTGCTCCTCTGTTCTTCCCAAGTCTGGTTCTGTATTTTTTTGGAGGATAGAAACAAGTTTTAGACAATGCCAAGCAGGGACAGAGGAGACCAAGGAGAGCTGAAGAAGATGTGAAAGCCAAATTTCCAGCAGGCCAGCCTGAACTGCTGTGGGGGTGCCTGTGCCCACGCGTGGTTGCGTGCACAGAGTCTGGTTTCGAGGGGCGTCTGTGCTGAATGTGAAGCCGTGGCCTTGGACCGCAGCCTGGGATTTGGGCTCCAAGAAACTTTCGGACTTTTTTTTTTTTTTTCCCCCAGAATCTGGGTCTAGGTCTGGAGAGAGATACTTTAAATGGCCCCACCTGTGGGATGGAGCAGTCCCTGAGACTGGGACCCGAAGCCACAGTCAGTTTTTGGATGCTTCAGGTCCAAGCGGGAGTTCAAGTTGTCTGAGGAGTTCGTGTCTCCGAACAGGAGATGTGGCTGGAGGCGGCGCAGTCTCTGTGCAGGCGGCCTTTCCGAATGTGACCCCGAGACAGAGGAACAGAGCACTAGCCATAAGTCGAATTTCCCAATATTTGGGGAGGGATTTTAGTGTTACTCAAGTGCAGATTTTGTATGTGAATTTCCTTGTTGGCTCATTTTCTTATTGATAATTTTTAAAACAAAAATGTTGAGGAACTCACTGAAAACAAACCTCTTGTCCAGCTCCGAAAGCCATTATGTTTCTTTAGACAGACTATGTGATAGATCGGATTTTCTAAAAATGTATTTTATTTCAAATGCTGCTTAATAGATCCAAATAAACTCTGCAGGGCCATTGCTACTTACAGCTAAATAGGTATATTTTTACATTTTTAATTGATTTTTAAGATTTTAAATTCTGTGAATTTTTAGAACAGGTTTGTATAATCTATCTGCGAAGCCAGAGCATCACCTCAGATACAAATGCTCCCCTTCCTAACAGTCACCCAAGAGAAAAGAAAAACACGTTGACTCATTTTTTTCTCAAGGGGGAGCTACTGCAAACCGCATTTCCCTTTATATCCTCAGACCGCTATGGTCCCAGCAACATTAAAATCTAAATATTAAAAGAGAAACTGAACTTCCTGAGGAATTTTCCCAAGAGTTAGTCCATATAAAGACCCTTAGCAGTGAGTGTTTTTTTTGGGGGATGTTAAAAAGCCCGGGAGCAGGCTAAGGATTTCTGTTTCTCCATCCACGCTCGTGTGAACCTTCAGGTTGAGCGAGCCCTCCACCCCCAGCCTTTTCTTCCCCGCTCGCCTGTGGTCCTCCCACCCGCCCGCTCCCCATCGTGGGTTCCCCATCTTCTTTTGGCATCAGCTTCCTTTTCGTGAACCAGAAACAAGGAAATCAGATACAAAAGCTCCTTCACCTGCAGTAACATGGAGGCTGCGATGCAGAGAGCCGTGGCACGGGGGGTTGAGGGCAGCAGCCGCCCCCCCCAGAGCCCCGCGTGGGTCACTGCTGCTCAGCGGCGTAAAAGCAAACTTTTTGCTTTTAGCACACAAACACCCCGACTTTTCTGCGTCACAGAGCAAAATCTGCTTAGAGCACGGGTGTGGGTTTGTTGGTTTTTTAACAATAATAGGGGTTTTTTTTTCTATTAATAAGGATAATAATAATGCATAGGAATCTTCTTTAGGATATCTTAGTGTTTGATGCCCCAGTGACACAATACTGCTTGCCTTATATTAGTGTCTAGAGGGAGAGGGATTACACACGTTTTGATACAGTATTAATCACGCTTATAATTTAGGTAGCAGCAAGGAGCGGCTGCTGCAGGAGGAGCAGCCGGGTCCTTTTTAACGTATGAATGTGCTTTCCCGACTATTTCACTGACTGTACTCTCAATTTTGCCTGCGACTGCATGCAGCCTGAGACGAGTAGACAGCAATATGCTCCAGCTGTATCTGCACTCCCAGATTGCTGTAGTACCTCATGAGGGAACATCGTCAAAAGCATCATTTTTGGGAGAGGCCGTCCTCCCAGTGACCCATCACGTAGGGTGCTGCGGTGCTTCTGTAGGTGATGCTGATATACCAAGTGTCTTTCATGCTGCGACTGGTCATTGCCCCATCCCTCTGATACAGCATGCACAAACTCCACTTCTACTGCTTGTAACCAAGGGGGGGGCGGG
>NW_009661368.1:6068790-6083359 GCF_000708025.1 Charadrius vociferus
GGGTGGGGGGGGGGGGGGGGGGGGGAACGCATTTGTACCTGTGGTTCCTTGAAATGTGTACATGGGGAGAAAAAAATACAAATTGGGTTGGCTGTGTATAACAACCTCCTTTGCACCCAGATGCCTCTGAAGAGCATCCCAGATACCCCTGCCTGAGGGTGTGGAGGAGGAGGCAGAACAAGGCAGGCAGTGCCAAGGGTGGAGGCCTCGTCTTCATTTAGGAGATGCCATTTGAACCCACACGTGTGGGACTTGCCATACGTCTGGTTTAATTCCCATAGTCGGGGTGGTGCACACGCATTTGTGCCTGCAGCCCAGCCTGAGGGGTAGGGGGGAATTTGCCTCCCAAACTTTGGAAACCCCTCTTTGGAAGTTTCGTCTACCTTTGTCTACAGCCCTTGGGGGTCTCGGGGACCCTGCAGCTGTGCCATATCCATTCCTTGTGGAAGCATCTCTTGCTCTCCTTAGAGAGAGGCACTGAGCTACTACCTTTATGTCTCCATCAACATTTTGCCACAGTTCTCCCCGCTGTAATACCAGACTGTCATGAGGCCTTCAGGGTTTGCCCACCTTGCTGGTGTTTGCAGTCTCTTGTATCTCCTCGCACTGCTGCCATAACCTAGTGTGACACTGCTCCCGTATCCTCACCTTCCTTGTCCAGACTATATACAAGCAAAGATGTAACGCCGCAACTCTGCTCAGAGACTTGCTTTTGGCCTGGCATCACTAGACACACCAGAAAGCCTTCATGTTTTGTTAGCATGACAGTTTTGCTTTTTATTGCCAATTTATTTGCTGCCTCATCGAGCCACCATTGGCCTCAACACATCCCTGGTTTGTTCTGCTGGAGCCTTTCAGCGCAGGGATGGAGCCTGTTTTGCCCCGCTGTGCAGCGCCCTGTAAGGGTTTGTCCCCTCGACTTTAGCTGATGGCGGTGAAACAGGGGTGAGGGTTCGGTTCAGGTTTTCTTGTCAAGCTGAATATGTCGGAGAAGAGCTTACAGACTCTACCAGTGGTGGTGCTTTTGCTCCCTGAAGCAAGAGCTGCTCTCAAGACCCCAGTCCCCTTCAGCGGTCCACGCGTGTGGATTTGCATGCCAGGTTCCAGCTGGATAGTGGGGAGAAACAGAAAGCGGCTGGCCCAAGCTGTGCTGTTTCCAAAGCTGCCAGTGACCCTGGAAGCATCTTGCCCTCTCCGAATTCCTGTAAATACAGCCACAGATGAATGGTTCGAGCAGCATCTCTTTGCCTAGTCCTGAGAAACTTGAGCTAACCGCAAAGCTTTCCAAAACTCAGTGCCAAGCTCAGGCTAGATTTCACCTGCAGCTACGCCTATAACGTTAGGGCAGGGTTAATGGTTTCAGGTAGAAGCCATGCCAAAATCTCCAGTTTGGATGGTTCTGGCCCAAAACCAAGGCTGAATGTCATTCTGCCGGTGAAGCCTCCCCTGGAACTTCAGCTCCATTTGACACTGATGACTGTGGACCTGGGGAAATGCTCTTTCCTTCCCATGCCACACAAGAAAAGGTCGGCATACGCCTTGCAAGCCAAGATGAGAAAATGCCTCCTTATTTTAGCATGCCATGGGCACCTCCCATTAAAAGTAGAAGCAGCATTTCACAGTAATCCCTTAAACCTGACTAACACAGTGGCCGTGACCCAGTGGTTCACATGTGCAGTGATGCTCATGAAAGGGATTTATGACAGATGTGGATATAGAAGGCTCAGTCCTTTAGCATCTCTGTAGGCACCGTGTTCAGCCTTGCTGATGGCCCCAGGAGAAGTCATCAAAGGTAGTGACAGGTCTTTTCTGTCCTGCCTGGTTATTCGCACTGGTCCAGCATCTTCCCTGGAGCTGAAGGTATCCCGTGCTCCTGTCATCGGGCAGGATGGGGACCCTTCTGCGTTGGTTACTCTTCCCCACCACCCAAACCCTAAAATTTGAAGTTTTCTTCACTTTTTCTCAAAAAAATCATGCATGGGGTAGAGAACCTGAGACTTTCAGGAACACCGAGGCAAAACAAGATACAGCTGATAAATGACAGAGATTTTGTTATTTTAAATCAAGAGCAGATTTTAAACATAGTTGCAGTTGCTGCGTGGTATATCAAACGCTTTAGGAGATTCAATAAATTATTCTTATAAATGTTTTATTCTTTTATCAGTAATTCGTATAGGTGGGTGCCACTGTTCTTATACAGCAATGTGCCACACACTAAAACTATATTCCTGTTTCTCCACTATAGACATTGTATTTATGAAATTTATCTCGCTTAGTGTCACTTTTGGCACAACTATCCACATATACTGCACACAGATTGCACATTACATGCCAAATGCTGATAAGTATCACTACCTGTAATAAGCATATGTGCATTGAACAGACACCAAACGAAGTGGTACCTGCATAGTTTGTGATGTGACTCAACATAACTGGGAAAAGGCAAAAATGAAGATCCTGTTCTGTTAAGAAATGCACTGCATTCGAATGTGTCTTTAAACAGATTTTCCAGGAAGCTAAAGTGAGATTGCCTCTAATGTTACTTAAAAAATACCTGAACAAAACACACAGAACCCGAAAATAGCTAACAACTGCTGTATTTCTATATATTCTTCATCGCTATTCATCTGAACTGTAAATTCTGTACAGATTGAATGAAGTTCACAGTTTATCTTTGTCATAACCTGCAAGATAAAAGGACAACACAACTTTGGCTGCAAAAGCGTGTGCGTGTTGTTTGCGTACATGCATATACGTATCGCTGTACGTGCATGTGTATGCAAACACATGCGCACACACACGCTTTAAAACAGATTAAGCCGCATCTGAGATGCACAAGGGACAAAAAAGTTCTTTTTTTGGAGGTGGGAGAGCGGGTAAAACCAAACAAAAAGCTATTTCAATAAAGTATTTCTATCAAAAAGGAAGATTCGCAAAGGGGATGGATGTGTAAAGTGCCATCCCAAGGAGAAATCCCACTTCTGAAGGCAGCACAGGCCGTGCAGCAGAATGATGCAGTTGCTTTAAATGATAATTTCTTTGGCTTCCTTTCAAACGAACAAACAAAAGAATATAGTGGCCAGTGCCAATTCCAAGCCCAAACCCAAAAAGCCCGTTCCTAGGAACGTGTAGCCAAAGAGCTGTCCTGTGCCACCGGAGAGCCAAGGGCAAAGCCTTGACATGCTGCGAGAGGGTGACCCCGACGGCAGCGGTGCCGATGGGCAGTGCCACCATCTCCCGCAAACCCAGCATCGCCCCAGGATGGGCTCCCACCCGGGCAGAGGATCCCGCTGCCCTGCGGGTCCTGCTCTTACCTTTGCCTCCGTATTTAAAAAAGCCCCTAGTTAAGAGACATTTAAGAAAAGAGTCATCAAAAACCCATTTTTGATCTTAGAGTTATGAAAGAAATGACAAAGTTATAATCAATAAATCTGATTTTCCAAGGAAGTCAGCCCGCAGACTCTGATTGCTCCTGTACAGGGATTTCACCAACCTCATCAAATGAACCATCCTCTAGGGTTTAGTTTTGCCCATATTTTCACAGATAGATCTATGTTGGGTAGAACTTACCCTTCAGTGTTTAATCTAAATAAACAAAGGCACGAAGAGCTAACTTTTCCAGTTAAATACTGCTGGATGCCACTGAAAAAACAGTAATCAGATTTTTACATTGGCCTGAAATTCATCTTTATGTCCAAAGTTATCAGCACTAAGAGCCACTTCAGTCCCAGATACGTTTCTAAGCAAAGGGTACATCCATTGCTGGAGCATGTTGCCGTTTCCCTGAGGTAGCTTGAAGCTATCACGGTTTATAACAGCTTCTGGCTTGTTTGGCCTTAACTAGGCTAAAAACGGTTCATGCCTTTGTCCTGACGGTGAGCTAAAGAGGTGAATTTCACCCTGGGACGGGCCGTTCTCGCTTGGTGCGAGTGCGGGTGCCGCGCGCCCTCGCCTCCCGCTCCTCAAAACCCGGGGCTCAGTTGGGCATGAAAGTTTGGTTGTCCTTTAGAAAGCAAAGGCAGCTGCTGCTTTGCTTCCTTTAATTTGCTCCGTTGCCTTGGCTTTTTTCGCACTTTCGTTTCATCTCCAAAGAATCTCTCATAATGCCTTTGGTACTTATGTACAATTTTAAAACATTTTGTATGTATGGAATGGTACACACTTTCTCTTGTAAAATAGCGGTCGGACTTTTTTTTTTTTTTTTTTTTTTGTGAACGTGTAATTTCCTCTGTACATTTCAATCATGACTTTGTGCAATGTACATTTTATAGGGACAGATGCCAAGGGAATGACCTGTAGTTTTCTAAGGGAATAGCTAGAAGCCAACGACACAGTCACAGATGGTTTTACATTAGCACCGCGGAAGCGCGACGTAGCCCAGACTTTTACACCGAGGCGTTGAGCATGATACAGCGTGTACCTTCACGTGAATGACTGTGGCAGCTGCAAAACTGTATATGTGTGATATTAAAAACAACAGCGACAGTTGCAATCGGAAGGGAAATGGAGGAAAATTAAATAATCACAATCATTAATTTAAGCCTCAAAGCATCAGAATGGAAAATTTGCATTCAGTAAAAATACCAGAGATTTAACCTTCATGAGATGAAATACACATTTATTTTTCTTTGCACTTCTGTTCACTTTGTTTGTTTATTTCTGGTGATTTCTCGGTGGTTTGGGGACATATTTAATGGCTGAAGAACGTGAGCGAGATGGTGACTGAGGGCCTGACCCTTCCTGGCATTAAACCTTCACATGTCCCTTTCTTATTTCTTACGTTAGACAGCATTTGTCTTTCTGATGTATAAAATCAAGCGTAGAAATCTCAAGTTACAAGGACACCATCCCTTCAGAGTCCTTTAACAATATTGATTTTCTTAAGGTTAATCATCAGCCGCATCCTGACAGATAACGGATGGTTACGGAAGCTCTTCGCCCCCCGTGCCAGCTTCTTGTCGCTGTGCTAAAAATTGAGGCTGGTGTCATCAGAGTGGGCTCAGGGCCAAGGAGTGGCACTGGGAAGGGACCTTTATCTGTCCCACGAGTTAGCTTGCTTACCAGGCATCAGTCCTAAATTAAGAAAGCGCATGCTGGATTTGGGAGAGCTCTGTAGGAGCGAAGGGGACGGACCGACAGCGTTTCCCGTAGCGAGGTTGGCAGATGAAACAGCAGTTCCATTTTGCAAGAGAAAAGGAAAAAGTAAAAATCCCTCTCTGCACACTGGTATTTTTTCCAGAAAGATGAAGTACGAGAATCGAGATGAACCAGTGCCTAGATTTTTAAACAGCCTGCCAGTCATTTGGACAAGGCGGTGAGAGAGGTTTGGCAGAATGAACAGTTTGCTTCAGGCGCAGCAGCCCCCGCTCGTACCAGATGACTTGGCTCGAAGCCTTCGGCGGCTCCCGCCCTCCCCAAAGCTATTAAAGTCGGCCAGGTGTGAGCGTTTCCCGATGGATACAGCACATTAAGGTGTACTTAAATAACATCGTTATATTTTCTCTCATTATGTTCCGGACCAGTGCGATAAGCAGGAAAATTCTCAGCTTGCTAAATCACATTCCCCCATCTCCTGAACAGGCTCGTGCGTTGGCGTGTGCTGTGCCCCAAACGCTGTCCTGCAGCTGCCCCCGCCACCCAAACTGGGATGCTGATGGAGCCAGAGGTGGTACCTGCTGTGCCAGAGCGGAGCAAGAGCTGCCCGGCAGACCTGGAGTCCTTGCTCGCACGTTCACCAAGCCAGCAGAGGACACGGGGCGGGAGGAGGCATCGCTGGTTCTCGTCTCTTGGCCTCCAGTGCCCTGATGGTCTGGTTCAGAGAAAAAATCAGAAGGACCCTTTTCCCTGCAGTGGTAAATGTCCCTTTTTGCAGAGCAGAAGTAAATGCTAGAGCCTTAGGAGAAATTCATATGAATACAAAGCATCCAAATTCCTTAGGATTACAGTTGCCCAGGCTATCATAGGAACATATATACCTGGTCTTCTCACAGCGAAAGCTCCTCAAGGGAAAATCATTTTTATTCGAATTCTCTGGGCAGGGATATTTCAGCCTCTGTGCTTTTTACGGCACAGTCTATCAGGGTGCCAGGAGCCGCGTCCTGAGGAGCTGTGGTAACACAATGACATTGTGGTAACTCGGGGACATTCCTACACGAGTTTAGAGCCCACCGACTCCAACCAGGCAAAAGCAGCTGTTTAAGAAGTTAAGTAAAAGTTGCATTCCCAAAGGAGCACGGTTATTTGGGATTGGGTATGCAATGACAGGGTATGAACTTCTGCAGGATGAACTCATCACCAAAAACCCTGCCAAGCTCTGTTCCTCAGCAGAATCCCAACCCGGGTATTTCTGTGCCTCGTTCACTGACTAATTAAACCATATACTATCCTTGAAAATTAAAGAAATATTTCTTCCTTGTTCACAGGAGCGGTAAGCAGGAGTCGTCACAAGAGGACGACGCAGGTTGTAAAATCTCAGTCCTGCTTTTGGGCGCTCAGTTTAAGACACCTGCAGCTTCTCCGTCCAAGGTGAAACAAAGCCAACTCCGGCTTTTGATGCCATCAACACACCTGAGTGCAGCATTTGGGTTTCCAGCCCTGGGTGGGCAGAAACCTTTTTCCTTTTTGAAACTGCGCAATAACTCAGTGGCAGAACCGTGAATGAAATCTCTCAGATCCATTTAAGGCTACTCCGGCACTGCTCTGGGGTATCACTTACCCTTAGTGCGTTCTTGGCAGCTCTCTCCTGTTTCCATCAATAGTAACCTAATGGTGGGTTTGGACATAAAGCATCTTTCTGGAAAGAGGAACCTCATTCAGCAAGGTGGTCACTCTCTTTTTACATAAGGAAGTTAATAATACATAGCTAAACAGAAAGACAGACATAAAATGAAGTGGAAGGAAGAGGAAGAGGGCATGGGACACACTTTAAAAGGTTATGTAATTTGGCATGAATACGGAATTCGGTGAATAATGGAACATGAGATTTTTCACACAAAACTCGTGAGCAAATTTTTTATCTCCTTGCCATTGAAGGACTGTTAACAGGAGGAAAGTCAGAAGCGGAGAGAGAAGATTTTTGGATACAACTGAAAAGCCAGTAAGAATATTCTTTAAACTCTTGAATTAGATGCTAAAGGAAACAGCCAAATGCCCCCGAGCTCCTCTCTCCCCTTTGGCTTTCAGGGATTTCTCAGCTTCAGCTGAGTCAGCCCCAGGTACTCCCCCACCACCAGACCTATCAATTACACATTTCCTTATGATTTACTGAGCAAATGTTTTAGCTGCACTGACACACTTTATCACCCCAACTTTCTAGTACCAAAAAATGAGTAGAAATGTTGCCGTTTCTTTTTCTCTCTCTGCTACTCACCAAAATGGGTGTGAGGTTTTTGTTGATCTGGTACTTTAATTTTTGTAGCTTTCTGCCCAATTCCTTTTTAATCACAAAAAAGGGGCCGCTTTTGGGGCCGCTTCTCCTCACTAAGATACAAACACAGTCTCTGTGTCTTTTCAGGTCCTGGTTTCTCCTTTAGAAGTCAAATACTAAAATGTGATTTTTATTCCTTGCCTTCTCCTGACTCAGCTGAAAATTTTACTGAAATCAGAGCATGAAGGAGCCAGTGAATATAAATCAGTCAAGACAGTTTTAATTAAGTGGTTAAACCAAACCGCAGCACACGCCAAGGCACGATAGATTAACTGGGAGAGCTGGTGCACTGAGTAATCCCAGCTCCCCGCTACGCACAAAGGGAGCTTCACTGGAGCAAACGCAGAGAGGCACATTTTCCTTGCCTGGAGTTTGAAATAGTAAACAAAAAAGTAATCTCAGACAAAACAGTAGTGACATGACCGAAGGAGGTAATGATACCTCTGGATCTCCCTCCCCAAAAGATCCAGGCAGTGGCACCGCTTCAAAGCCACCTGCATGAAGCCATCCCCGAGCAGCACACCGGTGCACCTATGCATCACGTGCGCTGCGTGAACTCCCTCCAGAAGGGCTCAAAGCCGAAATTTCCTCCCCAGTCCATCCTGCAGAAAAGCCAGAGCTCCTCTTGGCGAGGAAGGCCGGCTTGCTGGAGGAGTGCAGCCTGGACCCTAGATGGCAGAGCGAACCCGCTGCCGAGCACCGCGCTGGAAAGCAGCCTGCCGCCGCAGAGCATCTCCTACGGGGGAGCAGACTCACTCGGTCCCTTTTCCAGCTCAACTTCTGAGTCCTTCAGAGTCCAGAAAGCCACCCACCTGCTGGGTAATTATAGTTAAGCACCACTTGGACAAACACAGTGGAGTTTCTGGGGATACCCAGGGAAGTATCCCTTACGACCAGCCACCTCAGAGCTGTTTTTTTTGCAGGGGAGAAGCAGGAGATTGCTCCCAGAATTGAGCAGACACACGGGCTGTGCCCACAACCCCAGCTCAGCAGTGCAAAGCATCTGGATTTCCTTTCTCCTAAATAAGGGCACAAAGGGCACAGGCAAAGTCTGGGGTCTTCCCTGGTTTTAGGACATCTCCCTTAAGATGTCTCACCCTTGCTGTTTGTAGAGTGGAAACGGCATTGTTGGCAAAAATAAAGGAATTCCATGAGACTGGTTTCCTAAATGGGGCAAATTATGTATTCTGTGTCCAGCTTTGGAGTTCTCAGCACGAGAAGGATATGGACCTGTTGGAGCGGGTCCAGAGGAGGCCATGAAGATGCTCCAAGGGCTGGAGTACCTCTGCTGTGAGGAGAGGCTGAGAGAGTTGGGGTCGTTCAGCCTGGAGAAGAGAAGGCTCAGGGGACACCTTAGAGCCCCTTCCAGTCCCTAAAGGGGGCTCACAAGAAAGCTGGGGAGGGACTTCTTACAAGGACATGTAGTGATAGGATGAGGGGGAATGGCTTCAAACTGGAAGACAGTAGATTTAGATGAGATATTAGGAAGAAATGTTTCCCTATGCGGGTGGTGATCCCCTGGGGCAGGTTGCCCCGAGAAGCTGTGGCTGCCCCATCCCTGGAGGTGTTCAAGGCCAGGTTGGACGGGGCTTGGAGCAACCTGGGCTGGTGGGAGGTGTCCCTGCCCAGGGCAGGGGGGTGGAATGAGATGACATTTAAGGTCCCTTCCAACTCAGACCACTCTATGATTTTATAATTCTATGATTCTTGTAAGGAATGGGTTATTCTGTGAAGTGTGCAAAGCTGCTGGGTACGCAACATCCAAAGATTCAAGTATTACTGTCTCCTGGCCTCTGGCCCTTCAAGCTGCAGGTGGTAGGAGAAAAGAACTATTTTGGTTTTATTCCATGACTTATTGATAGCATTGAATATATTATTCAAAGTTTCCTTCTCATCTGGGGTCTGCAGGCTTTCTTGTGCAGCATGGCAGGGAAGGCTGGGGTGGGGGAGAACCTTTCTCGTCTCCACCGGCTGAGTTTCACACCTGATTTGGCTGGGGCTGCCTCGATGCCCCTGACCATGCTGCGGCTCAGATACCTGTAGATCCAGCTGCAGGTCCATCAGTAAACTGGGGGGTGCACCAGTCCAGGGAGCGGAGTTCCAGAGCAGAGACTCAGGTCTGGGATATGCTCAGATCTGTCCTGATTTTCATTCTTACATAAAATAACAATTTTTTCTAGTGTCAGGAAAGAAAAGATTAGGTCTTTATTAAAGTTGGCTGTTTCTAAATTGAAGGACAAAGGGGTCCTGGAATGAGTCAGGGGTGGTGTGAGCACCACCTGCACATCAGGTCTGCTCAAGCCCGTTCATCTGCTGGTGGCACATGGCAAAGCCAAGTGTCTGCAGAGGTCTGCGTCGGTGTGTGAATCCCTTGGGAGCAGCAGACCTGGGCACACACGTGTCTGTCACTGCCACCTCATCCACACTGCCCATTGCTACACTGAAACGTCAGATGTCCCATTTGCACGGGTCAGGGTTTGAGTGGGGAAGTTTGAGGAAAGGAAGTAAATCTGGGAGGAAGTAAATCTGGGTCTTCCGTCCTCAGAATAAGGGAGAAATAAAGGAGAGGCGAAGCAGGACGATCCCAGTTTCTCCCGTCCAACCTTTGGTGCCTCTTTGAGCATATGGGCCCCTCTGACCCCACAAGGGCAGCCCAGCCACAGCCCTGCCGGTATTTCCCTGGTAAAATAAACACTTTTTAAATCTGCTGTGAAAGGGCAGTGTCTGACCAGGACGGCGTTGGCATGCCAGGCTGTGCATCCATGACCCTTTCCCCAGCAGAGGGTGCAGGAGATTTATTTCCAGAGTCGATAGTGCATCATTTGGTTAATTGGAGATATATGTTAGCGCAGTGGTGATAATCTGGTCCTGCCTTCTCTCACTTGCTTTTTTTTTCCCTGCAGTTTATGGGGGTTGTGCTCATCTCATCTGCATCCAAAGAATTGGGACACTGTCCTGTGAAAAAGGAACTAAGCTCCTGCAAGTTGTATTTCAGAGAGAGGAGAATGTGTGCTATTCTTCCCCATCTCGCATTATTGCTTGCTTTCCTGTGTGGAGCAGTGCTATTTAGCTAATGGACATAGAGCTCTTTGAAGACGTATGGCGCTTTGTAAAGTCTTAGTATGATTACTCTGCATTAGTCGTAAAAGGCAAGGGTGCAATTCATCTTCCACTCCAGCGTGGAAGCCTTGGGGACCAGCCGGAGAGCTGATTTACTCCGTCTCTTCCTAATGGAGAGAGGGTTGGGAGGCTGAAGCTGGTCTTTGAAGGAGGTGTTATGTGATGGATATTGATAGGGTGTTTGATACAGAAATTGAATGCCTGAGAGAAGAATAGGGGCAGGCTGGGTTTTTTTTTTTTCAAATCCAATTTCTGCAGGTTTCTAGGGTACAAAGTGGGAAAGGGGGGTTTTATTCAAAATGCAAGAGAAGCTGTTTTAATGGGTTCGAGTTTTGCAAAGGTGGGAGTAAATACCACTGGTTCTGCAGAAATCTGGGCTCTTCAGCAATCCCATTTCCCCCCTGCACTTCTGACTGCACTCGCATCCAGGCAGAGGGACAGCACGGGGACATGGGGAAGGCTCCTACTGCTGCCCAGCAGCTGAGGCTTTTCTTGGAGAAGGAGAGGAAAAAAAGCCAAGCACTGGATCACTAACACAAAGTTCAGCAGCATTTGGGAATTTCATCTGCCGCATTATGAGGGGTTTTTTAAGAGTAAATCTTAAATAGGGTTTTCACCACGTTGCCTGCAAAAGGGGAAATTTGATCAAACTGGCTGAATCTCAAAACTGCACCTCAACCATACTGGGTATGATATGGGGGGGGGGGGGGGGGGGAAAGCAAGAACCTTTCCTATTCCTTTCTTTTCCAAGATTTCCAATAACTGGAAACCTCCTGTTCCAGTTGGTGGGATGAAAGCTCAGTCCTGTGCCACGCGAGGAGAAAATTCCTTTGAAATGTAGAGGAATGGACATGCCAGGTGCCAAGCTTTATTTGCCACTCACCCACTTGCTGTACTGGGAAGAAATGACAGACACTGAAAGGAAGGATGCGGCTGAAGAATGAAAGAGAAGCCAACCTTGGCCTGCAAGGATAAATCTTGGTCCTTAATAAAACACTGCTGGGGAGCATCATGTTCTTGCCCCGCTTCCAAGCAGATAAGGTTTGCTTCCCAAAGTCTGTTTTCTCCTTCAATCTTCACAGATATTGATCTGTATAATAATGGATTTTAGAAAAAGGAGGGGAGAAAACAGCCCCATGACCTTCACATTTATTTAATGGTCAGAGACACTTGAAAAATATCTCGATTATAGCCTGGCAATTTTCTCCAGCTGCTGTGTAGCAGAAAGGCAAGGCAGCCGATGTAGGCAGGAGCGCAACACAAGCAGCAGAACTTGCCTCTGTATTCTGCAGAAAGACTTATTCCAGAGGGTACGCAGTGATTTCTTTGTCTTGTTCAGCCCTTTGGACAAAGAGTTGAGATCTCTGGTTTTGTCTGAGCATGGTTCTCAGCTGTCTGCTGGCCAACGGGTGCACCTTCATTGAGGCTGCTCGCATTTATAAGAGTGATGAGGTCCCCCGTTACCTCTGCCCAGGTCCGTTCCTCTAATCCACATCATGCGGGATGCCCAGCGTCCTTCTCAGGAGCCACGCAGCTGGGCTTTGCTCAGGGGCACTCTCTCCAATGCTACATGTGGATTGTGTAACAGCAACGAAGATGCTCCCAAGCACTGCTCACATCCCACTAAGTAAACCAGGTACATCCTTAATAGATAGTGGTACATGAAGGGCATCACAAGACATGTGCATGGACTGGTGATCTAGTGACCATGACCGAGCATAACCACAGTTTGTGGGCTCCTACAGTGAAGGCATCTGATATAGTCAGAGTCTACTGAAGGCAAAGCACAGACTTTTGCTCACATGGTTTTGGAAAAAGGTTTAAAACCTTTCTGGTTATGGACATTGTGTTAGTGTGTAGTCAGAGAAATTTCCAGGCATCTCATAGATGTAGTGGTAGATGAGATTAGTATCTGATTTCTGGAAATTCTTGTTCTTTGTGAGTCCTTGCACTCTAGTTTTCAATTTTGTGCAAGACATCATTTGTGCTAAGCCAAAAAAAAAAAAAAAAAGAAAGAAAAAAAAAGAGCCATTCCTACAGAGGAAAAAAATAGGTTCTGTTCTTTTGCCTTTGGATAAAGTATCTTTAGTAATGTTGGCAAAATAGAAGAAAAAAACCCAAGGTTTGTTTTTCATGGAAAGGTGGGCAGACAACCAGAGGGCTGGTGAAGAAAGCTTCATGCTGACTCGTGCCCTCTCCCTTCCGGCCACAGAGATTTTCCCCTTGGCTGGGGGTTGTTACGATAAGCTGGGTTTTTTGCAAGGATTTTTAAAAGCATTTAATGAGTTCCCTGTTCAGAACTCAAAAGCCAACATAACACCATCACAGCCTACTCTTCACCTCTGAACGATGCCATCTCCAGTGTATCTCTCTCTCTGGAGTAGTAAAAGGGGGACATAGGAAATAAATAAATATCCTAAATATCTGTTAGACCTACCAGCTGTTTGCACAGTCAAGCAAGCTTTCCTCGGGCTCGACACAGGGACAACCGCTGAAAGAAATACTTTGCTGGAAACACTCTCATTAATCCCCCTTGTAGACAAGGCAGAGAGAAACTCTGATAGCTTCTTCAGATGTTGAGAGCTCCTGGGTTTTGCCCTCTGTAGAGCTGCAGACGCACAACCCCGGCCAATCTCTGTCACGCTACTATTTGCTGAGTGAATTAAAAGTCTGTGCTTATCGTGGGCACACAAAACAAGTGTTATCTCTGTAATTAGACTGTTAAACCACAGCGCAAGCTACAACTTCTCATGATAATAAAATAGTGCATTAGCATAAGTCAATCAAGAGCAGATTTTAAAAATAATTGGTTTGGATTTTGAGCTAACATCTGCTTTGGTTACTAGCTCTCAGACACTTTGTTTTTAATTGCACAATTTAAAGAAATTGTTATCCAGTGCCTCCGGTCTTTCTTCAACAGAAAATTTCTTCTTAAAGAACAGTTCTGTGAAATTTTGCCTTTCTGTAAAGAAATAAGTGTGGGTAAAAATGTATGCAATAAGAACAGTTACAGCTATTATTAACTGTAACGGTGGCCAAGGTACAAAACAAAACAGAGATCTGGTAGCATTTTTGAAAAGTTTAAATCCCGTCCTCCAGATCTGAGCATGGTGTCTTGGAAGAACCAAGCATTTTGCGTCTCATAGCCTCTTCGTGTGCTGGAGATGCTGTTCCATTTGGGGTTGTATGTACTAAGGGGACACCCAGGGACCTGTGGTGGGGTCCCAGCCCACGTGCTCGGTGCAGCCGCTATGCAGCAGTCTGTGCTGATGGCCCGCGCTGGCAGAAGAAATCCTGTTATCTCCTGTACAGCCAAAAAATAGAGGGGCAGAGATGCTAGAAATGGCCCATGAAGTTTTCTGTCACAGAAAATGGATCACATGGACAGAACTTCAATTTAGAGAGCTGGAAATACACACCAGATGGAAGAGACCCGTTTGTGCCAGAGCAGAACTTGGCAAGTGACAGCTGAAACTGTTGAGATAACATCAGCTTCTGTTTCGTTTGAAAGCTGTGTTTATTTTTCTTTTTAACCTGAAATCCCATTGCAAAAAATTTGAGAGCAGAAGAGATTTTACAGCATGTGAGGGAGAAGTATCAGGTCACAGGCTGAGCCAGACCTTTGAACCTTCCTCTTCCAAAACAGCACGAATCCTGGCGCATCCCTGGTGCTTGTCCTCCTGTTTTTCAAACTGCAGCCTTCCAGCATTGCCAGACATCTCCTCTTCTGCTACTGCTTTTCAGCAAGTCTGTAGCCAGCTCTCAAATCGTACTGTCTCAGTCATCGCTGTCTCCATAAGCTTGGACCATCCTCTGTCCGCTTCTGCCGCTGCAGCCCTTCTTTGGGACACCCCCATCCTCTCAGGATCCCGAAGGTCTCTCATGGGAGACCACAGCTGCCTGGGTCACTGCTCCCACGGGAATGGTTACAGACCCTTTCCAGACTACTTTTCCCTTTCCAGCTCAGATTTCTGGGAATAGCAGCCTGCCTACGTTTGGACACCTCGCCTGAAATGAGGCAGA
>NW_009661368.1:6083447-6113827 GCF_000708025.1 Charadrius vociferus
GTAACACGCTTTCCCTGACATTCAGAGCTGCTAATTTTTAATGCAAACTGTTGCCTTGGTATTTGCATTTGAAATGCGTTTGCATTTCCTTAACTCTGTTGCCACCCCCTCTGCAGCTATATAGACTCTGTAATTTTAGGGGAGCGTTCGAGACACCCAGTTGTCCCTGGGCGCTCTGCCTGTGTCCCCAGGATGTGCAGTTCTTGAAGCACCTCAGATGACGGCACTGCCGAGGTTCACCCCACCAAGAAAAGCCCAGTCCTCATAAAGCAGTGACTGGGGAAAGGACCGTTTCTGGCACGCTCTGTATTCCTAATTTCTATTTTTTTTTCTGCCTGGTTTTGTGGCTTGGGAGCTGTAATCAAACCATTTTGTTTTCTCAGAGGCATGTAAGAACAGCTGGTCGTTCAGCGTGAATTAGCTTCTACCAAGCATTATATCCTGCAGTAAGAATAAGATATATTGTAGATGATCAAACAGATTTACTCTCCCTTGCTTGAAAACAGAACACCATGAGAATACAGCAGAAATGAAAGACGATAAATTAGGTCTTCTTCATATCAGGTTCTTGAACATTTTTTAAAAATGAGAATTCTAATCAAATTAGTGATGTATTAGGGAGGGTGGGTGCTACTACCAGCTAATATAAATGTATTTATGCAGAAAACCCTCTTCAGTTTTGGAATTTTAGGTTAAAGCCAGAAAAATATGGAGTCACACAGTCCAGCGTGGGAACATCCTGGAGTGTGAAGTTTTCAAAGGGACAGCCTATCTCCGATTTATATACACTGGGATTTGCTTGAAAGCAGAATTCAGTTTATATGTGAAAACAAGGATTTGATTGCACATTGCCTACCATGTTTGCTCATAGTATGATGACAAATTTGCCAGATGGAAAGTTAAAGGGTATTTCATCGCTCTTTTTTGTAAGGGTGTTTACCGCAATGATTCTTTGTAGCTACCAGGTCCCTCTGTTACTACACAACTGCACAGAAACTCACATTAAAAAAAAAAAAAAAAATAGAGAAAAACCATGTGGGTGTTCAGTGCGGATTGAAAGAGAAGTGAAAGGATTTAGTGCCAAGCGTGCGCACATTTCTCATGAAAATGAATCAATTCCAATACACTCGGGGTGAAGGAGGAATTTCATGCTTTGGTAACTTTTCCTGACGTTGTAATTTATACGGGCCCTGTCTGTGTAACCACTCAAGTGCTGAAACGAGTGTTTTTCCCGAGGAAAACACAGCTCATTTCCCCCGTGCGACACCGTGCAGAGTTGCTGAAGCTGGAGGAAACCTCTGCTCCTGCCCCCTGCTCCAGCCCCCATCCCTGAGCAGGGAGGACTACACCGTTAGACCCAGCTTGGAGGTCACACCGGGTTGCTCAGGCCCTTCTGCACTCAATTTTTGAATGTTTCCAAGGATGGAGACTTCACAGCCTCCCTGGGCAGCCTGAGGGCTCTGCAGGGGAAACCCACAGCCGAACAGCAGAAGGGTAAACACAAAGTTGACTCTCTGCTGATGCCCCAGTGATGGCTGTTCTTATCAAAATAGAGACAGCACTCAGTTATCTAAACTGCGTAGACCCATATGCAAGTGCTATACTCTCCCTTTTCAGTTTTTCTGCCAAATGATGTAAGCGCATAATCAAATGAAATCAAGTTATGGCACAACATGTTTAAGCTTATCAGATGTGTGGAGTAGAAAATCTTATATATGCTTTTATCCCTTTGGACGGTGAAATGTATTTGCTTAAGCTTCTCTCATTAAGTCAACCTAATGTGATCATTTTAGCCGGCACCCTGGACCAGTCCATGCTGATGTGGAAGATAGGTTTATGGAAACAAATCGGTGCTCTCCTCTTAGTCCTTCCTTTTTCCTCTCTACACAACATAAGACAAGGCAAATAATGCAAAAAAGAATGCAGTTTTGTCAGGTACCAGGATAACGGGAAAAGACGCTGTTCCCTTTTACAGGGTGATAAGCACTGAATATGGCAGTAGGAGACAGTCTTTGGGCAGTAAGAAGTGGTTTGGGAGGTTTCATTTAGTGCTTCTTGCAACAGCACAGTCCAATCCAGTATGATAGCATCTGGACACAAATAATATAATTCAGCCAGACAGCTATGGGAAGGAGATATTTTACTATCCTGAGAAACACAATGTGGTGTGATTTCAGACTATGCTAATGAGCATACTGTTATTTTGTCACATTGCATTCAAGTCCTTGTGCAGCGTTACAGCTGACAGATCCGGTCTCAGTGGGTATCCCAAGGAACCGAGTCAAAAGCCAAATTCATCCCCTGAGGGTAGAAAAGAAAAAAAACTTTTGACAGACAAAAAAAGCTTTACCTTGATAATATCTAGCCAAAAAAATGACCTAAAGTCACCAACACACTGAAATTTCTGCTTCGCATGCACTGGCTGCTGGGATTGCACAGCATCCACAGCATTACAGACCTGACCAAAGGAGTCCAAAAAGGTCTCAGGTGTCTCTAATCCTGGTCTCTCAGCCTAAAATACAGGGTTGCAACACCTTCTGTTGACTCAGAATCCTGGACTTGATTTTTAAATTAAAAGAGGAGGCTGTCATGTCTCTCAAGCTCCATCTATCAGCTTGTCCCTTGAGAGCTTTCTAGGGCATCCATCCATCCATCCATCCATCCATTTCTTTCAGACCGTTTAAACAGTACCTTTGGGTGTTGGGCTGCAGAGCTGCCTTACAAGAGATTAAACACCAAGGATATTTCTTGCAATGCAATTCAGACGTGAATCTCAGGAGACATAGGTTTATTCACCTAACTGCTCTGTTTTAAAAATAATGAAATTCAGAGTGTGGTAACTTTATTAGTAATCACCAAATTATAGCAGTGTTGGCTGGAAAGGGATTCTGGAAGTCTCTAATCCAACCTCCAGCTTGAAGCAGAACTATTGCCAACACTTGATCCTGCCAGTCATAGCCCGAAATCCCTGACCTCGTGGGTTTTATCCCTGCCCTTCACATTGTCCTATTTTTCCATATTTTTCCCACTCAGTTAGTATTTGTATTATTTCGCATCCAAGAACCCCTAACTAACATCATGCACTGCTGTGCAAAAAGACGCACAGATACATAAGAGATGTGATTTCCCAGAAAACTAAGTAAGCACGAACAGGCGGTAACTTTATTTTGCAGTTGGAGACACGTGAAGGTACAGACCCACAACTTATATGCCTTAGGGCAGATGAAGGGCAGAAGGAATGCAAGAAGGAAGACTGTGACAAATGAGGGACTGAGCTTGTGTCTCAGGACACAGACACGCCGGTGGGTGTGATGGATGGGGAGAGCGCCCAGAGAAGTGTCAAGCCCTTGGTACCCTGATGCCTGGAACAAGTTGGCTCATCAGAGTTCCAAACGATTGTTGCTGCCCAAAACTCATCTCTTGATATCTTTTGTCTTCCAAAGTCCAGCCCAACTTTAATCCAAAGCAAGGAAATCCCACTAGTTTCCTACTCATTTCCCAGCACAGGAGCATCCTCAGCAGCGGCAGTTCTTGCTGTTCTTCAGAGGTCTGTGGTCTCGCGGCAGTTTGTGATTTTCTGCAATGATTTACGCACCGAGAACACCCCAGAGTCAGTGATTGCAGGACCTGGGCTTGTAATCTATTCTGGGAAAGGAATCTATCTTCATTAACTCCATAAGCAGCCATGTGCATCCAAAGTCCTACGTTAATAATAACCGGTCCCACACTTGATTAAAATGGAGGCACAAGTCCAACACTCATTAAATGCAAGGGCCCAAATCCCATAAACATTCCTGGTGCCTTAATTACAATAGATCAGAGAATAGATAGCAGATAGTCGTGTACTTTTTGACAGACAGTTGCTCTGTATTACAAGGGCATAGGGAATACAGACCTTATTTGAATGCATCAAGAAACAGCAGCCCTCAGAAGAGCCTGAAGAAAATGTCTACCATATTTTAATGATTTTTTCCAGCTAATTTTCCACTTAAACAAGGGAGCAGTATCAGTTTACAATCAGCTGAGACTCTGACACTAGCTCTCAGTGCTTCCTTATCACATTTACAATAGCTCTTTCGAACGGCTTGGTTGGAATTAGCATTCAGGACCAGCAGCAGTGCAGGCTCCAGAGCCAAGCACCTGTATACGATAGGAAATTAAAATCAGGAGCCAGAACTGAAAGCCAGATCTTGCATACAAGCAACCCAAATCTCCAGAGATGTGGTATAGACTGGAGGATTTCATGCTACATTGAGCATGAATGCAGCCTGATTTCTAGGTCCAAATCTGTTCTTATTAAAGGCATACACAGCAAGGGTAACCCACAAGGTACAATTCGGGATTGGGGATTCTGCTTTGCCACAGATTAATCTTGATCAATCACTTTGCTGCTCTGTCACTCCACTTGCTGTGCAATGAAAATGGCAGTTTTTCTCCATCCACCCTTCAGGCTGTGAGATGCTGAGATCTTCAGGGTGGGAGAGGGCAAAGGAAGCAGGCAGCAGAGTTGCTTGAATAAGCTGTCTGAACACCAAATACTTATTTGAGTGAAAAATGCAAAAAATCCCACCAGAAAAAAAAAAAAAAGAAAAAGAAAAAAAAAAAAGCACAGATTCCCTCCTTCACCCATTAAAATGCAAGTTGATGGAAGAGAAAACCTGCCTGCATTGAGAGCTTGGAGAAAGTCACTGGCTGAGATCGCTGCTTTCTCTGTTTCTGAATGTGCATTAAGTTACCTGAATACAAAGCCTCTACGTTTATCCTCTAAGCCTTGTCTGGTCACGCAGAGCAACCCAGCAGAACAGTTATCTGTTGCAGGCAGGCAGCTCAGGACTGCTCCCAGGTCTCTGTGCCTGTTCCTCCCTCTATTTGGAGGAACGATGCTGATCTCCCTGATGGAACCTCTGGTGACTGACAGCTCCCGTCAACGGCAGCTCCCCAAGTGCAGCTCCGCTATCTCCGGAGCTTCATCTGCTCCAACTCTCTGTCCCTCCCACCTACAGTGCTCCACCGCAGACACCTGGCTGCTGCCACCACCTTGTAGGTCTTTCCTTAAACACATGATGAACAACACAAAAAGGCAGATTTCTTTTTTCAAGGCCATTTTTCCAGAGTCATGGGCTGTGGAAAAGTGAAGATCATCTCCACCAGGTCGAAAGGTGAGGTACCTGCCTCGTTGCACTCTGTCCTGACCCCAGGGCGGCTTTCTCTCCCCTTAGAGATCAGGACCACCTGGTCCCAGTGTTGCAGGTGGGCACATCCCTCTGGGAGAGAAGGAGGCTGCACCTTTTCTCCCAAGGGGGCCAAATCACCGAGCTGTGGTTTGCTCTGTGCCCCGAGAAAGGAGCTCACAGGACTTTGTTCAGACTATCTTTTTTTTTTTTTGGCATGCTCTCTTTCTAACCTGAGTTTACACGCTGTAATAGTAGAGGTTTTCTGTTGAACCCCAGGTCCTAGACAGCAGAGCCTTGGTGGAGAGAAGTTACTGTGTGGATTTGGGCTGGACATCTGAGATCCCTGCTTCCATCACAGACACCACAAGCAATGGGAAAGAGGATGGGGTGTGCTAATTGCATTCAAGGCATGACACTTGGGTCCTGACCACTCAAGTTGGCCCAAAGGAAACCTGTGATGAGCTGGTGGAGGTCAGACTTTCAGACGCTCACGGTTTACAGCTACTCACTGAGTTGAGAAGTATTTTGGAGCAAAAAGACCCAAACCCTGTCTCAGAAAAGTGAGGCAGGACCCAGCTGGGTGTTGAAAGACAGATGTATTAATCTCTTTCTTACACCTTCCCAAGCAGGGTTGAAATATTTGCCAATCAGTAGTTTATACGAGGTAGATAAGAGTCTGGAAAAACGAGATTATATTCACTAAACACTTCAAAGAGAAGTGGCCACAGTTTCATGCTGCAAAACCAGCTCTGCTTTCCCCCGTGCGCGCAGCCAGAGCCCATCGGGAGGGGAAGCGAGATCTGCCTGGACCGAAAGCAGTGAAGGGACTGTCCCCATCCCTATCCCTGGGACAGCCCCGCCTGGCAGTCACTGCCATTGCACACTCAGCCGCTCCCACAAGGCACAGGGCAAGCACTGCAGTGGTTTTCTCCTTCAGAAATATTAAATCTGCATTTCACTTCCCCCTGGCGTTTTCTTTTCATTCCAGATGGCACGTGATTAGAGTCCTAATTGGCTATTAGCTTATCAACGCCATCCCTAAGTACTGACCAACCCATAATAAGAAAAAGCAAAAGGGACGAGAAAAGCATTCAGTGGATTGACTCGTTTAGCTTATGGGTTCACATGAAACGATTAACTGGAATCCTCTTGACCGGTATTTTGTCATGAAGGATGCCCCTATTGACACCTCAGAGGAAAAATTGCTCTAGGAAGGGGAGTTATAAAGTGAGGGGGTAAAATACTGGAAAGGATTTGGGTTAATTCTTTCATCTTAAGCAAAGGAAGGAAAGAAAAAGAAAATTTTTATTTGTGCCCAACTGCTATTCCCACCTCCACAGGCTCTGAGTCACTCTGACGTGTACAGTCTAAGGTGTATTAAAACCTCATTTGGCTCCAGCAAAATCTCTCTGCCACATCCACAGATTGTCAAAAAGCTGAATTTCATCGTTTTCACTAGAACGATGCTGATTTGTATCTCTCTGATGATCTGGCCCTACTTATGCTAGGTGTGACACAGAGAGGGATCGAAGCAGTTGAGGTGATCAAAATGATACTTCAAGAAAATTGGAAGCCAGCTAAGACAATGAGAAGCTAATGAGGCATTTAGGGGGGCAGAGGAGAGAGAGAGCACCCTATCCTGAAGGAACACAAAGGCAGGAGCTGAATTACAGAGTCAGATATAAACCTGGTTTGGTTGTGACTCATTCAGTAGGGGGAAAGCCCACCCCGTTAAGATAAAACATAGAAACTTGCTCAATGCTTGGAGCAAGGAGCACCACTGAGCACACGGCACCGTTCACCTTTAAGGTGCTCCGGGCTCCTTCCCCCAGATGTTGCGCTGAAGTAAAATTCAGGAAGGAGCTCTAGAGTCCTTCCAGAAACAGGAGCAACCTGCCTTGAGCTATGTTTAGGTTGGGAAGTGAAATGGAGAAAATATTCCTCCTCTTCATGATGGGTTTGCCCTTTCTCTTCCACCCCACTCCAGCGGGACAGTGCTGTCTGTGCCAACACACCCAAGTTGAACAAGCAGGTTCTCCTTTCTTGAGGCAACTCTGCAAGGTTAAACACTTCCCCTTACCGATTATTTCCTCCTCGTTACCACTTGGAAATCTATTTATTGCCAAATTGTCCATCTTCAGCCAGGCTGCATTTAAAATCACTCCTTGCTGCCCTTTCCTAAATATAAAATCTCTCCTGCTATAGTTAGAAATGTATTTAATTTTCCTGTATTACAGGAACTAATCTAAAATTCGGCACCATCTGAGGATTCTCCCTGTCTCTCCTCTTGTTGGGTCTTGTTAAAATGAAAAAAGAAAGGAAGTCAAATCTCAGGCTACTTTTGAAAGATAACTGATTCATGTAACCTAGGTCCTTTGAAGCACCAGTAGCTCTTTATTATACATAGCTGACTGATTTCTTGGGATGTCAGACAAATCAAATCAAGCTCTACAGGTAGAATGAATGTCCTTATGTGATATTTTATTCATACATGGCTGCACGGACGCAGCACTGCTAATACGGCACCACTCGCTGAAGGTGTGGGAGGCGACACCGCTCAGTTTATGTCTCTGACAATGTCCTGGAGGGGTCAGACTTTTGCACAGCCCCGTCTGGGCAGGCTCTGCCCTCAGCCCCGACCAGGCAGGGTTCACATTTCATTTGCTACCAGAACAGTCCTATAAATAGGATCCTCGGCTAACCCTTCGGATGCCTGATCCTGGCCGCTTTCCCAGCCTCTGTGACTGCCCGAGCATCTCCAGATCAGAAACTGGTACTCGCCTGTCTCTGAAGGGGACAT
This sequence comes from Charadrius vociferus, assembly GCF_000708025.1. Lineage (NCBI taxonomy): Eukaryota > Metazoa > Chordata > Aves > Charadriiformes > Charadriidae > Charadrius > Charadrius vociferus. Next base: position 6,091,422 of record NW_009661368.1, read on the forward strand.
TTTTGCCAGGATAGAAAATTTAGGGTTGGAGCTATGAGATCTTCCACATTTTGGACAGCCTGGGGAAGCTGGTTTCCTCACTCTAATCTGCTCACTACATGCGATTATATTTATAATGCTGAACGACTTGTAATTAAGAAGAATGACAGCAAGGTGGCAAAGTGACTTCCCTTCCCCTACCCCATTTCCCACGGCTCTTGCGAAGGGCAGTCTCACACAACTGCAGATCATTGCCAGTATGGCTTGGGTTTTTTACCAAAACACAGCTCTTTGGCATTTGAAGGGAGGAGGTGTTTGTGTCCTGTGGAAGGAGGAAGATGGCTGAGGGACTGAGATAGTTTAGCCAACTGTAAAACATTTCTTTCCTGGAGACAGGGTGAAGACTTTCATACATGCTTAGAGTCACCCCAGGTCTTCCTCTACTGAAATCAAGAGGAATTGTTGGCACCGAATGAGAGCTTTTGCTGGGGAGGATTGCCTGCTTTTGAAAATCCCATACTTTTTTTTCTTTTTTTTTTAATTGTTGTTTTAAATAAAGGTAGTGGGAGATCCCAGAGAGAAACTATCTGAACTGCTCAACATGAAGAACACAACAAGGGAGAGTGTGTTCTGCCTGGGGTGGTTGGTCGGTTGTTTTAATTATTAAACCTCAGGTGAAGGTCCGTGTTTCACATATCAGCAAAACCTGAATTTCCCATCTTGCAGTACACAGGTATTTAGTTTTGACTAAGTGAACCGAAACATCACCAAACCTCCCCCTTCTCCAACAGTAACTTCATGGTGAAATTCCACGCTGAGTCCAATTCCCAGCTCAGCATGTGCTTTGTATTGACAACTCCCCTTAGCAAAACAGGAGGAAGAAAGGAGTAATCTGAACTGAAACACTTTGTATGAGTCTATTAATGTTTGATTGCTGGTGCCCAGAAAGAGGATGTTAATAATGTATTATTGCTGAAGGCTCTACACAGCCTGGAGAGGAGGACATTGGTATGACAGCTAAAGCAGAGAGGCATGAGCGTGAGCACCAAAACCAGAGACATCTGCCATTATGTTTCCATCATACTGTTTACTCTTAAAACCAAAAGAGTGATAGAGGCTGTGAAGACCTGTAGTACAACTTAACAATGTGGATGTGATGACCTCTTCTATTATGTGCATTTCCTTGACAGAAGGTGACATCTCCAGGGGTTCCAAGCAATGCACTGCTATGCTCCGTGACTACATTTATGTGTCTAATGCAAACATCCCCTTCCAGAAAAGATGACAAAGAAAACCTCTCCAAAAAAAAAAAACCCCTCACAAGCTGGTTGTGTTTGTGATACTTGTTAAACAAATGTTAATGATCAGGATGAGACAATCTAGTTCAGCCCACCTTGTAAAGAAATCCGCTCAACATGTCAATGTCGCACCAGAAGGAAGGAAGGTTGGATGTAAAGCCCCTACTCCTTTTTGAGGATAAAGTGCGTGAGGTTTCTTATAAATATTTGGCGTATTTAAGTATGTTTAATAACTGCCTGTGAAACCTGATTCCCTTTCAGTGGCTAAAAAGCTAACCAAAATATAAGATGAGATGCATTATAGACTTTAAAACGAGAACCGCCCAAGGAAAAGCATATGACCTTAAATTTAAAAATATGTCTAATCAGAGCTAGCTGCTAAGAAGGGCATTATTGCACTCTGAGAAACTGCCAATATCAGTGCATTTTTCTCTTCTCCAGCAAGACTGACAGTGCCTCTGGTCAATGCCATTAGACTAAGGCTCCTGGAAGTCTTTGAAATGTTTTTCTGCCAGAGTGAAAAGCAGTGAGTCAGATCAAAGTTGAATAATGCAGGCTAAAAAGCCCCTCTTTTCCTCTTCCACTTCCTAATTAAGATTAGTGTGTAATCTCCATGAAGACAGAGGTTCAGCAAAACCAAGAAATGGAAGTGCTGCAAATACAGGGCCAGAACCTTTCTTCGCTAATTGAAGCTTTTCAAGTAGCCTCCACAAGCCATGAAGAGACAAATTACCCTCTGGGAGCGGGTGAGTAGGAAGAGGAGGATTGCTAAAGACAAAAGCAGGAAGAGGAGAAAGGGAAAAGAAAGTATTCTGAATCATATTTTTGATGGAATTTCCAACTCCCTTTATCAGCCTGTGCATACTTTCCAGCTCTATCTGGCCCAAGATTGGTGCCATTCACCCCAATCATCAGCTTGAACACCAAACCCAGACTGTTCCAACGCATGGCTTTGAAGAAAATAACACTGACCATCATTTTGGGACAATTGGGGGCTTTTGAATATGAAAATGATCATTTCTTTCAGAACAAACTCAGTGCTGTTAAAATTGAGCAGCTGAAAAGGCAGGAGGTCTTCTCCGCTGCCTTTTTTTGGCAGCTAAAATTTAGGGAGCGGAGGCAACGTTGGGTGCTGTGGACCTGCCCGGCTCTGGCTGAAGGGTTCGCCTCGTCGCTTGCCCTCTGCTTGCTTGGCAGAACAACCCGTCACAGCAAACCAGAGCATCCCAGGGACTGCTCAAAACTGTGCCAGCGTCAGCCTGGCCTCTGCCTGGCCCAGAGTACAGACAAGCAAGAAAACTGTGTTTTGCAAGAGTTTACTTGAATTGGGATTTAGTCCTCTTGTCCCGCTGCCTCAAATCGTTGCTACTGTGCCATATTGCCTCCCTTGTACAAAAACTGACCCCGACTCCTCTGCTCCTAACATCTGGCCAGTATTAAACGGTGGCCCCGTGGAAGCGAGGTGAGCCAAGAGGATAAATAATTATCCTTTGGTGTGGCGAGACGGGCTGGGGGAAGGGAGGAAGAGATTATTTTAATCTTTTTGGAAAATGGATCAAAAAGCTCTAAGCGGAGATTATCCACAACCCAAGCCAGGCCCAACGCTATACATTAAATAAATAAAAACCCCCACTATTAAAATGAAAAGTCAGAAGATTGACATAAACCCCACGGAAATTTGTGGCTAGCTCACTCCCTGGCTGTTTAGACCTAACAGCAGCAGCAGAATGACAACAGACAGATTAGACTCAGCAGGGTGCCTTTTGAATCTGTTCCACTAATCGCCTACTCCCACGGGCTTATTATTATCTCGTGTGGGTAAAATCAGCTTGTTCCCAGTATATCCCCATACAGGGCTACCAAGAAACTCTAGTAGGGCTTTTCCCCTTTTCCCCGCTGGTGACAGATAAGGGCAATCCATCTTTAAAGGATGCCAAGAACATAGAAGTCGCACAAAAGATAATGAGTAGATGGTTTCGTGATTTTCAAATTCACATCAACAGGAGGTTCTGCTACTTCTTTCAGTGTAAGAGAAGAAATCCATGGAGAAAGTGTGCTGTCTCCAGAACTGATGCTGGGGAACCCCAGCAGAACCAGCAAGGCGTGTGGGGACACAGAGATGGGCAGGGTGAATTCGTGGGGACAGGCAGAAGGTGAGAGGGCTTTCTTTTGCCACCAGGAGCATCATCAGGGGAGAATCCCACGCCCTTGTCCCACAAATAGTTCCCAATATCTGTAAAGAGAGGTTGCACCTACCACTGCTGGCCGTTCCTGAGCAGTGCTCTCATCCCAATGAAAGCAAAGGGGGCGGTTCAGAGACTTGGGGGTGGAAGAGAAATGCAAAAATGTTACGTTTTGCCTTCAGTTTCTAGTTTACCCCCAAAAAGGATAAATATTTCATGACTCCTTTTGCTTAAAATAAATTGCTGTGAGTCAGAGAGAAACCGACAGCCAGTTGAAGTGGGCAACGCTGAAAGATGTAGCTAGTTGTCTTCAAGGTGAAATGCCATGGCATAAAGTGACCGATGAAGGATGCTGGAGTCAAGGGGACAATGGACCATTCAGGAACACTTGGATCCAAGCTCAAAATGCTCCAATTTCATTTTATAATGGCATCATGCTTCAAGTTACACAATGGGAATGGACCAACATCTAGGAACTTCTTTGCATGCATGTTGTGTACAAGAGCAATAGTGGGGCTGCTTGTCATCCAGCCTCCGGTCCATCCAGGCAGAGGGAAACAAAGCAAAAAGTTCATTTTATGTTGTTGGATCATTTTTCCTCCTTCTCACCTCCCTGTCTCACTGCTGGTTTCGTTTGCTAACATCAGATCATCTTCTAGGCAGAGATTCAGTCCACAGCCTGGGCGGCTCATCCGCATCCCTCTCACTTGAGGAGTAGATATGGCCCTTCTCCCCCCCAGCAGTGCTGAGTCATTATTTTGCCATAAAGGACAGTCTGTTCTGCAAAAGGAAAGCGGGTCTCAGAGGGGCATTTTTCTACGCTTTGTCAGACGCAGAATTTGTATAGACATGCGTGTAAACAGAAAAGGCAGCGTCGGTCCCAGCAGGGGTGGGGAGGGAGCAGAACAATAGCTCAGACGTCAGAAAGGATTTAGAGTGATTTAGGGGAAATGAAAGGAAGGACAATTTGAGATGGGGAGGAGGAAGGGGAGATGAGAGAGGGAGCAAATTTCAGGAAAGATGGGAAAAAAAAAAGAAAGGGAAGGGAAGAGGGGGGAGGGCAGCTGGGCAGGGGAAATGAGATTGCAAAGTGATTAAGACCAAACAGGCAAAGGGCTGTGTTGGGGGTGAGAGGACACAGCGTTCCAGGAGAGAGAGCCCAACGAGTACATCTGGATGGGGCTGACCTCCCTTTGATGCTCAGCCCAGCCCAGTCCATAGGTAGAACCGGTGCAACAGCTGTTTTCAAGGACCTGCTGTTTTAGGGCTCTGCACTGGGATGCAGAGGCCGGAGCTTTATTCCCACCTGCTTCCCATTTCCCTAGGGAAATCCATAGCCCTCTTGTCTTCTGAAAAACCATCTCTGCCCAAAGCAGGGGTATAGGAAGATGCTCTCCCTCCCTGGGGCTCATGGCAGGGCTGGAAGAAAACCCTTCGGGGCAGCTGAGCCCCCTCTGCCCTCAGAAGTGACAGGAGGTTTCTTGTACGCAGGAGACTTCTTCTCTACATGTTCTCACAGTGCCTAGGACAGCAAAGACCTGCCTTTCAGCTCTTGAGACATAAATAAAAGAATAGAGGTGTTTCTCCCTCACCTGCATGTTCCCAAGTACCCTGCAATAGACTTATCACCTTCGTCAGCCCCTGCTACATTATGCAATAGCATAAAACTGTTATTTTGTGCTGAATTAAAATGACATTCCTGGATTATGTATGAAAGATATCTTAGAGGTAGGAGCCTGGACGAAGAGTAGGGGAACAGGGAAGTCTCTGCGCGGCTCAAAAGGCGAAGTGTGAGACTCAAGGTCAGTAAATCAATCACCATCCGGGAGACAGAAAAGAAATTGGACAACGCAGAGTGTCTCTGACATGCAGATCCTAAACACAGTCTTTTGGCATGGCTCCAGCGACACAAATAAAGGGTTTCATTCCCTGCGGCACCCTGGATGTTTCTCCTTTCAGCACCTGGGCAATTCTTCTTCCCACAGTCGAGACAGCTTTCATAATCCATCATTACACTTACTTGAACTTCTTGCCCATCCATCACACGTCAGCACTCACAGTAACGTGGACCTTACACTTCACATCCCTCAGACACGTCCTTCCGCTCACAGGGCTGACTTGCCCTCAGGTTTCTGTCCATGGCATGTCAGCACCATAAATTATTATTGCCGAGCAAAAACTTGGGGCTGCTGAGATAGCCCAGCAGCACTCTCTTCCACCCTTTACCTTCAGCACTGTACAAATCTAACTTTCATCTGACAATTAAGAAAATAATAATTTCCTTCTGCCTTTTGTGGTTTGTTGGGGTTTTTTTTGTCAAGACTAGAGCTGAAATATTTGACAAGCATGAATTCTGTCTAACATATGTGTATTTATTTAAAATCCCAGCCTGCCTGCCCTCTGCTAAGAATAGCTCCCGTTGACATCAGCCACACTAATTGTATGTGCAAATGAATCCAAATATCCCCCCAAAATATACAAAAATCAGCAGGTACAGTGTTTGCAGGAAGCTGTAGAGCCAGCCAGACAAAGTACGTGGGGGATTTATTGTCCAAATGCACATTGTTATATAAAACTGGTGCAACTCCTTCGTATCCCGTGGGAACATGATTCATAAGGCGGTATCACTGCACCAAGGCTCAAACGTGTCATACAATTAAATGTGATTAACCATCTTCCCCAAATCAATTCAGTCATTTCAACTGATTTTAGCCATTTTTCAGCATGACTGGTGGAAAAAAAAAAAAAAAGTTATTTTAAGGACCGGCTAACCATGGGGGAAGAGAAGGAAACATCTTCATTTGTTGTCAGAACAAATTAGCTCCCCAATAGATGGCAAAGACTCAACTGGGCATTGATGCTGTCTGACACCTGCAGTCAGGGCACAGCCAACTCTCCGACTGCTGTGACCAAGTGGATTTTCACTGGTCACACGGCAGTGTTAGAGAAGGTGACGCCGACGGTGAGTGTTGCTTGAGACAAAGCCAAGAGGGTCCTGCTCAGGCTGCTTCAAGGTTTGGTTGGATTTTACCCTTTCTGCTTCTCCCGTTAAGTTGCTTTCTTTCTGTCCAAAGGAAGAGCAAAGCTTGTTATCCCACTGACAAGATGACAAGTGCAAAGCTTGTGCCAGTCCGGATGACATGGAGAGATTGTCGTTCCAGCAAACCCCATGCTGATTTGCTGCTTCAGGGTGAGAGCCAGAGATGGCACCCAGAAAAATGAAAATCATAACTGCATTTCCAGCTAGAACAGCAGCTTGCTCTGCTTCCCTAATTTGTTTGCCCTTGATCAAAGTCAAGCTCTTGTTAAGAAAAAACCTTGCCAACTGCTAAGACGTGAGTATCTGAGAGCTACCACAGCCTTCATTTTCCAAGGTGAACAATGATAATTGATGAATATTTGACCAGGGACAACTTACTTCAGAATATCAATTTTTATAAGCTATCAGTCAAAAAGTATATTTGCAATGGGATTAACAGTGCCCTCCTCTGCAATTCCAGGCGGGAAACCCTGGATATATTTGTACTGTTAGGTCTAAAAATGCAACACAACAGTGATATGAAAATAGGGATCCAGCAGTCCTCTGGGTGTGCGAGAAATCATAAGTGTCGCTGTGCAGAAAAAGAGCTCATTTCCCAGCCAGAGCAGTCGCCTGTTTATTGACACGTGCAAATGCTCAGAGGAACATGGAGGAGACCAGGGACCTGCACATCGTAACAAAGAGCAGATTTGGGGTTGCTTCCTCGCTCTTCATGCACATGCTTCTCTTCTCCGTGCCTCCCCAAGTGAATCCTTCAGCCCACAGTAACCTGCCACTGCCCAAACACTGTCAGAAAGGTTTGAAAATAGAGAACCCACTGCACTGCCTCCGCCCCTCATCCGCTCCCGCACATCTTGAAAGACAACATGGCATAAATTGCAAGCAAAAGTAGCTGGGAGAGCGTGCAAGCCACATCTAATGACACCACTCAGCCCTTAAATGGTTGTCACTCCCGTTACAGAATTAGTCCTGACAAGGAGTCATTATCCCTGCAGTAAACACACGCGGAGTGCGCAGCAGGCTGTCGGGGCCGAGAGATGCTCCCAACTTTATTCCTTTGATGGTGCTGCTGAAAAGCTGGCTGACGCTTGTCGCCTTGATGGGATGCAGCGAAAGCAATGGTAATTTTCCATTTGTGTTAGCAACCCCCCAACTGTAACTTCATGCTGAGCCACAAGCAGAGGGGTTCAGAGTCTGTTTTTTCCTGCTGTAAATTCACCCATGTCTTTGAAGTATGACCTATTTTCTTTCATGCAGTCCATCCCTGGGAACTTAAGTGCTTTCTCCTTGGTGCCTGTGCCTCCTCCGTGGCTTTGGGCTGTACTGACCCCACGAGGAAAGAGGCACCTGCAGCTCTCTGAATCAGCTTCCTCCTTGTTTCATTTGTAACGTGCAGAAAATATTTGAGAGAACAGGTTTTAGGGAGAAAAGCTTGCAGAAAAGAAAAGGCAGAATCCTCTGACTAGGTACTATCAACTAGGGACTTACAAAGCGGAAGACCTGCAGTGTTACACGTCATGTTTGCAACCTTTTTGTGTCTTCATTTCATGCCCTCAAAGCTGTTGTTCCCCATGAAATTTCCATTCTCCAATCTTACCCTTCCTCTTTTTTCCTTTTCTTAAGCTGAAAAGTTAAGAGAAACAGAATAAAGCTAGGTCTAATGGGAAACTCGACTTGATCTTCTGCCCATCTCCTAATACATTGAGTAAAAGAAAATGAATCTATGCCAAGAAAAGATACTTTACTTTTGAGCCAACACTTACCCTTGCTTATAAAGACAGCTTTTCCCTAGCAGCAACCATTCCCTTCTACAGTTACCTGGTTTATATTAACTCATGCTCCTTAGGTGCCTTCCCACAGGAGCTCAGTGCCCAGCATGCATCTGCCATTTTGCATTATGCAGATGAAGTTCACCTGGTCCTGGAGAGGTAGCTGTTGTTTTCCGGGCTTTTCCTACTTGGTGAGTCAACAATACTTTAATTGTAGTTTTTCTTCCTGATTAACAAAAAGAATTAAGTAATTGGGTTGTTTCTTTCTTACCTCTGTCACTGAGGAATTAGCAGCCTGGATGTTTCATGGACATCCTCTGAAGCTGTATGGGTGCTGGGGAAATCTCTCCCTGCTGTGGGCAAGGCTTTCCCCTAGCCTGGAGGCTGTTTGTTGAGGCAGTTTATCTGTCTCTGTTCTTCTTTGGTGCCCCGTGCTTAGCGTTGCTGAACGGATCGATAGTAAAACCCCACTGCAGCTCCTGGGGCAGGGCTGGAGGAGCACCCTGGGGACCTCAGCGTAGCTCCTCCTGACTGCTCTGTGGCTGTGACTAAGTGTAATCAGAGCAACGTACTTTGTATGTACAGAAGGCTCACATCAGGCAAACCAACATTCCGGTTAAATTTCAAGTGTCCTGTCAAACAGGCACATGAGAAGACCTGTCCAGGTCTCAGTGCGTACGTAGAAAGCCATGCCTTAGTGCTGAGAGTCATCCCGAAAGATTTCGGTTAACAGCATTGTCATGTGGATGGTAAGTAGCAGGTGCCCCAGTCTCACAGTCAGTTTAAAGGATACATGGTTCCCTCCTGGGGTGATTTTTCCCAATACTTTCTGGGAAGATTCTTCATCTCACAGACTGAGCTGAAACTTCTTTTATAAGGTTAGAAATGAGGCAGTCCCTGGACTGAAAATACAGTATTTTAAAGGAGATAAAAGGGTGGAAGCAACTCACTGCTATGTTTTTGTTGCATGCGAGGGAATGGCTGATGAACTATGTAAAACGGCCCATTCCTGCAGGGCAAGGTTATCCCCTGCTGCGCTGACCCTCCGGCCTCGGCAAATTCATCTGCTAAAACTGAGCCAATGCCCCACTTCACTGGAGCAGAACAGGAGGAAGAATTAGGAATCCTATTCAGCTCATCCTGAACGAGCAGCTCAAACCTGAGTGTGTTCCTCTCTCTGAAATGCTTCAGGCTTTCCAAACAAATGCAATGTACAGAAATCACAGTTCTCTGCCGTGCAATAGTCCCAACCAACCAGGTATTAGGGTTAATAACCCGAAAAAACTCATTCTCCCCATGCATATGTTTGTAAGCATGCAAATCTTTGTTAACCCTTTTAACACAGACCTCACAGTTTGCATAGGTCCAATGAATTCCTTCCTGCTAAAGCCTTTCTAGTCTCTTGTCTCTTCTTTAAAGAGGGGGAGCATTAACCTCAAACTCTGCTCTGCAGATCCTGTGCAGAGATGATCCTCTTATGAGGAAGGTCCCACATTGTTCAAGAATTTAAATTCACTGCAGACTAAGTGTGGATATGGGTTTATTCAGGCAGAGGCTGTCAAGTTTTTCTGCTAATTATTTTCATTATTACTTGTTTAAAAGTTAGATTTGAAATTTGCATCATGCTGCAAAAGCCGAGTAGGTTGGTCATACAGCTGTCAAGTGGGAAACCACCCATCGCTGGTCTTCGTGTGCACATCCCACTGTCCCTGTCCTGCCTGAGTGCTTCTAGCTCACCTCACATTGTATTTGGAAGTATCTAGACAAAAGATTTTTCTTTTCTGTCTGGAAAGAGCAGATGACCTCTGCTGACAGCTGAAAAATGTTCTTTTTGGAGTCTGTTCTTGGTCCCTTGCAAATTAAAATTTAATGAGGAAGGAAGCAGATGAACTAGTTTCCATCCATCACCTGCTGGTTGTGGTGCTGAGCTTGTGGAACAGATCAACCAATCCATCAGAGCCAGCCTTAATCTATAGCTGGTACCTGATTGACATTCAAGGCTTGGGCTCTGACAAACTGTGGGTTAAATTGTTAGATGTTTGGCAAATACTGTTTGTGCTGGAATGTCAAAGGCGATTAGCCACAAGAGTGGTTAGCTGGTCTTAGGACCTAGTTTTAGCTATTACTGCCCAAGTCCTCTTGAATATTCAGGCTGGGCTTTGAAGTTGTGGTTTTTTCCTCACTAAATCACAGCAAACAGATAATGGAATAATGATTTACAGCCAAAACTCCAGCAAAAATAAAACCTAATGCCTCGTAGCAAGCATGAGACTGAGGAATGACACCTTACACTTATAGAATTATAGAATCACATAATGGTTTGGGTTGGAAGGGACCTTAGAGATCATCTCGTTCCGCCCCCCTGCCCTGGGCAGGGACACCTCCCACCAGCCCAGGATGCTCCAAGCCCCGTCCAACCTGGCCTTGAACACCTCCAGGGATGGGGCCTCAACAACCTCTCTGGGCAACCTGTTCCAGTGCCTTACAACCCTCAAAGTAAAAAATTTCTTCCTAATGTTTAATCTAAACCTGCCCTCTTCCAGTTTAAAGCCATTCCCCCTCATCCTGTCACTACATGCCCTAGTAAATGTCCCAGAGTCCTGCTCAGAACCAGCTTGCTTCGTTTTTCTTTTCATGCAGTAGTGGAGCCTGAAAAGGTCTTTATGGACAGAACAAAAAAAAAAAAAAAAAAAAGCCCTTGTTTTCAGAAGAGGCAAAATAAGTAAAATGTGTTTTCAAGCTCCTGGAGAACAGAGCAGAAGGTAAATGACAAACCCCAGTGTTCCCCATGGCATCCAGTAAATAATGCAACAAACTCCTGAAAGGAGAAAGGGGAGGGGGGAAGAGTTAGAGTTGGTGCAGCAAGGAGCATCTATCTATTGATGGCACAATTAAAGAAAAGGAACTTTGTTCTGGATACTAATGGCTGTGGAAAAACATGGCAGTTAAGAGATGAACCCAAGTGAGGTGGTGGATATGATAAGACTCATTTGATACCACTTGAGGCAGGTAGTAGCAGTGGTTTGGTTAGTTTTATACGTAAAGGACTTTCCACTTTTTAAAACCAAGAGGAAGAGGCTCTGTTCTCACCTGCACCAGGAGGAATCAGTCAGGGAATCCCTTGTCCCTGCCTGGCCAGATGGATGGTGCACAACTGCAAGCAGCATTATGTTCTGGAGGCTCCATTTCCACTTATTGCACACAGGTTGCAAGAAGAGAGATGGTCTTGTTGTGGGAAGAGTCACCAGATGGTGCTTTTACACGTGGTCCTAGCACGTTGATGCTGGCGAATGTTGTAGAAGAGGGCTGGCTTGCTAGTTTGAGCAGTCCTTGGACCAAGCTGTTGTGTGCAGCAGAAGACTCATCCCTAAGATATGTATACCATCCGTAAGATGACTGCAAATGGTGGCATTGGATTAAACTGATTAAACTGGTCTCATGTGACCAGATACATGCTCTGAGTCCACAGACAAGCTAATTATATGGGTTAACATATTTCACCATGGGCTGGAGGCACACATAGCTGTTTGTTGGGTTTCACTTGACTGAGGGCTTCTCAGACTGTTACAAACTGTAGTTCTCTGATCATATTTGTTATGTCCTAAGACAGTTTCTGGGCATCAAATGTTCTCTTGGTGTGGGTCAGCTCAGCTTTACCATGGCTATTGTAGGAACCTGTGATTAGCACTAAATAGGAATCATTCACCTAGAGTACAAGAAACAAATTTTACACAGCTCTTGAAGACCTCATGTCATTGACTTCTCTTCTAGTGGGAAACCAGTCTGGGATGATCCAAACCTGTTCAGATTGAGCTTTGCATGCATCTGCAAAGCTGATTTGTACAAACAAATGCAGGAGTTGTATTGTCTTCTTTAGCTCCTCAGAAACCTCTTTGGAACAGGTAGACTGGACTTCAAATCTTGGTTCCGCTTCATCTGTCCCATTTGGCACCTTTTGAAGTTTCCTCTCACTGTTCCTCATTGCTCAGGCTCTAGTGTCCCTCTCAGTGAGTGAAAATGAAAATAAAATAAAATGTATGTGGTTTTTATATTTATTTGTCTATATATTTATATATAAAATACATTTTATGTGTATATATATGCACATATATAGGTATGGTGTGTATATATAAATATATGGGGTTTTAACATGAGGCTTTAAAGAGTTTCTGCTGCCTGCTTAAAAATAAAAAATCTTTAGGGAAAATGCAAACCTATAATTTCTTATGACAGTAAAGTTATGTTTATTTAACCTATTTCCTGTGCTGGCTTTCAAGTCTTATCCTGGAGAAAATGTTATGCCAATGCCTTATCATTTTTTCACAACTTGGACTTTAAAGCAAATGATCATCCATGAGCTTTTTTTTTTCAGATCTTCAGAAACTTTAAATAGCATTTTTCCTCCTTCATCACAAAACCAGTTAAGCACTAGCTGACTAAACGCGCGAGCAGAAATATCTCATTTTGTTCAAGCTTTTAAACTCTCCTTGTCAACAAATGATTTGAGCATCTCTGCAAAGTGTACTGTCACTTTTCTACCATCTGTCATATGTCACTCTTCCTCCCTTATTCCCCAAGGAGAAATGTCAATCGTTGATTTATATTTCACGTTTTCCTTTACAAAGGAAAATCCTGTTAGGATACAAATGAATTTTGTGGCTCTTACTCAACTTCACAGAGGATATTAATTGCTCTCTTCCAGGCACTGTGTAATTCCTTCCTACTAGCATATTCTGTTTGTCTCCTTTTTTAAAAAAAAAAAAAAAAAAAATTTAAGAAGCCATACCTTCTGTTCATGTTAAAGCAAAGCAAGCGTAAACAAGTTTCAGCAGAAATACTAATTGTTTGTTGATACTGGTGGGAAGACGCTACCGTGGAATCAAAGGACTGCAGATAAGATTAAATTAGAGGGGAGAAACATTATTATAATTTCTCTAGTCTAGGACAGCCTCAGACTCACAAGGTTTGCTTTTGGAAAAAATATTTTTAAATCCTCCATGGCAAACCATTTCCAATTAGCTCACTCACACTTACTGTGGGGTAAGAGCTTGCGTATGGGTAGACCAGAAGAGCTGACGTGTTCAGACAGAGATAGACAGAATGAAGATACCCTTTTGATTTTTAAATCTAAGGAAGGAGGGAGGGAAGATATCTTTTTACTGCTGTATATTTAAATCGATTCATTTATATAGCCACTGTCTGCCCAGCTAAGGAGTCTATTTGTTCATAGAGGAATAACTAGTAAAATGTTGGTTTTCTACCCATGGAAAATCATTGTTAATGTTGAACCACGGGACTTCCTGTTTAGTAGGTTTTGGCCCAAGATGTGTGACGATGGTCTCTGACCTTCCCTTCTCCTTGGACGCTCCTGCTGAGCTTCCCATCACCTGGCTCAGAGCCTTGTGGGATGAGTAGTGACAGAGAAAGAGGCACCATGGTGCTGGAAGGGAAGCATCACAGTGGGTTGTGTCAGAGAGGCAGAAAGAGGCCAAATTTAGAGAAATGGTTAGAAACCTGTTTGAATTTGCCCATGCTCTTATTTCCTTGCAAATGTGTGGGCAGCGTAGGAGTCTCAGGTGGAGGCAATGCTTTTGCAGTGAGGGTGCCTGACTGCAATAAACATGGAGGAGAAAGGTAGTGGTGGTGGCCAGCAGTGGACTTCTCCTCTTTAGGGGGGGAAAAAAGGTTTTGGGAGCTTTCAGAAGTTTTGGTCCCTGTCTATACTTCACTCTCAAAGGAAGATCTACACTTTTGAGAGAAGAAAGCTTTGACACAGCAAGTAAAGAACCTAATTTGCAAATTTTAATAGTTGCCGTGTGTTTATTTCTTTGCCATGTGCATTTGATCACTGCTGCTCTCAAGCTTTGGAGAGTCTTCAACTGATGTCTAGTATTTTCCCTTTAGCTTAGAAAAGATGATGGTTTCGAGATTTAATTAAAAGTAATACTTGTATAGATTTACTAAGTTTCTCTATTGCACATGGCAGCACCGGCACCAGACTGCTGATGTAGAGCAAATGGTGCTGCTCCGGCTTTGGGAAGAGCCTTGGCTTGGACCAGCAGCTCTGACCATTGTTACGAGGTGAAATGTGCAGCCAGGAGTGATTACTTACAGCCCTTCTCCCCTGCCTCAGATTTCTACCTTTCCTGGAAAACTCCAATCTGTCTTCTGTTTAAAGTGCCAGTAAGAGAAGCTCAAGCTGTGAGGAAGCAAACCAGTAGCTCGGGTAACCTCCAGTTGGATCTCCTCTGATGGGATTCATTAGGAAAGAGTCACCCAATGCCCCATGACCCTCTGCTGCCCCTCTGTAAGCATTTTTCTGCTAAACCAGGACTGAAACTCGAAACGAATTGAGCAATAGGATTTTTTGGGCTGAGCATATTCAGTAAAAGCAGATTCAATGTTAAGCTAAATAACAGATGAACAATTTAAACAGAAAAATGTAACCCATTGCCTAGAGGAGCCCTGATGACGTCATTACCTTATTTTCCCTAGGCTTGTGATGATGGGCTGTTTCCAACAAAAGGTGAAAGACTAGTCACCCCTCTGGATTCCTGTACATTACAGATTAGATCCAGATGAAGCTGACTCTGATTTAAACACCCTTGCAGTAGGAACATTGGCGAGCTGTGCTTCAGCTAATTAAACCTTCAGCAGTTCACCTTTGTGAGAGCTTAATTAGCTGAGATACTGCCTTCTCTATATTTATCTTGTGTGTCTTCCAGAGATGCATGTGGAAAGGAGGTTTGATTCGCGGGTTGTGTAACCAGGAGTGTTGATAAGCTTTTCTCCTCTTCTCCCTGGAAGGATAGGTGCTGTGTAGGGGTCAATGGCTAAGTTTGCTTTACTTTTTTTACATGGACCCTGAATATTCAAGGTACCTGTATGTTTTCAGAGACTTAAGTCCCACAATTTTAACCAGAGTTGCAGGGAGAGATGTGTCAAACACTTTCAGTGCTGCAACTGCCCAAGCAAAGCTGTTGCATGTGCAGAGCCTCCTATTTCACCCCTGCTGGTATTTGGATCAGGAGCACAAAACCCTACTTTGGTAAATGATCTTTACTTCCAAAGCACACCCACTGGGTTTAAAATAACGTACAAAAGCCACTGAAATCCCACCCCATCCCTCGGCAGCACATGCCCTGCAGCAACTTTCATTCTTGCCTGGATTTCTGGAGATGTTAAACTTCTCCTTCCCTCCCTCTCCTCCCTGCCTGTCTTGGTTGTTCAGTCTCTCTCAGGTGGGAATGCAGGCACTGGTTTCCAGTGCAGATGGGGCAGGTACTGCCTTTACTGGGGGCAACGCGTGATGCTGGGTGGGTGGGAGAGGGGTGAATGACTTGTGCGTAGCAGCGCCTTTTCTCCAAACCCATGTGTTAGCTCCTCCAAAATCCTGAGGGAAGCTTAAAATCTTTAGGCTTTAAAGCTGATGCTGAGATTTGTTTTCACATTTGATTTGCTTGCCGTTTCTGAACCTCTTTTTGGCTTTACCTGCAAATATCAGATCTACAAATTTACATTAGAATTAATATACAAAATAGGATGCTTTTTCTGGCTCCACAAAGTGTAATATTAAAGGAAAGGCATTTCACCAGCAAGCCTCGTGAGAACTGGTCTCAGAAAGTTTTATTCATGTGTAGCATTTTCCAGCCAGACACCCTAAAGACCTTCAAAACCCCACCTTTGTAGCCCAGACTAAAACCCAGCAACTCAGCCTTGACTTCTCTCTTCTAATGGGTTCAGGGCCCATATCCCAAACATGCGAGCATCATTAAATCTGCAGCTGCTGTGACTGTGCAATGTGTATCTCTGTTTGACTTGCACACACTGGCTCCAGAAACTTTTCCCTCCTCCTGAGAAACTGATACTACTAGTGGCTTCCCTGAACCTGCACAGACTGTTACATGCAGCCCAGGGTGCAAAGAAGTCCTTGATTCCTCGATGTATCTCCAAACTATTGCAGAAATAGCACGTGAAGCTCTGTTTCTATTAAGGTCAGGTCACCTCTCATACATATCCCAAGAAAAGTCATTGTCCTTCCCTGTAAAATTAAAAAAAAAAATAAAAATCATATAAGTGCTGCAGCACACTGTAATTCTGCAAAAAATATTGCTTTAAAAGTACATTTATCACTGCCTCCCTCTGCAAAACTATCAGTCCTCTTGGAGAATACCTGTGAACAGTGCCTAATGGGGCAATAAAGATTCAACTGGGCTTTGGTGGATGACTTTGGAGGACTTCTAATTACCTCTAATTAGGCTTACAAAGCCTCCCTTGTGCACACTTAACTAATGCAGACTTTTCTGTTTGACATTTTTTCCCTCCCCTAAAGGCCAGCTCCCACTCTGTTCACACATTGTTCGTATGGCATTGTTCATATGCAGCATCCTCCAGGAGAATGGAGCTGAAGAGGGGAGGTGGTAAATTAAAATGGGGGCAGGAGTGGGGGCAAGTGCCGAATCTGGGAAATGCAGGGAAATCCAGCTGCTTCCGAGCAGGAGAGCATGGCTGGCACCATCTGGGTGCGGACCACAGCCTAAAACCGTGGATCCTCGTGGAAGTCACTGCCCTGCTTGGCATGGGGTCTTATTTAGCCAGGAATTGAGTGCCCCAGGATTGATACTTTCTGAGTTTTGGATGGTGATTTGATACCAGTAGCATCCCAGCTTCCCCAGGAGATGCTGTCAGCCCCAGCTTTCCCAAGTGTAGGCTCTCAGTAAGTCCCCGTGCCTTGGAGGACATGTCTCGGGGACTGTGCTCAGCCCATTATTCTGTTTTCTGATTTATACAGCATTTGGAGGTCTTTGCACTGGAAAACATTGCTCCACATGGTAACTTGGCTTTCTTTAGATGTGAACAGTTCCCCTGTACATGGTCCTCCCTACCCAAGGAAGGGCTAAAGTCAGGGTCAAGCACTAAGTTGAGCCTTATTAAGAAAGTCCATGGGTGGCTGGGTCACCCTGAGCACAGACCCCAGGGGTAGGGGCTCATTCCCTTACTCCCAACTCCAAGCCACTACCAGGCAGCACCTGACCCAGAAATGCCCTTTTCCTTTGCAGGGTGACATTGGAAACGCTCCCAGTGGAGCACCAGTCCCTAAATGCTATGGCCCAACCAGCATCTCAGCTTTTCTGGGATGCTTGGCCCAGAAAAGTCCTTGGCAATCCTTTCTCACTGCATCCATCACCACCACCAAACATGGGGCATTTCCCTGTGCCTTCGTTTGGCTCTCACACTGGGCAATTATGCTCTCCGTGGCTTAAGTGTGCTGTGATTAGCCAAGCCCCAATACGGCAATGGCAATGCTACCTTTCACTGCATGATTAATGAATGTCTGACAGCCTTGGGGAAAAAAAAAAAAAACAGCTCAAAAAACAGCGAATGGTTTGATAATAGAACCAGTGCCTGGAGCCAGGTGGGAGACACTCAGCAAAGCTCCCACTGTCCCAGGGTCCCGCCACGCATCTTACTCCGCAGGGCCAGAGTGGCAGCTGAGCACTGCAGGGATGGGATCCTGTGTGTCTCTGAGCCTTTGCAGCCTTTCTGAGTTAAAGCTGATTTCTACAGTAGTCATCTTCCTGAATTACTTTATCCTTTACATCACTGAATTTTACTTTAAAAGCTGTTTTTAAAAGGACTCGGGCTGGGAGCTTACAAAGGAGGTAGAGAGAGTTCTGTGGATAACACACCAGCTGTGTGGAGCCTTCCCTGGCAAGTAAACTTTTTAAAAATGAAATAAACCTCTGCAAGGAGCTCTGGGCAAGTGTTTGTAACCCTGTTCCTATTCCCGCAGTCTCTGTTCCCCACTCTGTGTACTGCTGCGGCTCCAGCCCCGAAGCCTTTGCATGAAGGTCTTTAGAAGTGTGCGTTTCCCTCACCTTGGCTCAAAACTCCCTCTGCCTGATTGCCTCCCAGGTTCACCTTCAGTCCAGGCTGACTGTTCAGATGTGGAGGCGGGTAAATGTCCTGGTACGTATTGTCCTGTTCTGGCCTGGTACAAAGATCTCGAAGCGACCCCAGTGGAATTCAGCATCTTGCCAAGTCAGTCTGAGCACCACACGTGGCTGCACCCTGGACCACGAGACGAGGGGCAGCAGAGCTCGGGATTGCCAGAAATCCTGATGTTCATCCCTACTGACAGCTGATGCTCAACGCACAAGGTTGCTCTGGTATGGTTGGCTCCGGGCATAAGGACCATCCTTGTTGAGTGCAAACACCTTTTCAGTGGCAGCTGAACCCCTTGACACACAGATGTTGTCCCAGGGTGGACACAGTGCTCCCTTATCGGGTGCTGCTCAGTGCTGCTCTGATGGGAAATTTTAGCTGCAGCAAACAAAGGAAGGAGGCAGCAAACAGCAGCACTTGAAAAGGCAGGTCAAAATGGCATTGGAAGGTTTGTCTGGCGCTCTCAAGGTGGTAAAAGGGAAGGTTTTCTATGAAAATGTCTTTTTCTCTAAGTGATTTCTTACGGCTCTGCCTCTGATGCGCTGTCTGTGCACTACGGCCTTGGCATTTATGAACCGCTGATCCTGCCAGCCACACGGGAATCCCAGCACTGCTGTGCAGTGGTGGGACAGGTCCTACCCTCATCTACCCTGCGAGGGATGCCCCTAGCCAGCCAAGGGCCATCTCTAGCCTCGGCTGCATTAAACACCCAACAGTTTCACTGGAGATGGGGTATAAATTTACGTTTTTGGTGCAGTGTTTCCCTAAGTGTGGCTAAAGTCTCCACCAAAGACAGCGATGGCATGCGAGGGGCAAGGAAAGCCTTGCCAGGGCTGCACAACTTGATGTGTGTAAAGGAAAAGGATGTGTGTAGCTCTGAGCTGCTGCGTTGGGGCCCACATTGCTGACCCCCTTTGGATCTCAGCTAAAGGGATCTTCGCAGAGACCATTTCTGTAGGCATCTGCTCTCCCATTTAATCGATTTTCACCACTGCCAGATAGATTATTTGGGTAAAGATGTTTATATCTTGGATAAAGACCAAGAAGTTGAGGTGCTGATCTAGGGTGAACCATCCCCTCAGAACGTTTGGGGAATTGCTTGTAATAAGTTGTTGCTATGGCTCTGGCCAGATTTTCTTGTAACCTAGCAATGATTGTCTTTGACTGAAGCTTTGGTTGCTACAGTTGGGATCCTGATGGAAATATTCAGACTGTCAGCCCCTTGCCTGCTCTTGTGCCGTCCCTTCCACAAATGTTCTCCTGTCCCCCTCCACAAAACTGATAGCTTGCCTCAGGCGACGTCATTGCTTGCAACCTAGCAATTTACACCTTGCCGAAATGATTGCCGTATTAGAATAACATCACTTCTGCAGGGGACCTGACTTGATTTTTAATAAACTGCAGGGCTGGTGTGATTGGTACTTATGAGTCACCGGCTGTAGCAGAGCTGAGCCGCTCTCTGCCTTCAAAACCAGTTTCAGCGAATCCCCCCTCAGAAGCCTCATTGATTTTTGCCTGCATAATTTACACATTTGTGTTTGTCTTCTATGAATAAAGGAGCAAACAATGGCTGGGTCTGCTCACAGAGGCAGTCCTTTGAAGCAAATATCCCTCAATGAAGCGCTTTCATGGATTCCAAAGCTCCTTCACTTGTGGGAGAAGAAAATAAAACATAGCAAACCCTAGCAACAAAAAAGAAAACGTTACTGTTATGTGGGTTTTTGAAACCCGAAAGTTTTCCACAGTTCCAGCAAACATTTTCTAGAGTAGAATAAGCCATGCTGAAATGTAGCCAGAGGTTTGGCTTTCTGAGCTTGCTTCTCTCCTCAACCAGTGCAGCAGCGGCGCTGGCAGAGGGCTGGACGCTGGTGCTGGGTAAAGGGCTGTGAGCTGGGACCGACAGGTCTCAGGGTCACATCACATCCCATCAACAGCCTCAGCCACTGAAGTTAAATAAGCATCTACGAACCTCTGTTTTGTTTTGTTTTTTTTTTTTCTTTCTTATAGCTGTAAAAAGTCTTGGTCAAGAAGTGAAGTGTCCGCTCTCTGAAAATGGGACAAAGAGGATTCAAAAGAACCTCATATACATGTTTTAATCCTATGATTTTTAAGAAAACCTCCTTTTTGGAGCATGACTCGTGTTTGTGAGCTCTTTTGTTTCTATGTTAAGTGGTCAGCACTTTTTTCCTTGCACAATTCAAAGCTCAGCTCAATGATTTGAGACTTCATTAAGGACAAAGATGCGAAATCTCTCTCCAGCAGAAAGGACGCACCGCAGGAACCCCTTTGCTGGAGATGTTTGACTACAGGGAGCAAAATGGCTCCCGGGTCCTGGCAGCACAGCCTTTTACATTGGCTATTATAGTTGATTGATCTATTTTTCACTCTGTGCTGTGTGGAGCTGTCGGTTTGATTTCCATTGAAAAACTCCATCGCTCAAGGAGTTTATGTATGTTATATGTACCTAAGCCATAGGATCAAACTCAGCTGCTCCCCCATGGGAACAGGTCTGCAGCCACCAAAATTTCTGTCCCACAAAATGGGTGTAATCTGTGATTTCAACATTTTCCTCTTCCAAGAGCCTGATTTCAGTCCCCTGCCAGTAACAAGATCACGACTGAGAATATTTAAGGAATCCTAATATTCTATTGTGAACACTTTCTGGACTGGCAGCCGGGATAATTTGCCCTTGCCCGTCTTTTCTTCATTTACAGAAATTTTACTTCTTGCTGCAGCCCACAAATTAATCAGCTCCTCTCTGACTGCGCTAAAATGCTTTCATTGGGATTACAAGAAAAATGTTAGCACAAGGGCAGAGTTAGGGTTTTTTTTTGTTATTTTCTGCTCATTTATCCATACCTACTTTCATGTGAAATAGTCTGGGAAGTCCTTTTTCATTTCTCTCCTAGCCCATAATGCCAAAGTTTGAAAGAATGGATGAACTTCTACTCGTGATGGTCCGAATAGTCCTGAGGACTTCAAAGAAAGTAAGTAGAAACATGTCACTGTGGTTTTGGAGATGGCATACAAAAAGAAATGCGCCAGTGCCCGTTCCTCCAAATTTCTACCACCAGTTCTTTCTCAAGAGTGTCGCTGAATTTCCGTCATCACAGATGACAGAAGGTACCTTGGGTGTGGGTGTCCCATGTGAGGGTTTCAAGCCCATGGAGCAGGAGATTGTTCAGGCCAAGGGTTTTGTTCTGTAAAGGAAGGAGCTGTTCAATTTTTGAACCCTGAGGCCAGAGGTGGGAACAGATTTCTGTTCCCCCAAGTTCCATTCAGAGCTGAATGTCTGGTCTGAAACCCATTTCCAGTTGGAAATACGCTACAGGAGATCAAAAGAGGAATATTTTTCCCCTTAGAGAATAAACTTTTATGTATATTGCTCAGTGTAGAAAATGTCTTCTTCCTGTTGAACAGTGAAATAAAAATGACATGACTATTTCCATTTGCCAAGAGCGTTTCTAGCCTGAGCCAGCCCAAAGGCACAACTTGGTATTTTCAAGTGTCAATCAAAGACGCTTTCCCTTCAGCTGGTGCAGGGTCCAACAATAGGCCATATGGGACGTTAGTCTATGCCAAATGAAGAAGAATTGAATCAGGAATAAAATATGTCAAAGTACGTTCATGCTAATTCCAAGCTTTACAGTCATCATGATGGGAGGGGACTTATTGCAGTCATGCCAACCCAATTGGCAAAATAAGCATCATCACAGGTATAAATATCTCTACAGTTTTGGATGTTTAGAGTGGCAGGATAAGGCCTAAAGACATCACGATAAAATATTTTTGTGAAAAATCACTATGTTCTTAAGTAGCAAGAGACTGCTGTGGTTTACAGACAATATTTCGATGGGCATGGTCCAGATCTCCAAAGATATTCAGGTGCTAGAAATCCACCGTTTGCCTTCCAGTACTCGAACCAAGCAGCACAGAGTGCTGTAAATAACTGCTGCACAAATACATGTGCTGTGCATGAATCCGGACCCAAGTAGGGGCCGGTGTGTTAATATGCAGGACTTCTGCTTTGAAAACAGGCACAGCAGCTGTAATTTTAGAGGGAGATAGTATAGGTTTTGGAAATCAGTGGGAAATGAGTGCTTTTGTGAAAAACTTCCTCCTTAATCAACAAAACCCTTGTGATCCAGAAAACTGTGGGAGTAACAGATGGCTGATGTTTCTTTTCATCTGG
>NW_009661368.1:6113870-6149551 GCF_000708025.1 Charadrius vociferus
GATGTGAGCCTGAAGGTACCAGTAACGTGGGAGATGGACGCAGACAAACCAGGTGGTACCATCCCAGGTATTGAAAGAATTTCTTATCTGTTGCACAAAAAGACATGTGCTGGGGTCTGTGAAGGGAGAAAGGGTCATTTGCCCTAATTCAGACTATTATAGCATCTTTTTCCAGAGCTCTTGGACTGCCTGCTCTCCACCTCCTTAGGTGCACATTGGAGAGATGCAGCACCCGGATCAGGTGCCTGTATGATGAGCGCGGCCACAGTTTGTCTGGCAGCCATTAAAAAAAAATGATGCTCTGAATCTCTCTTTTTTAAAAAAACCCTTTGAATGCAGACCCTATAATAGGTACTCAGCTGGCTTGAACATAGCTGGTCTACCAGACAGCGTGGTAGCAACTCAACAACCCCCAATTCCGTGGGTTTCATGAAAAAACTTTCCTGCCCTGTTTGGACAGTACTTTGGAAGATTCCTAAGACTGTCTGTCAGCTGTATACAAATGAATCCAACCAGTAATGAGGAGACTGATCAAATAATAAGAAGTTGGAACAGAACTGTTGTTACAACCTCTACTGCAGGCGGTTTTTGGACAGAGCTTAAGGAAGTAAATATACATATATTTATATTTATAAATATTTTTATTTATAAATATATATTTATTTATTTATTTTTCATACTAGCCCTTCAAAACTCAATAAGGAAAAATGCGGTTGAATTCTGAGAATCACCAGAAATCAGCATTTCAGGGTTGCTTCAGAAGCTGTGGGAAAGCTGCCCTTATTTCCCGCACAAGCGAGGCAGGTCCCCAGTGCCAATGAGTGTGAGCCAGTTACTACTCAACTATAATTGAGATTTAAGAGCTATCATTTCCTATTGGTTAACCAAGGAAATATTTATGGCCAAAGCCTGGTGCCAAGCACAATATTTATGACCAAGTTTTTAGCACTGACTGCATTTTTTAATGCTGATTTTTGCACAGAGGACCCAGATCACATTCACACTGATGTGGGCATGAAACCGAAGCCCAAAGTCATCAAGACGGAGCTTGGAGCAGGGTCTGTCTCTGGAAAATCTCATCCTTGTCTTCACAGCAGCCTCGGTGATAGCACTTGAAGCAGACATCAGAAGGCCTGGATGGCTCTTCTCTGCTCTCCATCCCCAGCTAAATGACCTCTGCTCAGGGTGCTAATGCCTGGCATGGATGTTCTAGATCATGTCTATGCACTGAGACTGAGGGCTTCAAATAAGGGTGGCACCTCCTGAGCTTCACTGATGCAACCAGAGGTGGATGGAGACACTCTCAGCTCCTGCTCTCCAGCTGGACAGATGGTATGTGCACCACTGAGCCCCTGACGTTCGTAGCCCCAGGTGTTCAACAGATTTATTTCACTTCACATTAATACATCAGGCCAGGAGCTCGAGGGAGGTTGTAACTTATTCAGCCACCTCATCTGGCTAATTACACTGTGGCTCTCATCAAGCCCTACTTTGCTTGTAACACACAGCGCCCTCGGACAGGTTTGTGCTGGCTGGGAAGATGTGATCTGTAGCTGTTGCTGATTATGGAGAGAAAAGTGAAAGGATTTGTCAATCAGTCAACTCCAGATTTCTTTAGCAAATAAATTGGGCAGCGTTTGCCCTCTGGTGAGGAAGGACAAGAGCCTAATTTAGATCTACAAAGCTGAGCAGTGAAACCAAAGCTATCCTTGGAGAACAAACTTGTCTGGAGAGACATGCTTCTGTTCTCTAATTTAAAAATCCATGTTCTTGGATCTTGAGAGAAGCAAAAGCTGCCTCCTTGCTCTTTATGGGCTCTTTACAATGAAATCTGGCATTTACAAATAAGATGTAGATGTTCATCTGATTTGTAACATGAGGTCTTTAACAGCCACAGAGCTGGAAGCCTCAGTGAGGCCACGACTTGCTGCTTTGCTTCCTTTCTGTTTTCAAAGGTTGGCTCACTTTGCAGCCAAAAGTCTCTTACACAGTAAAAATGTTTGATTTAGTTAAAAATGTCTTTCAAAGTCTTCTGGCACAGACAATCTGAAATACATCTGAATAAATCAGTCACTCTTGTGAGGCCAGCAGTACCTTGCAGATTTCCCAGAGGGAAACAGCTTCACGCGTCCCTCTGCTCTGCTGTTTCTGTCCACGTTTCACTGAAAGGAGATCTCTCCCCCTTCAGTGTTGGTTTTCTTCCTGCTGCTTTTGCTTCACCTGAAGTCTCTGTTGATGACAAAGCAGTTAGGAACAGGAGAGAGAAATCTTCATCACAGGAATGGACACAAAGGAAAAAAAAATAATCGGATCACCTTTGAATGCAAAGAGGATGTTTCTCAAGCATTCCATTAACTGGCTTTGTCCCCCGTGTCAAGCCCACACAGGGAATGAGTAAGGAGATATTATCATTATTATGTCCCACTTCTGTAGATTCAAACATGCAGATGACATTTTACAAAATAAACAGAGGCTGAGGGCTCGCCCTGGAGAGCCGGCAGTGACATCCAAGGCAAGACCATGGAGAGAGAGGGCAAATTCAAACAAAACATGCAGTCCTAGGATTCCCTCTTAGCGCAGTGTGCCTCTGCCTCCTGGAGCAGCTGAATTTTTCCCACATTGAACTAGAAAGGGCGAAAGTGTGGAAAATATCTGCCAGAGTGCAGAATGCAAGACAGTGGATTCAAGAGTTCCCAGATCCTTGCAAAATCATGAAATTCTACTAAATGACCTGAAACACATGAACCTGAGCTTGTTACTGGGTTGTCCTTACTTCAAGGGCAAGTCTGAGATTTCATTGGGGGAAACATTGCCTTAGTTCTGTTTAGTTCAGTCTACGATCTTCGATAACTGGGATGTGTGCATTCCATTTTTGTGAACATTTGGACTACCCAAATTATCCACGTCTTTTTCAGACAAAGGAAGATAACAATAATGAGGATGCTCAGAGCCTGGTGCCTGAGAATCAAGCCGAAGTTGCAGCTTTCTCCCACAATAAAAAAAAAATTAAAAATCATTAAAACCTTTAAATGGCATCTTTTGTCCCAGTCAGACCAAGTCCCTTGCACATGTACCAGTGGAAGACATTGCCTTGCAAATGCACAGAGGAGCTGATGGGAATTTTGTTATGGCCCAATGATGCAGAAAGAAATTGGCAGTGAGATTTAACAAGGTCACTTCAAGGCACAGAAACCTCTGTAAAATATGCTCATTCCCCACATCGCATAAAAACAGGGCCGGGGAGGTGAGGGATAAACCTTTCACTTTGAGGAACTGATGATTTATGATTAATTTCCAAAAGAAGGAAATCCTTTTTTAATCAAAATTATTTATAGGGTTAATCTGAAGGCAGTATTTGCTCGCCAGCTCCCTTGCTCGCCAGCACAGAAACCGAGGCAAGGTGAAGATGGATGGGGTTCGTCCATGGGATTTGAATCAGCTCTGCGCAGGAGGGCCTGTAGTCAAGGATACCTGTATTATTTATGGCCAGGGTTTTCAAAAGGGAATAGCTGATCTTGGATCCCTTGGGTTTGGCCGCCCAGTGCGTGACCTGTGCAGAGTACCATCCTCCTTGAAAAATGGCCTTTAGAAATCCTATTTCCCACCATGAGCCTTCGGGAATTTGTAAGGTTTGTTGTATCTGGTGCTTGTTGCTGGAGCTCGATGGGCTGAAACCCGGGATTTCCCCATTGAACGCTGCTGGGTAGGAACTGCGCAGCGCCGGACCCAGTGAGGAGCGGAGGAGAGTGCAAACTGAGGTGATGCCCCCCCTTCCCCCAAATTCCATAGAGCAAAGGGGTTTAAAGAAATGGGGGTTTTTTTTGATTGATGCATGGATCTTTGGGAATGCGTGGTTGCAGTGTGTGACTGAGTGATGCCGGTTTTACCCTGATAGGACTGATTGCCCTTCTGCTACCCTGTTTTCAGCTGTGGGAAGGAGAGGTGCTCAGTGCTGCACAGGACCTGGCTATCAGGATGTAACCCATGCTTCAGCTTTAAGTTAATTTGATCTCACATCTGCTGTTTTATTGAATTAAGGCTGGATGGTTCCCTGGAATGAGCACTACAGATTTTTACAGCATGTCACAGGTGCTCAGGTGCTGCAGTGAGGGTCAGGACACCGAAAGCAAGGCAAGCAAATCGTACAGGAGCCCACACAGCCAGTGGAAAATATGGTGGGGTTTGTCATTTGAAAAGACTGACAACTGTTGAGGAAGAGATGAGATGAGAAAAGATAAGTCGAGTTTGGTACTACACTGGTGTTATTTATAATCTCACTACAGACCTAATTTCTCTTGTGGCTTTAATCCTCCCCATTTTCAACCAGCAATCTATTATATTGGAAGATATTTGAGATGCTTTGGGAGTAGGGAAATTATTATACATAAAATATGTAGCTAGTATTATTAGAACAGACTTTGATTAATTTTACAGCTGGTAAAATTACCCCTGCCTGAAAAAGAAATCCATTTGCTATCCATGTGGAAGTAATTGTGTTAATATCAAAGCTAGTTTTAAAATGAAATGGAGAGGGCTCTACTCCACGTCTCCCGTGTGAGGAATCGGGGATGCGAGATGAAGGGCTGGAGTGATAATTCCTTGCTAACACAAGGAATTTTCCTTTCCTCCACAAAAAGTCTTCATGACTTCAACAGAGTTATTTGTGGTATATTTAAGGTACATTCAAGTATATTGATGTGTTCAAGTAACCTCTTGCCGCAGTCTCACCTTTGATTTGCACGTTGCCTATGGGCAGGGACTAATATTTGTATTTGTATGACATGTTTGTACAGAACCAAGCACAGCAGAACCCTCTTCTCATGGGCAGGTTCATCAGCCCAATAACTGTGGACAGCAAAGCTATGTGCCCAGGCCAGAAACATCTCTCAGGCTAATTACCCTGTTAGTCTACGGGAGTGATTTTGAAAAGCACTTGGACAAGATTAAAAAGACAGCTTTCATTAATTAAGAACTGTTTGGGCTTCAGGTGCTATAAAGATCCCAGATGGCCCCAGATCCACCACCTCTGGCTGCAGCTGCGCGCTGCATCTCCCCCTTTATTTCTCATGCGAAAAGTTTTCCTCCCTGCAGCCCGTTTGCTGGAGTGCACAGATTCTCTCCTCCTCCTAAGCCGGAGGTGGGCAGGTCTAACTACATTAAATATACAAACATACTGTGCTCCCGCTCTGCTCCGGCGAGGGCTGGCGTGGGCACCGGTGGCCCATCAGCAGCAAAATCTGAGCAAAGGCTGCCCAAAGGGCTGGGGGAAGGGTGGGTGAAAGCAGCAGCGGCAGCAACAAATAAACCCGGCAGCCAAACCGCCCCGTCGGAAAGGGGAGAGGAGCAAGCAGGAGAGCCCAGGCAGGCTGTGCCATTCCTGTCTCTTTACAGGAGCTTTCTGCAGCCCTCACGCATCTCCTGCCGGTATACGTGCATCTGGTCCCAGGGAAGAACATCCTTCTGCGAGGAAGAGCTGGGAATCAGTCAGAAGAGAAGAGAAAAAACTAACAAACCACAATCCTTTCCCAGAGACAGGTGAGAGGGAGAGAGTTTAGGGGAATGAAGCTGGAGGATCCAGAGAGTCAGAGAGGAAAAGTTGCCCTGAAGGGAGACGCTGCGTACTAGAGCCTGAGCTCTGCTCCACAATGGGATTTCTCGTGTCTCAAGGAAACCTCCTCCTCCTGCTGTGTGCCAGCGTCTTCCCCGGTAAGTTTGAGAAAGCTTTTCTACCCCTGCTCTGCTCTTTGGCTCTTTTCTCCCTTAGCCCTCTCAAAGGCATGCTGCGAACACTGGTCCCGATCAGTAAGGAATCTCCCCGACTCCTGCATCCTCCTGCCCCGTCGTCGCAGGTCCCCTAAATACCAGCCTCCGCTGAGCAGTGCTTTGTTTTTATTTTCTGCTCCTTGCCTGATTCGACGGGGAAAGGGTTAAAGCCGCGGTGGGGAAGGGGACAAGAGGGACAATACAGGCAGGGGCTCAGCATCCTGCTGCTTGCCGGGGTTTTTCTTCCCTGAGTAAAGTGTGTTAATGTGTCTCCGGGCTACAGCTCCGGCTGGGGAGAGCACAGCCAGCGCTCAGCTAATGCTTCCCTTTGTATAATCCAGGGCAGCTAAAGACTAAGTAGGAGCCATATTCCACGAGGGATGGGGGGAGAGCCCCCGGCTGCCTCTCCCCGCCGCCCGTGTCGGAGGATGCCTCCGCCTGCAGCCGGCGCGGGGGCGCAGCTCCCCCGGCACCCCCCTGCGACAAAGGTGGCTTTAATTTTTTAATAACCAACAGGCGCCTCCGACGGTTCCTTGAGAGTACGTGCAGGGTCAGGGCTGCTCCTTGCAGCCTCCAACTTTTAAAGTCATTATTGAGGGAAACGGTGCTCTCATTTTCCAATTTGTTCTCCCCCCCCATCTCCATCCTCTTCCTCACCCATCATTTTTGTGAAAGACCAACTATGAAGGTTGGTTTGAAGAGCTGAATTTCAGTCTGCCTTTGTTCTCCTGGTGCATTTGATGCCAGTTTTTGTGTGTAAATCTGAACCAAAATCCCTATCTCCCACCAGGAGGCTGCCTTTTCGGTTTTGCCTTGCCCTTCCAGCATCCCTCTCTTCTCCTTGCACACTTCAGTGCTAGAAACTTGCCACAAAGTAGCCATAAAAATTAAACCGGATTCAGGGGGAATGGTCCATGTAGTGTTTTTCAAATGGTTTTACCGATGCCCCCACTTTCTGCAGACCAATCCTGTTCTGCAATGGAAATCCTATGTTGGGAATTGGCCACAGTGGGAGAATAGAGTGAGAAATACAAGGCAATGCCTGGGGTAGTGGGGAGGCAAGTCACTGGGGTGGCATCACCCTCCCATGTGTCCCTACTTGCCCATTGCTGGGGTTAGTACAGGGGTTGCTCCCTGGAGAAGGCTCCACCTATGCTGGTGCTTGGAGCCGCACACGTATCATGCCACCGTGTGCCATGCCTTCCCTGCAGCCTTCGGCCACGTGGAAACCCGAGCCCACGCGGAGGAGCGTCTCCTGAAGAAACTCTTCTCCGGTTATAACAAGTGGTCCCGCCCCGTCGCCAACATTTCTGATGTGGTCCTCGTCCGCTTCGGCTTGTCCATTGCCCAGCTCATCGATGTCGTAAGTGCAACCCGTTTGTGCAAGAAACGGCCAGGATTAACGGGGTCGGGGCTTGGGGAGAGGCTCCTGGGGCATGCAGGTGATACTGACCGATCCAGGGTTGGGTTGGGAAGACTTTGCCCTTGGCAGAGAAGGGTTATCACACAGACAGCTCTGCTGGAACGAGGGATGGCTCATGCGAGTAGCTGGTCATCAAAGTGGATCCTTTATTCTTCATTTACTATAGGCAAAATCCCAAATTCCTTATCAAAATCCATGGGACTGATCACAGCAGAGCAGTGCAGCAACTGGTATCAATGCCAGAGAGTCTGAGCTAAGGAAAAAAAAAACCCAAATAGCTGATTTGGAGTTTGAGCCATAATTATTAACACTAATTTACACAACCTAATAGGAACAGTGGTTTGCGCATCTCTGGAAGATAGCTTGCCGGAAGAGCTTTCTGCAAATCAAAGTTTTGAGGGTTTTTAGCTAACGTGGCAGATACTAACAAGAAAATTGGTTCTGAATGTTTGCTCAAATAGAAGTTACACATGTGCAAACTGTATATGCTATGTACAAAACAGAGTGGTTTGCAGTCCAGACTGATGTGCACTGAAATGCTATTTAAGGGATTACTCTCTCACAGTGTGGTGGGGTCAAGCGTTGAATCCAAAGGAGATCCCTGCAGGGCTGCAGATGTTAAGCACATACAGAGCCTTTCTAGCTTGTGCAGATCTTACTTCCACATGTTTCTCTCTCCTGTTCCTGTTTGCACACAACACTTCCCAGGACAGCGTGTCTGGGCAGATGGACATCTCTTGAACAAATATCGGTCTCTCTTTTGGAGGCTCTCTGTCACTTTTTACTGTATTCCTGTGGCAGAGTAAAAGGGGTGATAATGGAAAGCGGAGCACAACTTGAAGACATTACTGGTGTAGGACAATCATAACTCCACAACATTTTATATTTTGAGATAAGAGTTTTGAGATGCGGAGGAAACAGAGCCGGGGTGGTGTGGGAGGTGGGCAATCAAGGGCAAGAGTTGCTGGAGAGTGGCACCTCCTTGTGCGGAAGCCATCAGCTTCCAGCTTTGCAGCACAGAAATGGTCTTCCATTCCCCTCCTCTCTCTTACGTCAGCCTGAGGGATCCAGGGCTGTTTGCAGTTGCTAATGTTGAAGTTGTACAGTGCTTATCTGAATAATTGATAAGACTAAAGATGAGACATTAGTGTCTGTGGAGGCATGAGAGAGACTTTCCATTATGCAGCTGCTGAATCGTGGAAGGATGGGATCGATGCACCTGCTTCGTAGTGCTTTTCCCAGTTTACTTAAGAAGAATTAATCTTCTTAAAATCATGCCAGTGGTTAGAAGTGCAACTTGCAGGCGGTTCCCTGCTGGGGCTGGTGGGTACGGCTGGAGGAGAGCTCTCATCCCCTCCCACCCCAGTCTGTGTGGTCGGGGACTGCTGACACCCCCTGCCACCACCGCAGCACTTGGACTGTCTCCTCCTTCCCGACAGTGACACTGTTTTGGTGCAAACCCCGCTGCAATTGCCAGACCCGACGTTCAGCTCCCAACGACAAAAAGTCTGAAAGAGAAATCAGAGCCGTATTCAAACTCCGGCTCCTGCTGACAAAAGGGGGCGGGGGGAAACAAAAAATCAATGTGGAACTCGACATCTCTGCATGTCCTTACCTCACCCTGGTGCGCTGAGGGTTTTCTGAGCCCAGAAAGAAGTGGTAAGGGATCAAGCACATGTCCAGGAGCAGCCACTGAGGAACTCCTAAGCCCATGTCTCTGCAGGACCTCATGTGCTGTGTTCACCTTGAGAAGAGAGGCCGGGCGGTGGAACACCACCATCAGCTCGGAGTCACCCGCTGTCCTCTGGGCTGGCTCCGTGCAGGAGAAGTCAGTGATGCAGGTGGAGAAGACAATCAGTCATTAGCACATTGTGAGATAAACCCAAGGGACTGGAGTCATGCTTCGCTTGGGACAGGAGGATGGCAGAGCCCTCAAGTGTAGCGATGGGCAGGAGTTTCCACCAAGGGTCTGCACCCAGCCAGGGAGGAGAATTCCAGTAAAGAGTACCATCTGCAGAACTGGGATCCCCAGTGCAGGGACTGTGGTGGAGACCTTCAGATGTTTGAATTACAAAGTGGTTGGAGAAGCAGATGCTCAAGGATTGGTCCAGGGCACGGCAGCCTCCTCTGGCGGCCTTCCTGATCTCTCACCTGCAACCAAGGAAGCAGCTGCATTTTTCCTTTATTTATTGCTCATTTGATTGTTTTTTATATTCTTCCTTCTTCCATGTGTTTCTGGTCCCTAATCCACAGACGAGGGTATCTCTGACCAGGTTTTACACTTGATGCCACAACAGCAATGAGGAGGCTGAGCAAGGGGAAGGCATATCTCTGCCACGAATCTCCTGGCTCTTAATGCTCAGAATTAATGCTGAGCTGCCACAAGAGCGAGGTTAATGATGAGCAGTTTGCTTCCAAATGAGCACTGTCAACTGAGCTGGTTTTGATGCCAGACCAAAGGAAGAGAGAAAAGAAGCAAACACAGAAATAAGCTCCGAGCTCTGGTGTGACACTTAAATCAGACCAGGACTAGGCTCTGCCCCACATAATTGGTCTTAGTTATTTACATAGGGGTTGTAACCAGCATGCAAGGCAAGCAGCAAGCAGTAATTAATTCTACTACAGTACCACCAGCATTTTATGCGCCTTGCATTATTTAAAAGTATACATATAGTTCTACTTTTCCATACTATTTGTACTTAGAGTTGGGAAAAAGTCTACCAACTGGCACCACGGATATATACCAGACGGTCCAAAGGTTACGTGTCAGCAGAGTAGCTTGGTTTTGTTCAGAA
Organism: Charadrius vociferus; assembly: GCF_000708025.1. Lineage (NCBI taxonomy): Eukaryota > Metazoa > Chordata > Aves > Charadriiformes > Charadriidae > Charadrius > Charadrius vociferus. The sequence goes on from NW_009661368.1 coordinate 6,123,852, forward strand.
AAGCCAATCCATAGTGCTCAAAGTTCATGTGTTTCGGAGAAGGAGGAACACTGCTGAGATTCGTGTTTCCAGACCTGTGTTCACGGATAATGTTTCACAGCAGAAGTACTAAACACTGCTTGCAGGTGAAGCTGAGCATTGTAACTCACGCACACACATGTGAGTAAGGATATATATACCACCACCACCCTTCCTTCAGTGGTCAGGTCAAAGCCGAGCTGCGGAGCCCTTCCCTCCGCCTCTCCCCCTCATCCTAGGATGAATCCATCAGCACCGAGGAAAATCCCAATAAATTCAAGTCCGTCTGCTCACAAGATTGCTTAGGTGCAGGCTCAGCTGTTCAGTGGTATCAGGCAGCTGTGCCCTGTCCCGTGTTAAATGACAGCAACATCTGCTTTTTATTTCCAAGGTGGAACTTACATCTATTGCAGAGGTGATTTATAATTACAGAAACGAAGTACAATTAAGAGAAATTTAATGAGTTCCTTGGGCAGCTCCATCTGCTTCTGTAACCAATATCTGATCTTGCATTTCAGGATGAGAAAAATCAAATGATGACCACGAACGTGTGGGTGAAGCAGGTGGGTGCGCCAAAATATGTGCTCTTCCCTGTTCCTTTTTGGTTTTGCAATCTGAATTCTCCTACCTTTAACTGCCTTGTTTTTGGCAGGAGTGGCACGATTACAAGCTACGCTGGGACCCCCAAGAATATGAAAATGTCACATCCATCCGAATCCCCTCGGAGCTCATCTGGAGGCCAGATATTGTCCTCTACAACAAGTGAGTGTGGGCACTGTGGCCAAAGGGCAAACCTCTCCTTGCAAATTTTCTCTGCCTATGGTGTCAAGGGGCTTCTTGCACTTGTTCCTCCTTATTTTGTTCTCTGTGGTTGAATTCCATGTAGATTCTCATAATATCTGTCCCAGACGTGCCTTAAATAACATGACTAACATTCATCGCACAGGCTTTGTTCTCCTAATGATCCTTTCTCTGGACAGCAAGTTTTGTGTGGGATGTGGATATTGCTTTCTCTTCACGTGCCAGATACCAAATTAGGCTGAATTTGAGCTTTCAGTCCCCTCCAGTTTCATTTCACCAAGGAGTTCTCCCCTGATTCATCACCATCAACAGGAAAATCCAGTAGCTGAGGATGGGCTTAATATGCTAAAACATGTCAGACTTGCATGTCTGCAAATACTGGTTTCAGGTCAGCCCAATACCATTCCAGAATTATTCTTAAATAGGTATTTGTTCCTGATCCCAAATGCTTGAAATCTGTCTCTTGCATGGACATTTCCGAGGGAGCAGGTGGTTGTTTCCTTTCTTTCCTTTGGAGCCTGTTGATATTATTGGAAAGATTGTCCAAGTGCCAAGACTGTTTTCTCCTTAGCTTATCGTACCAGAGCTCTGCAGTCTCCTAGGACATCCCAGCCTCCCTCCCCAGCACAGGCTCCAGAGAAAACACTTGCTGCAAGCATCAAACAAAACCATCTTTGTATGTGGCTTACACTCAGGGAAAATGCACAACACACACCAGGCTCATTTTTAATAAACAGTTGCCTGGTTCTAGTTTGATAGGATTTTGCTTTTGTTTTCCAAAAATATGACCGAGGGAGGAATCTGTCTGGGTGATTGTGAGCTTTGGAGACTATGGAAATTGTTATCTTTCCCATTAGCTTGTCTCTGATCCTCAGTGGTGTAGAGTGATTGCAAACCTCTTGGAAATCACTGCATCCTCACATAGCACCTTTCAGAGATTAGACCAATGGAAATGACTAATTCACAGGCACTTGGACCTTCCTGTCCTACAGGGACACACTCTGAGCATGAACATTATGTTACAAGTGCCTCACACTGCAGCCAAGAAAGATGTTCACAGCTTCCACTGGAAGAAAATAAATGTCCCTGTCCTTCTTATTGATTAATTAGTGACAATGGTAAGGATTATTATTTTTGGAGCTTCTGATGGTTATTGTGGTGGACCATACAGCCAAAGGAAACAGTGCTACGCAAATCTCGAATGTCTATGGGACCTTTGTTGTCCAAGCCATCCATTTGCTGGAACTGCTGGTACACAAGATGCTGTTGTGTCATCTGCTCCCTTGGCTCACCATGGTCACCATGGTTGACGAGCATGGTCCACTAAAGAAGGATGCCTCAGTCTCCCTATGTGCAAGAGAAACTTTAGGACTTCATGCTGAAAGCAGCCCCCAGATGTCAACGGGCACCCAGACCTCTGAGCTGGGTAGCCTTTGGCTTCTGCCCCTTGCAGGCTCTCCCCTGCTCTCCTAGTTCACCACCGCTATCACCTGAGCAGCTACAGGGTCTCCAGGGAGCAGCTGCCTGTCTGGTGGCCACAGCAGCTATTCTAGAATGTCCTCCTTACCCTCTTCTGGGCTGCGAGTCTTTCAGCCTTGCCCACCTTATTGCTTGACTCAGTCTGATTGCAGGGAGGTATGGCAGATGGCAACTCTGACTGCATTGGTGACCTGCCACCGCGCAGGGAGGACTGGTGCCCCAGCTACCTAAATCCAAGCTACTTCTCTCCCTTTATCCACACTTACCATTAATAATCATGCGTTCCTCTGTTGGTTGTCATGAGTCTATCATGCATTTTTAATTGGTTACTTTATCCATGAATTAAACATGGATGTAGGCGCCAACCACTAGCCAGTCAGTAATGGTTTCCCATTAATTCCATTTCTTTTTATTGCTGTATTTGCCCACACTCTTTCATACAGTCTTGTGTAGACTGTTTTCTACCCTGGGATACACTTCTCTCTTCTATCTAACTTCCTGTCAAACGTATCTGAAGCTGCAGTCATTGTCTTAGTCGCGCTGCTCTAACAATCAGTTTGCATGGGTTTTAGGGGTTGCAGGGCAAATACAACACATGCAAGGCAAAAACTGTAGCACCATGGGACACCAAGATTTGGCTCTTCTGCATGTTAGCTCACCAACTGCATAACCAGACTGTTTCTCTTTGTGGGCATCTCAGCTACAAATATTTTAGAAAGAAAGGCTTTGCAAGCACAGTAACTAGTCATGGGCGATGCTAACAAGGATTCTGTCTCATATTTTACATCTATATATCTGAGATATGTATTGTTTAGAGGGAATTTAAAATACACGCACAGAATTCTGGATGCCTAAGGGCAAGAGAGTTGTGTGCAGAGACCTTGGTGGAAGAGAGAGAGTGGCCACATTGGCCTTTTGCACTGTTGAGGCTTTTTAATCTGAGTTATTTATTGCTTACCACGCGGGCTGGCAGAAGTGTGGTATTTCTGTCTGGGGTGACATCCTTCAGAAAAAAAGACTTTCTGGACAGGAGATTATACAAATGCCTCTTATTTTCGTCTTGGGGTATACCCAGAAATAGTGAAATTTAAACTGATTTAAGATTTACATCTTTATGGAAAGCTAACCCCTTGTTGTGAGGTTATTCTCATATCTAAGCTCATTATTGCCAAAACCTTCCATTTATCCACTCTAGAGGCCCAAATTAAATCAGTAAACTCAGCTGGTTTGGCCTAGAGAGTATATGTCGTTGTCAACATTCATAAGGAATCTAAAACCAAATTAATATCCTACAGGGAAATTAATATGCTGTTGAATTTTCAGGCTTGATGAGATAAGTTCCAAGACTCTGTAAATAGTTTCTACTGGATGTGACAAAACATATGTATTACAGAGAGATATGAGTTAATAGTGAAGCAACAAAGCTGCTTCTTCTCTGCCAAGAAGGCCAGCTGTTCCTTATCTGAGGCTGTAAAGGCTCTTCAGACACCACCAAATCATTTATAAATGAATTATCTAATCCTCTGCATTCACTTATTTTCCCATTCATGAATGGACTTTAAGCACATTTTAGTTTTCCATTGTATATTTAAAGAATTTTAATTTTTTTGGTCTAATCAGGGAATAAGTCCTTGGGGCTGCATTTCAGTATTTTTTTCTTTGCTTATCCACCACTGCGTTGAGTGATTTGGACACCGTGCCACACAGAAACTCCAGAGGAGAACACCCTGAAACTGCTGGTTTGCAGCCAGGTGCTCCAGTTGGTAAAGGCTGCCCAGAGGAATGCCAGACTTGAGCCTAATGGACAGAGAGAAAACTTGAAATGTGAGCTTCCCTGGCTAGTTTTCAACCAGATACTCATGATAGCGTTTGTCTTCTCCAGCCTGATGTTTGTAAAACCTGGGAAGAAGCTACTGGGAACATTCAGATTTCAAAATTTTCTTTTTTCTCAGTATTTTCTGGTGTTAGCTGTTCCGAAAAGAAATCCCTGCCTTAGTCTCCACAGTCACAGAAAACAAAAAGGATAAAAGACAAGAAGGGAATATACATGAAGGGAATTCAAATACAAATTTTGGTAATTAGGAGTGGGAAACATCTTGAGGAATTCACCCAGTGGTAATACGGACACAAAGATTTGCTGGACTGGGTTAGAAGATCATCCGGCAGGCGGCTTTTGAAAATCACGAGAAAGCAAAGAGTTCTTTTGAACTAGACTATAGCAGCTTGTTCTTTTGAACTATACTATGATGTTTGCAACCACTGAGACTTATGGAGTAACACTGGTTTCCTGACTCATCCCAAAACTGTTTGGAGGAGAAATACCCAAATATGCCCTAGTCTAACCTTTAAAATATTAGAAACTTTCTTGATATTTTTCTTGGTGTGTGAGTGTGTACTTGGGCAGATCGTGGCATTTTGCACCAGACTGCACTTATTATAGGTCCATAATCACTACTTCACACTTCAGCTTTCCTGATTCTTCTGGGAGTTTAAATGACTGTGTTTCTGGAGAGGAACTATATCTTTAAATACCTTTGAGGTTTGCTGCCAAGCTCGATCCAATAATACAGGAATTGATAGAAATCTGTAAGAGGGATCTCCCTTGTGGGCTGCTGCTGTGTTAGCATCCAAGGACTCTCCTACCATTATGCTAAGGACAAAGCTGGAGTTTTGCCTACAAAATGCTGATGAGGATGCCTGACAAAGGGAAGAGTTGAAGGAAAATGCACAAATTTAGCACTGTTAGAGCCTTCTGAGAAACTTGTGCTTATTTCATCATAGTAGCACAGCCATTTCTGAGACAGATGCCCCTTTTACTGAGGAATGATCAAAATTTTGGTTACCAATGATTTCTAAACATCTGAAGCAAACAAAAGCTGGGATGGGACCTACAGATGTACACATCAGTGCACAGACGTCTCTGCGTACCCAAGGTGTACACATCTGTTTTGTACCCAAGTTGCCAAGACCTTGGAGATATTTAAAACCCAACTGGACAAGGTCCTGATCCTCTTGTAGCTGGCCCTGCTTTGCGCAGGGAGTTTGAACTAGATCATCTCCAGATCTCCCTTCCAACCTGTGAATTCGTAGTTACCATTTTGGTAGCACAAAACAATTGTTAAACAAAATATTCTCTGATTTGCCTTTGGAGAGTATTTTAATCTGAACAGTACAGAAGCATCTCTTTAACGTCTACCAAAGGGGTACAGGGTACATTCTTTAAAGGGGTCTTGAATGTCCAATTTGTCTTGGTTACTGCTGTTCAGTGAAAAATGCTTTAAATGAGGACATTCTAGTGATATCCATATATGTATATAGCCAATTTTCAGGCTTTAAAAGCGCTGTTTGGATTTAAAGTGTATCATCAGGAATTAAAATAAATGTGTGCCTCATTTACATGCATTCTGAAAACATTTAATTTTGAGAGATGATGTATCTCCCCACTGCAGGGAAAATAGAAACTTGCGGGGAAAAAAAAAAAATTCTCCATCAGCAGAGCTTTTTAATGAAATACGGTTGAAGGCTGCCAGTAAAACAATACCATTCTTGAACCCTTATAAACTTAGAAGACTTTAGAAGAGCAGCCTTTATTCTCAAAATGAGGAATCAAAGGCTGCAGAACACAGCAGCGCTATTTTTGTTGGCAAAGGAATAAGCAATCGCCTTCTCTTTTTATTGGTGTGCGCTGTAGTATTTGACATGAAAATATAAGAGCTCCAGTACTTTATTACTGACAGACTTTTAGAGCTGTCAGGTCAGAGTAATCAGGAGAGCCCGATTATCTTAATTCTCAAGTTCTTGTTGTGATGTTTACCTTGCACTCGCTCCTTCTTCTAAATGGTTTTTGATGACAACTGTCACAACACAGTGGTGTAGACAGAACGAGATGAAAATGTGCTACCACTATAAAGGAATGACTGCAGATTTTCTCTGTCCCAGTATATCACATCTCCCACCTTCCCATCTAAGGAAATATCCACGTTATGCAGTCAGGGCTGCCGGCACAACTTGGCCAGGAACGGGATTTCCCACAGCAAAGCTTTCCACAAGAAAACAAGGTTTCCCCAGTCTCGTAACTGCAGACTTCATTTGCAGTCGGTTGTCTGAACTTCACCCCTTGGAGGAGACTGGAGAAAGGCTTTGGAAGACCATCAGCAGCCAGGTGACCTTATTTGCTCCCTCACTCACGTCAAGAGGAGCAGAATGAAAGCCTCACCCAGGATGAAGCCATCTCCAGGTTCACCCCGCTTGGGCAGGGCGCCAGCAAGCGTAGCTTCCAACCCAGTAAGCATATGCTTGAAGATCCAGTGTGGGTGGTAAGCTTGGGGAAGGAAGCAAAAATATATCTGTGCGCGAAGGGTTAAAACAACTGCGAACACTCCCTTTGCACGATGTAGCTGGCTTGGATACAGGCTGTATACAACAGCATGGCTGATGCACAAATTGCTCAGGTACCTCTACGCTGAACTGCAATGAGAAGTTCAAACGTGCCCGGTAAGGTCAGGGATTACTTCAGAGCCCTGCTAGGTTGGTGAGGGAGAAGCAGGAGGGTCCCAGGGTGTTTTATGCCTCCTCAGAGTCATTAGCTGACTCTCAAATGCAAGAAGCGATTCTGCTCATGGTTTCACTCCTGCCATGGCACTGCAGGCAAAATCCAGCTTGGAAGGCAGTACCGGTGTTATTCATAATAATGTGTGAGCCAAATTGGACCTAGGATGAGGCTGGGTTTGTTAGGCAGGCAATTAAAAAATACCTTCCTCATCAAAGAAACAGATCAATTATGGAAATAACTGGCACACGAGATCTCCAGCATCACACTGGTTACATCTCGAAGACAGGCGTGTGGCTGGTCACGCAGAGACTGCAATATTGCCAGATGGGACATTTCTGGGAATGAAACACAATTACGTGAATGATTATTGTTCCTGGATGAATTTTTAGCAAGAGTTTCATGCCCTTTTCCAGCAGTTTTCAGAAGGAAAAACACACGTGTGTGTTATTTGCCCAGCCGCTAACACATTGCTCGACCTAAGAAGGGAAACACTAGCGGATGCTCATTATCCCTTTTCTGTAATATGAGTCCAATTATAAATATATTGTTCCATTAATGAATGATTCAATCATGCCTCTGAGATCTCATTAAACACAGAATTGGATTCCAAATTCCTATCTAGATTTAGAAAGAAAACCACTGAGAACCGCAAACGCTGGACTGTCACTTGCTGTGCATGTTGCATGTCTCAGTCTGGCTTTACAGTGCAGGCGAACCCAGGAGAAAAAAAAAGACGGTTTTCATCCAGAGCAAGTGGTCCTGGAGTGTAAATTAGATTTAAGAAAGAAGAGGTAAGAAGCAAGTTGTGTGCACAGTAGAATGGCATCACTTGGTTTTACTCGCATTGGAGTAAACAACAACGGTGGTTTTGCCTTGATCCCTTTGAGACAGCAGTCTGGGTTTGTACAGATTTTTAGCTTTCCTGTCTTAAAAAAAAGGAGACATTTTAAAGCTTTAGAAGAAGTCTAGTTCAGAGGTCAAAAGGTACTGGGTCCTTTTGTGTTCTTTTGTTTTTCCAAAACCTGCCACAAAGAGCACAGGCTTTCCATTACAACAACGAAGAAGAGTTTAGTAAAAAATCCACCACCAACAATAATTCTGAGTTTATTTTTTCCATTGATTCAACCAACCTGGAAAATTGTCTCAAAAGGCAGAGATGTGGGCTGTGATCCTGGGGGCCGGGGGCGCGTGTCATCTCTGCCCAGATATCTTGTTAGCCAAGACAGCTCACTGAGATCCCGCCTCTGTTTCCCAAAATGAGCAATACACCAGTCCCACTGGGAGCCAGGGTGGTCACACGGACTGACAGAGATGCTCCACAGGGCAAGAGGAAATATCAGAAAGCCTTTTTCTTTTTTTCCCTCTTTTGCATATGAATTAATGGATGGTCTCTCGAAGAAATAAATTTAGGGAAGTTCCTCTGCCTTCTGCAGCTTGCGGGACCCCGCCAGGTCATCCCCGTGTTGTTTGCCTTGCTGCTGGTGAGGAGGAGGAGAGGAGTGACCCCCGCGCAGCCCGTTGCTGCTGTCAGGGCACATCTGAGCGCTGAAGCGGCAGCGCGGGGCCGAGGGAGTTTGCCAACTGCTGGGAAAGCGGCCGCAGGCTGGATGGGCTCCAGCCGGGAGGGCTGGGCAGGAGCAGAGAGCTTTCTATCCGTACCAGCCTGAATAATTCATCTCAAGTTTTTAGCAGAAGCGGTCCCTCCCCAGCTCAGCTTCTCCTTCGTTCAGCAGCATTGCGGTTTGCAACTCGGCATCGCCCAACAGGCTTCTTCCTCCGTGTCCCCGAGCTCTGCAGCAGCTCCAGACGGGTGTGTAAGACAGTCCCCGATCCCTCACCGCTTTTCAGATGCTCTTTTCCCTGTTCCTGCAGCTAGACTTGAGGGCATTGCTCTACAAACAGATTCCACCTGCTTTTTTCCAGTTGGGATTTCAATCTTCCAGACGTTTTGCTCAGGATGAAAAAAAATTTGCAGCTTTACCCAGCGCTCACCCGCCTTTTAAGGCTGCTTGAACTAAGGTGTTTGATCCAGGATGTAACTGTCCAAGGATACCAAAATTCTCTGTCTGCAAGTAGAAATCAAGGAAGAAAGAGGGTCTGAGGTTTCAGCCAGTCACTACACAAAGAGGCTGCAGGTGTAGGAGCTCGGCTCTTTTTCAGGGGAAGGTGTAATTTTGTGATTCAAGCACCCGGTCTCCACCACAGTGATTATTTGAACAAGGAGATATGTCTCTTGTGCAGCTCTGAATGTTTCAGTTTTTCTCTTTGTGTGGGCTAACGCAGGCTGCGGACCCTGCAGACACCGCCTGGGGGAAGGACATTGCTGTAGAGAAGGTACCCACGGACTTGGCCCCAGATGTGGAGTTTGTCACCGTCCACACGTCCTCCTCTCTGAGAGCAGGGGAGGAACAGGGCATGGCTTAGCCATGCAGGGCACTAATAACCTGCTGTGCTAATTGAATCTATTAATGAGCTAATTTCTTTCGGTGGCCTCCACACACTGGGGCAAGCCGCAGGTTCAGTGTTTCAAGCGTAGCAGCAGAGCTGTGGGTGTGAGGAAGGAGTGGAGCTGCGGCTGGTGATGCTGAGGCAGGTGGAGGACAGGGCCGTCTCCAGGGCTGAGGATCCCATCCCCAGAGGTCCTCCGTCTCCCTCCTTGCTCCAACACTCTTATAGATCAAGTATGGCATTCCCTGATGGCCTTTCTTCCCCCAAATCCCCAGTGCGCTTGCTTCTCCGGTTGCCTTTTTCGATCTCCTTCCCTTGTATCCCAGTCCTCATGACGAGCTGGAAGCAGATGGTGTCATGGGTGCACGGCGCGATGCTGCAGGAAATCAGTGCACTTTTCCCACACTGCCCAGCTGAGAAAAGCAGATCCAAACAAACAAACAAAAAAGCACTCTTTATGCAGTAGCTTTTTCACCGTTATGGAAAATGGCTTTCTGCTATAAAATCCTGAGGTTTTATCTATTTATCTTATACCAGAGCACAGCCCCCAATTTAGAGTCCCTGTAAGAAGACACCATAAAAGACAGCTCTCTTCCTGAGTGGGAAATCAAGAGATTAACTTTCATTATTCCTATTAATAGGATGTTCTCGCTGTTTTTCATGTAAGAGACTGAATGATTACCCAACACCCTTTCATTTATAGCAGCTGTCACAATTAATTCTGCAGAGACCACAGTCACACTACCTGAGAGTGGTTCCTCCCACCTCTCTAAAGCAAACTCAACCCTTTCTAGGGCATTTATGGGACAGCTTCGAGGAAAACTTGTGTATATTCCCCTCAAGGACCTGACTTATGCAAGGTGAGGGATGACATTTGCATGCAAATTCAGTGCTTACATAATCCCACAGAGTTAAAAAACCACTGGACAGAGTGGATGGATCCAGTGTTAGCACATGGTGTACATCGTGCGTCTCCCAGGTGCGTTTTTGGAAGCCAGGCAGTAAATATCCTATTTCTTTAACAGAGTTGAGAAGTCCCAGAGAAGCCTTAGTCTTTTCTTATCTTCTGTCTCTCCCCAGTGCTGACGGTGACTTTGCAGTCACCCACCTGACCAAGGCTCACCTCTTCTATGATGGGAGAATTAAATGGATGCCACCTGCTATCTATAAAAGCTCCTGCAGCATCGATGTTACCTTCTTCCCCTTTGACCAGCAAAACTGCACAATGAAGTTTGGCTCCTGGACCTATGACAAAGCCAAGATAGACTTGGTGAGCATGCACAGTCATGTGGACCAACTGGACTACTGGGAGAGCGGGGAATGGGTCATCATCAACGCTGTGGGCAATTACAACAGCAAGAAATATGAATGCTGCACAGAGATCTACCCCGATATAACTTATTCCTTCATTATCCGGAGGCTGCCACTGTTCTACACAATCAATCTGATCATCCCCTGCCTGCTGATCTCCTGCCTGACTGTCCTGGTCTTCTACCTGCCCTCTGAGTGTGGGGAGAAGATAACCTTGTGCATCTCCGTGCTGCTGTCCCTCACTGTGTTCCTGCTGCTCATCACAGAGATCATCCCATCTACCTCCTTAGTCATCCCCCTGATTGGAGAGTATCTTCTCTTCACCATGATATTTGTTACCCTGTCTATCATCATCACTGTCTTCGTGCTCAATGTGCACCATCGTTCCCCACGTACCCACACGATGCCTGACTGGGTAAGGAGGATCTTCCTTGACATTGTCCCACGCCTCCTCTTCATGAAACGTCCCTCCACAGTGAAAGACAATTGCAAGAAGCTCATTGAATCCATGCACAAAGTAACCAACACGCCAAGGCTTTGGTCTGAGACTGACGTGGAGCCCAACTTCACTACCTCATCTTCCCCCAGCCCCCAGAGTAATGAGCCATCACCCACGTCTTCCTTCTGTGCCCATCTCGATGATCCAGCCAAGCCTCAGCCTATCTGCAAGTCCCCTTCTGGGCAATACTCTGTGCTGCACCCAGAGCCTGTACAGGTGACCTGCTCCTCTCCACAACCCTCACATCACCCCCTGAGTGACACCCAGACCACCTCCATCTCGAAAGGCAGATCACTAAGTGTTCAGCAGATGTACAGCCCCAACAAAGCAGAAGAAGGAAGCATCCGCTGTAGGTCCCGGAGCATCCAGTATTGCTACCTGCAAGAGGACTCTTCCCAGACCAATGGCCAATCCACCGGCTCTCCAGCATCCCAGCGGTGCCACCTAAATGAAGAGCAGCCCCCGCACAAGCCCCCTCAGTGCAAGTGTAAATGCCAAAAGAGCGAGGCAGCCGGCACGCCAGCTCAAGGAAGCAAGACTCCCAGCGCCAAAGAGCAACATCTGCTGTTGATGTCCCCAGCCCTGAAGCTGGCAGTGGAAGGGGTTCACTACATCGCAGACCACCTGCGAGCAGAAGATGCAGATTTCTCAGTAAGTATGCTAACTTGGCCTGCTCTCCTTGGGTAAGTAAAAAATTACGTGCTCAGGAAGCCCCACTACACCTGGGGGCTATACGGAGAGTATACTTGCTGATGTAGGCTCAGCCACCCCTCGTACTGTGCTTTTTGAGCACATTGGCCACTATAGGCCCAGCTGGAGAATTTGTCCTTGGAGTCTTGGCAGGCACGTGGGCCAAGGAGGCAGTGCAACCAAACCATGCTCAGGGCTGCTCTAGAGCAATAGGATTCTCCAGCAGAAAAGAGGAGTAAAGTTGTTGTTGGGTAGGAAGGAGGCAGCTGAGACTGTGAAAGAGACCCAAAAAGCAGTCATCTGGTGGGAACATAGCAGATTTATTCTTTACAGAGAAGCCTCTGACAGACAGGGAATTCACACTCTCTCTTTTTATTAAGCATTGACTCTGGCTACTGAGCCTGGGAAAGCAAATTCCCAAAATAGGTTGTGGATGTGGGAGGCGCGTAGTGGCATGGGGACATTGCAGGGTATGTTTAGCTCTGCGTGATGCAATTCCTCATTAGTGGACTTCCACTAGAGCAGTTGGCTCTGTGCAGGAAGGTGGGCGGACAGACAAATTTCACGCTTACGCTGAAGGGGTAAATACGGCCACAAATAGAGCAGGAAAGTAGAGGCTGAAAGAATTTCTTTTAATGGAGACGGTGATGCATGTACAAATGCCACATCCTTTCACACTTCTTGTAGCTCTTCCCCTGCAATACTATGGATGCAGCCTGCTAGCTAATTATGGGCATAATGAAGGAAGCGACAAGATAACCTGAAGTTTGTATTCTTGCTAAAGAAAAGTCTTATCTAGCTTTTCCTAGAGGGATCCATCAGCAAAAGGTACTTTTTCAGCTGCGCTTACAGTTTGATTTGTCAAGATTTAGAGGCAATGCAAGTCATAGTGCTTTTATGCAAGACTTCCTGGGCATGAAGAGTGTCTTTATATTTGCATTTTTCACAGTACTGAGCACTTAGCAGCAGCAACAAAAGATTAAGTGCTACTGTCCATTTATATACTCTTTGGTGCCGTAGTTTGAGAGGCCTCTGTTCTTTAATGTATTTCACTTCACCACATCCCTTTGAGGAAGTAACTGTTTATTCCTCATGTTGAGGAGTGACAGCCAAAATACAGAGATGAGGCGACCTGTTCAAGGTCACGGAACAAATCTGTGGCAGAGATGGGCTGTCAGTCCCCATCTTCATTAGTTGGCAGCCCAGCACTCTTTGCCGGGCTGAAGCACTTCACAAGCACGTTAGGACTGCAGGAATTAAACACTGCTCTCTCCTCCTAGCAATAATCACAAGTAAACCCATGGAAGTCAGTTGATTTTAACTCACTTGTTTCCCCATGGTGCAAATGAAAGAATATTACACCAATAATACTTCCCATTTCAACTGATTCTTTTTCTGCTAAGCTTGTTGATATCATCAAGAACTGAGTCGATGAATGCCTTGGGTTCTTTCATTTTAATCCATGATTGCAACTTTCTTTAAAATGAAAGCAGTCTTCAGAAGCCACAAATTTTCTTCTTATACCTTCCACTACTCGTCCCTCTTGAAATGAAGTGATTATCCTGAGGAGAAAGCTATTTACAACACTAAACATCAAAAGCAGCAGAAGAGGAGCAGTTTTGAGGGCTCTGACCAGACCTCCTGCCAGCACTGCCCGCGAGCAAAGGCACCAGGAAAACATCCAGCAATGCGCGGAGAAGGGTCACCCCCAGGACCACCGACGCATCAGGCTCCTCAGGAAGAGCCTGCAAACCTGCCCGCAGTTTTCTGCTCTTTCACAGCAGCTGCGGTTGGCACGGTAGGCAGAGGTTGGGGGAAGAGTTGCTGGCCCCGGTCTGAGGCTATACTATTTTCTCTGTCTGGATCCCAGTAAAGTCAAGCAGGAAAGCACGTTTTTTCTCCAGGTGGAAATTACAAAGAAGAAGGAAATATGATCTTCTGGAACTGAAATTTACTGTAACGAGCAGAACCGATCTAATAAAATGAGAATTTATTGGGGAAAAATCAGTACTCAGAAATTTGCTTTCATCTTAAAATCAAATTGTGGCATTTCTTCATGCAAGTCTTCAACAAATCTATCAGCAGGCACCTCTGATGCAGTTGCAGCCCCTGAGACACAGCTTGCTGTCTCTTGGGTAATATTTTCAGAGACATGCACCTTCCCAGAACGAGAATAGAGCTTCTTTTGAAGTTCCTGTCTTTTTTCTAAAGCACCATTGCCACGGGGGCAGTGCTTCTAAATTAAAAGTAAATAGCTCATTTAATTAAGTGCTTCAGCAAAGAGAAAATGGGAAATGCAAGAGGCAGTTGTTTGTTACAAAAAGATATCTGCAAACAATACAAACACAACGGTACACTGGGGAAAACGCAAGACCAAATTGTCCCAGCATATGATAGAAATGCCATTAGAAATTAATTACAGACTGAGAAGCAAAACAAGTTGCATGTCACACACAAGTCAAAATAACCAGACACCAACAGCACCGTCTGGAAAGCTTTGTTGTCCTCATGCCTCTGTGCAACTCCGGACTACTCTAATACAAAGACTTTGAAGACAGCTTAAAATTAAAATGGGAGAGAATGTAACTGAGGGAGGGGGAAGCACGGGATAATCTCACCGGTTTATTTTTAACAAAGTACGATAAAACCACTCGGGACTGCTGTAATCTGTGTTGCAGGCTCTGGGTCCTGGTGATCAGATGTCACCAAGGCACCTCAACCCTCCACTCAAATCCTGGGGCAAGACGCCCTGCTCCCACTGCTCAGACCTGCACGGAGCTGGACCAGGGAAGAGCTGCAGGTTCCCTCACTTTTCGGGAATTTGGGGGTGGGGGAGTCAGCTGGCTCCTGCCCCTGATCCGTTCCCAAAAATAGTTTTGAGTGAGCTTCTTAAAACCTAATCAAAATACAGCTCAGGAGTTGGGGTGGCAGATGTTGACAGCTGCATGGATGTTCTCAGAGAGGCCTCTGCGGATCATGCTCCACGTGAGGTGCTGGACCACAGGGAAATGCTACAGTGCTGTCAGAAAACAAAACAAAACAAAAAATCCAGATAATTTTCTTTTCCTCCTCCTCCTCCTCCTCCTCCTCCTCTTCTTTTTTTTTTTTTCATTGTCTCTGCATAATTTCCAATTTCACCCTTCTGTGCTCTCAGTCTGAAGCTGGATATTGATTTTGCGAACATCCAACGCGCTCCCAGCCATCATTCTCAAGATGGGCTGAGTATTTATGCATATGCCATTACATTTGAAAGCAAATATCTGTTGAACTTTTCAAGTTGTTCCTCTTCTCCCATTTCTCCCTTCTTTCCTCATAAAGAAACTTACCTAGGTCACTTATTTTCTTCATGTGATCTAGCACTTATTTTTACTAGCACAAATACTCAAAAAAGTTTATTTTGCCGCAATGGGGCACTATTTACTCAATCCAACTTTCCAGTTGGACATCAGACGGTAAATTTCAGATTTTCTTAACACATTGGTTGCATCATGCGACACTAATCCCATAAACACAATCATCCAGAGCTTGCTTAGCTGCCCTCCTCACCAGGAATTTTAAGCATCAGAGACTCACTCCAACTCTCAGCAAGTGATGAATAGATCAGAAAACATACAGCAAAGGGGAGTTATCCACTGAGACCTTATCCTTGAGATGAGAGAATTCCTTTTGATGTCAAGGGTCACTGTTTCTTTTACTCACCCTAATTATAGATGGATGCACTAAGGGCTGTACAATCATAAAACAACATGGTTTCCCCCAAGAAGATAACAAGCTTCAGGATGAATCTCAGTTGTTTACCTCTACCTATTGAATAGTAAAAGTCTGCTTAACTTGGTGCTGTTTTTAAAGGGAACAAAATTATCCACTGCAAGAAAATATTTAACCAATTCTTACACTTTTGAAAATGTTCAGGTATTCCCCAAAAGTCAAGATACTTTGTTCGGAGAACAAATTATGTGAAAATATGATATGTTCTCCGGTGCATGCCTCATTTCCCAATTCACAAAGCTGCTTTCTGAGCCAAAGAGCTGGAGCAATACTGATGGTTTAAATGCCTGACCAGGCAGTCCACATGGCAAATAACGAGAGGCATAATTAAAAGAGCTCACTTTGCTGGCGTCACTTCAGCTGAACGTTGTCTGTTTTGAGGCACAGAGTGATGACAGGTACTTAGCAAATACGTTGGAAGACTCATGAAGAGTTTATGAAGGGTTCAGCATGCCAAAATGAGGTAAACGCACATACCTTACCTGCAAGGACTAATTCTCTTAGCTCAATAAATTGTCATAGCATGAGTCACAGAAACCAGAGTTGTATATTCTCTCCCTCTGACACATCATGGTTTCTGTGGACCACCCATGAGGTATAAGATAAAATTTAGTGGTGCATCTAGTGCATTTTGGTCTAGTGGGAGGTGTCCCTGCCCATGGCAGGGGGGTTGGAACTCGATGATCTTCAAGGTCCCTTCCAACCCAAACCATTCTATGATTCTATGATCTGTGACTGATGAAGAAAGAGAAGACTCAAGGTGAGTTTTCAGAGCCACTGTGTTGTGCTCAGAGCTTGTTTGTTTGTTGCTTGACAGATCATAGTATTTTAGGACCTGAAGTTGCCTCTGTATCTGTGAAAACATCACCTGATGCTAATGGCTCTTTCATTGATATCTGGACTGCTTTCTTTACCAAAATTAATTTTCAGCATAATCAGCAAACCCTTAAGAAAAAATATAAAATCAAGCCAGGTCTCCTACAAATCGTCGTTCAGCTCACACCTACTGTTCTGGGCTACTCCCTTATTATTGCCTCTGTTTAAAACAAACCTGGGATCTGTGGATGAAAAGGCCTGTGCCATTAGTGTTTTATCACTATTGTACTGTGCTTTTCACTCCCGATGTACACGGGAGCTTTGGGCAGGGTGAAGCCAGTGTTTGCTCAGGGTCACAGTAGGCGCAGTAAAGCAGCCCCAGCGACGCGCAGCCTGGGCTTTGCCACCTCCTCCTCCTTCCACCACACTCCCGCCTTGCTGCGATCACAGCCGCCAAAGAGGTTTGAGCTAGCTCCTGCTGAGATGTTTTCCCTAAAGAGCGAGGCAGCGTGCCAAATTCCAGCCCTCGGGTCTGTTGAGCACCAAGTGGTATATTGTAGGAAATTATAATGGGTACAGCCATATCAAATAAAACTTTGCCATCTGATCAGTCCTCTTCCTGGGAAAGAAATTAATAACAGCAATGTAATAAAAGAGGTTTTCATATGTATGTGGTTTCTTTCTTAATGAAATAGCCATTTACAATTCTTGCCTGATGGTATTAATAAGTACTAGACCTCCCCAGAGAGGAATTGCTGGAAAATCCTCCCACAGCAAGACAAAAGTAGGGAAAAAGCCGGGTGAGGAAGACCAACTCTTTTATTTGCTCGTTCATTTTCACTGCTTACTCACCCAAAGCTGTAAATCCCTTTGCAGAAAGAGTTTGCCTTGGTTAATCTGTAAGCAAATCTGTTTACGAGCATGGGAAAACGAGTAATTTCTTTCCCCCTCACCCCACCCTCCCCAGCCTGAATCGCAGCCTCATTTACACACCCAGTTACAGCTGCTGCTTATGGAAAACGGGATAGTGAGTGTGCAGATGAGCTTAATTATCCATGGGCGTATGACATCCCTGAGGAGCTGTGAACAGGGTTTGCAATTGTGCGTGCACACCCACACAGTCTGGGAGTCTGTCTCCCACATCAGCAATTGATAGAATGAATCTTTGCCATTGTATAGGACCACTAAATGTATGTGAGACCTTCCCCTCTGACCTCTGGACTTAAATGAAAATATCCTATTTCGGAATAAAGCGCTAATGATCTTCATAAGTTGCAATCTCATTTAAACATTAATAATCAGCCTTTCATCTCTGTGTTCCCAGGTGAAGGAAGACTGGAAGTACGTTGCAATGGTCATTGACCGGATCTTCCTCTGGATGTTCATCATTGTGTGTTTGCTGGGAACTGTTGGGCTCTTCCTCCCACCGTGGCTGGCAGGAATGATCTAAACATAGCCCCAGAAGGAAGAAAGTATATCCCACTCTATGGATTTTAGTTCACCTGGAAGGAGAGGAGCAGAGAAATGGAGGCAGCCCTTTGAATAATTTACTGCGTGTCCGCGCTTGAGTTGCTCCAGAGCTCTCTGGGAATACTTTCCGAGGTCGCGTCGTTTTGCCAAGCCATTTTCATCTCCTCCATCTAACTTAGGGGAAAAGTTCTTATCGAAGTCTGTACATAGCATGGTGGCATTCATTGGCATATACTCAGCAATGTAAGAACACGAGCTTGTTCCCTAAAGCAGCACATAAAGAGGCTTCGCACCTACAAACCAGCCCCTGGCAAAGTAGCTCCAGTTATCTGCAGAGGTCTCAGTGTGCCCTGCCTAGTAATTTTGCCCTGTCGAGCTTAAGCGGTTCAGAACTGTGTGTCCTTGTATGAGTCATTTTATAAATAAAGTTCCAGATGTGGGGTGCCTGTGCAGGATGTGGTCTGTGGTCAGCTGGTTAAAGACGGACAGGCTGAAAAGGCTGAAAGGTTTGCTCGAGGCAGCTCAGCCCCGTTGGGAGCAACGGTGGTCATTAGCACAGCAGCCGCAGCCTTTACGTTGAGAGCTTTTACTTTGGCCAACGACCTTCAGAAGACGTGGGGACCATAGCTGAGTGAGGATCATGTGCGTGAAGGGAGGATTTGAGGTTAAGGTTCGGACTGTTGTTGGCAGCACTTCAGTGTATTTTCAAGGGAAATTTCCTGGATCCGAGTTATGGCTGCTGCGAAATAGCAGAGGGTCACCCTGAGCTGAAAAGCCCTCGCTGTAGGTAGGGAAGGTACTCAGAGATGGGGAAGCCAAAAGAAAAATCCAGGAGGGTGCATTGCTGTAATAAGGAAATGTGCCATTACATGGGGAAACCTGAACAGGACACACAGCCACACTTGGGAATTCAGAATGGCACTTTGCAGAAACTACAGGTAATATGGCCCTAAATTTGGCCCGTTGCTTCAGCAACTCTGCTTCTATCCAAACTAAACCCACCTTTTTTGCATGTCTTGTCCTTGCTTTGGGATCTGCAGGGAGAAGGCAGGGACAGGCACCACCAGCCAGAGGGAAGGGGGGACGCTGGAGCCCTGTCCTACCGCAGGGACACATCAGTGCTCAGCCCTGAGCCACATGTGTGGGTGAAAGGCTGGAAGACGGAGGGTAAGCACAGGCTTCATCTACCCTCTGCCTTTTCTCCGTATGCATTTGCAACCGCAGGAGAACGACCACCCTTGGGCAGACGGTATGTCCGTCCATCTCAGCATCCCCTCTGTTTGGTACTCACAAACCCACCGTTCCCGTCCTCGTTGCTGAGTGCTGGGTGCCAGGAGGGATCAGCACAGCAGCACCCAGCCCAGTGTCTCCCTGCTTACTTCAGAGCCCTCATAGGCAGAAGGGCTTATAAACAGTTTGCAAGGGAAGGCAGACGTAGTCTAAAAATACAGGTTTCCCCCGGGACCTGCCGTGGCCGCGTGACTCAGGCTGGCGGCTGAGGGGCTTTGGGCTTCACCCAGCATCACCTCTGCACCCTGCAGCTGGGACCAGCATGCACAAGACTGTCCGGCCATGGTGAAGTTCACTGCTAGGCAGCTCTGGTTAGCCCAGGGCTTTGGGGAACGCACCCCGGCAGAGGGTGGCCAGTAGAGAAGGTCCCAGTAGAAGCCAGTGCCTGGTGTAGGGGAGGCCCCAGGTGAGATGTGTGGCACCCCTACACGGTAGCCTGGCACGTGAGGCTTGCTCATGGCACAGGGCTCAGTGAGCAGCGGAGAGCTGCATGGGCTTGTGACAGTAGTGCTGGAACTGAAACAATACGGTTTAAAGAGGCTTCTTTGAAATACAAGTTACTGCCCTCGGTCCGAGCAATACAGGCTGAAAACCAATGCAGTGATCAGCCTGTTTGGCCTCATCTAAGAAGCTACAACTGACCTCTGTGTTCACAGGCTCAGCCAAGCGCTTATAATCCGTACGGCTCACAAAATCGTAGTGTAGCCGTGGTTTGGGCCAGTTCCACAAGGAGCTGTGCTGGCACAGCGCAGGGAGGGAGGATGAGGGAGCCTGAGCTGCTGCCGCCTCTTTGCTTGTTTTCAGAATAAAGAGAGATGCAGTCTTTGGAGATGCTAATTCATCCCTTTTCACAGTCAGTGAGTTTGCTTATGGCAATCGAAGGAAAACAAACAGTCGAACATCTTCAAGGTCTGGTGCGTAAAGGCGGGATCCAGCTGCAGTCTGCATGGCAGCGCCGGACGCAGCGGGGCCGGGTGAGGGTCGGTGCCGCAGCCAGGCTGTGCTCACGGGGGTGCCCGGAACTCTCTCCAGCGCCTTTTCACGTTTCGAGTGCACCGATAAAATAATCATGAAGGTGGGATGATTTCTGACCCCGGGCACTGCTGTGTCAGGGGCACCGTATCGCCAGACTGCAGCGCCCACATTGATGTTCAGAGCCCCCTCTGCAGCCTCCTCCTCCTCCTCCTCCTCCTTCGCCGGAGCCCCTGAGCACCGATAGCAACAGAGCTGGTGGGATGCTCGTCTGTTCCTGCACATTTTTAGCAGTAAAACCACATACATTTTCCCAGCTAGGCTGGAGACTCCGCAGCGGCTCGAGTCTCTGCTGATGTCCGCGGGTGAACGGGGGCTCTCTGGCAGCAGCGGAGCGGTGGCCAAAGCAGAGCAGGGCTGGGGACCTGCGGAGGTGAGGGCGGCTGTACGGCAAGAGCTGCTGTCAGGCCCCTGCCTAGCAGAAGGGAACGATTTGGGGGTAGCAGGAGAACCGATAAAGGTTTAAGGACAGATTTAAGAGCCAAATGTTTAAGTTGGCATATTGGGCAATTCAGCAGGGACAGGCATATGCTGTACTTTGCTCACGGCAAAGGGTCTATCTCAAATCTTCGTTTTTCTGCAAGAAGGTATTGCCAGTGCACACAGTGTGAAGTGCAGCATCTCAAGGGGAGCGTGGCAGGGTGACAGCTACAGAGCAGGACTGCCTGGCGAGGACATGGAACTGCAGTGCAGCCCCTGGCAGAGCTGCCCTGACAGGCAGGGGGGGAGGAAAGAGCCACATGCATCTGCTCCATTAGCACATCAAAAATATCAGGTGTGATCAGGAGCGCTAAGGATGCCATTGTGTCCCTGAAGAGTCAGCGCCACTGTGGGATCACAGGGTTTGGCAGGACAAGATCAGAAGTGAGAGCTGAAACCAGTTACAAAGCAGTTACTGGAGTTCGGGGAGACACTCGAGTAATGCAGGTCACTGGCATCCTCCGCTCCATTTCTTCTTACGTGGTATTAATAGTTCCCCAGTTTAAAGTTCAAATAAATTCTTGCCTTCTGCTTCTGATGTGCCTCCTTGTAAAACTTAAGGGAAGAAAATAGGAATCAACACCTACCACTCTTTCTTAGACAGGTTATTCCCTCTTGGCGGTCATTAAGGAGGATGCTATCCCACCATAGGATTCAATGATCAGAAACTGGAATAAAACTGGGACATGATCCAGACTATAACTGTAGAATAATGAATAATTCTGCTATTCCAAACCCATGAAACACAAAGAGAGAGTTTTTTAGCATATGAAAGACTCCAGGAGAATGTATGCAGCCAGGCTGTTAACATTTGCGATGTTCCCAGCTCAGAACTGATTCCCAGGACTTGACTGAACAAGCTGCCGTCAGGAGAAGAGCGAGGAAGCAAGACTGGGATACAGCAGGAGCTCTAAAACTGCCTTGGAAGAGACCCAGAGCAGAGTAACTGGTTTTCAGGATCTGGGAGTGCAAAACTAAGCTCAGAGACACTGAAGGTATGAAAGCAGACACAGATGCTGATTTTTTCTGGTTTACTTGTGGAGGAGAGACCATATCCTGCCCATAGTGTTTCGTGCTTTCCCACCAGTACAGCTCCATTGGCCATGAATGGAAGAAGACCAAAGGCATAGAAACCTGACTGTAATAACCTCAGTTACCACCATTTTTCTGTTTTTCCCTACATCCTCTTTCTTCTGGTTCCCTAATGCTCACTTTGTTTGGGTCGGTAGGGCACGCGGGGTGTTTTAGCTGCAGCTGGCTGGTAGGATGATCTATGTAATCCCCACTTCCCCAGCTGTTTTCAGGACTGTTTTCCACCATATCGTCTCATTCTCCAGTGAGCTAATTCACATAGCGTGTATCACTTCCCTTCGGGATAAGTTTCTTGAAGACTTGAAGAAATCCACTTGTATAGAGACAGACAGGCAGAAAGTTGCATGTGTGAGATGTAAAATTCACATATAGCGCTAAGGAAAATCTCCCTCTAACAGCCCCACCTGCCTCGATAACCCCTATGGGCTCTCTCCAGTGCAGATCTTTCATCCCAAGCCAGGATGCCTTTTTTGTTTCCAGCCCTTTAAATTTGGTCAAGCCAACCTGCTGAGCCCCGGAGAAAATCTTTTCAGAGCTTCTTGTTAGCAGCTTTGCTGGTTTGTCCTCTGCACTCTTTGTATCTTACCCCTGAGACTGATTTAATACCTTAAAATGATGCTTGTGGCAAAACAATCTGTCTCTGGAAGGTCCTCTGCCAGAATCCAGCTGCATGGGCTGGGTCAAACCCTACAGCAGGGATAAAACCCCAAGTTTATCACAATTTAAGGACTGGAGAAGAGCAGTTTTAAAGAAACTGAAGATATGATGTCACACTACACGCTGTGTGGAAAAGAAAGGCTCTATTACACAGATCACTTAAGAATGAGCAAATCAGGAGAAAGGATTTTAACAAGGTTCGAACAGAATGGGAGGTAAACAGGCATTAGCCTGCAAAGGTGAAGAAATGGTAGGAAGTTGTGGGCTCTCACAAGAACATGTCAAACTTATGCACTGAGGTTAATTCAGGTTTATCCAGAGAACACATTTAAATCCAGAAAATCTAATATCCAAACTTTTATTTGTAGCAATCAAAGCTTTGAGAACAAAGTCCCTACCAAGGAAAGATCTGCAAGAGAATTTTTTTAAGCCACATTGCTAATGAATGACACTGCTCTTAACGACAGTTTGCATTAAGAGTGATAAATTGGGCCAGAAAAGTACAAAGCGTGCTGAAGAACAACACAAGAGGGAAAACAACAGGTTGTGCTCGGCAAAGAGCGTGGGGTATCCATATTCACAAATGGCTGGTTCCTGTACTCACTGACAGGGGAGGGAACTGCAATTTGGGCTGGGCAGGGTCTCCCGAGCCTCCCTGCACCTCCACCTCCGGGGCTGTGGGTCTCTCCAACCACTGAAATCTTTTATTTTTGCCTTTTAATAGCCTGCAACATTCATTGCTGGATTAGGACGCTCTCAGTGTCTAAAATCTCGCAACAGAAATGCTCCTTGGCTTACAGCAGCTGGGTTACAAAGCACTTGCACGTACGCTCTGTGTTACGAGGTGGACTAAATTGCTGTGATTTCAAGTAAATAAAACCCCTCGTGGGACAAAGTTTAGGAAGATAAGCGGGCAAGTTCTTTGCACAGGTTGTCTGTCTCCTAATCAACAGCCCTTCTGGGACCCAATTTTGTTACAGTCTGACCCTTTGTGTTGTATCTGAAATAATCAGACAAAAGCAAAAGTCACTTGAAATTCTACCAAATAGATCAAATCCCGAGACAGGCAGCGAGATGAAGTTTGTAACTGTCAAAAACAGTCGATAAAGAAAACTAAAGGAGCTCCATATCAAATCACCAGCAGTTACAAGATTTGGACGTACAGAAGAGCAGGTTCAGAACTGGGAATTTGGCTGCACTAATTTAAACAGGAAAGGAAGAAGAAACACCTGTGAAATGCAGGTGTTGCACGTGGAAATACTTACCTTCCCCAGTTGGTGAGCATTTCTTTCATGGGAAAAATTTTAGGTTCTGCTGTGCAGGGTACCCCTTTTACCTCCTTGCCTCTCCTGCCCACTGCTGTGCATCTGCCAGTTATCGCAGGCGTTGGGTTCCATACCCAGTGTGAAATGCAGAACCATTCTGAATGCAACTTAATGCAGGTTTGGTAGGCTTATTTGCAGAACGCCTTCATTTTTCAGAGAATAGGGAAAACACAGATCAAAAGCTCTTTGACCTGTATAAACAGAAACATCTACCACTCCACAGCACGTGTGCAGGGTGTCTATTGCAATGAACGCATCTCTTCCAAATACCACATTCCCAATGCGCTCTGTGCCTCAGCTCCTCTGACCTCCCCTTTTTCTTCTGGCTGGAGCTTTGTCTGCGGCAACACTTCATCTGAGCTGGAAAGATTTCTATTTTATATGTCAAGGCAACTCTGGAAAGCTCCAAAGTGAACAGAAATGTTTCCTCTATCAGAGTGGTATTTCTATGCATTTTCCTACATTTTCCAAAGGGAATGTATGTCATACTGAACACATTAATTCCTGGGAGCTCTAGAGAATGAATATGCATTAGGCTAAGGACTACTTTAAATATTTGCAGGATGTAGTAATCATATTTTTATGTGACTTTTCTTGTAGAATGACTCCCATATGAGTCTGATATCTTCAAATGCGCCTTTAGCAAAATTTCTTAATTCTATAGGGTTTTTCCATAATTACAAGAAGAAATAATATTTGGATTCCTTGTCTAAATAACATAATTTTCTTAAGGTAGACCTCTTTCTCTTTGGTATTTCTACAACAATCTACTTTCTAAATGTGGCTATATTTGCTGTTAAGTTTTCAAAGTTTGGCTATAGCCATGTGAATACCCAGCTACCAGTCTGCATGTAGGTGCCAAAATTGCACATCCAAACTAATACGCGTGATGCTCCATTTTTTGCCTCTTAGCTTCTTTGAGAAATCCGTAATGATACTTTTTGCTTCATGCTGCTTTTGCAGAAAGTGAAATATTTTCTTGCTGCAGGTTGAAATCCCAGTTCAGAAACAATTGTTCCAGAAGCCGGGGCAGTTCACACGCTGCGTAACTGAGCACTGCCTAAAGGAGCGATTGCATTTTTATCAGTATCTGTATGGTTTGTTGTGGAGACACATTAAACCACGGCTCATGCAAGGAAAGGGGTGTAACGTGACAATTACCTCCATGTCATATAGATAGAAGTCAGACTCAGAGCTATTGAATATTCTACCTGATAAAATGTAAAGCCAGTACTCATCCTACGGGAGGGAGAGATGGGAAAGGCCAGCAGGTTATCCTCCAGCTCCTCGCGGTACACGGCTGTGCTCGCTCTGATCTAAAGCTTTGCTTGACAGTTACCAAGCCCCAGAGAACGAGGTTAAACACTGGGGTTTGTCACATCCCGGGAAGGTTATCGCGCTGTCTGCGATGCTTGTGTACATAACACCCCTGCAAGGAAGCCATCAGTGTTTTGCCAAAAGCAGCAACAGTCCAAATGGTGCTAGACTTTGTTACCTTGTCAACCAACAGAAAATGCAGTTTTGCTCCAGTGGATTTGCATCTTTGGGCATGACGTGCTGTTTTTCCCTGTGCTGGGGACCCAGAATAACAAGTGACAAAAAGAAACCACAAGCAGACAAATGGGCAAAAATTATCTGGTATTTCTGAGCATTTCAATACATTATTTCTTTTTCTTACACGTCTGTCAGCCTGTACCTCTGCCTGTGTCTTTGTCTTGCTGCAGGACGTGCAATGTGAGTTTGAACACTGCAATTGTCCAGTGCTGAAAAACAGATGGATGACTCATCTGAACACAGGCTGGTTTGGTGGCTTTAGTGTTTGATTGACTTGTCCATATAGAAATGATGGGACATTAAAAAAACACAAACAACACGTGTGGTGTGCAGCTTGCTGCTTCTCCTGGAGCGCGTGGAGCTTTCACCCAGAGATTTCCAGGGCAAAGCAATGTCTTCAGCTGCCTCCGTACCAGCC
>NW_009661368.1:6149586-6156260 GCF_000708025.1 Charadrius vociferus
AATCGGTGTCAAGTACGGAGAAAAGAATGGTGTAGGATTAATTCTTTTCCCTTGTAGATCTTTTGTTCGGTGCTAGTGATTGTATTCATTTCCCAGGACTTTGTGCAATTGACCCTCCATGAAATGTATGTGTAGGAACTGAGATATTGTGCCTCTCTATCCACCATGGAAACATTGCTGGGAACATCAAGAACTGGTGATACCCACACAATCACTCCACCTGCTCGACTACTGCTGCATTTATGTATTGATCTATGAAGGATGGCTGAGGAGTAGTCAATTGAACTGCCTTTTACCCATATGAATTCCACGTGAATCATCCTGATGGCTTTGCAAAGGAGGCTCTTGCAGGACTGACAGTGCCTGAAGGATGAACAAAAGTCTCTGCCTAGCTTAGGAGAAGTAACCAGAGAGATCAGCTATAAATCCGTAACTTTTGTACTGATACAGTTAGGACTTACCTCTTCTACCTGCCCCATAACATCCGGAGATATCACAACCCCCTGGGTATCCAGACTGTCCAGGCTGCCCTCTGACACCAGGAAAGCCTTGAGGACCAGGATTCCCAGGGTAACCCTTCGGACCTGGTTTCCCCAGCACTACTTCTCCTGGTGGGCCTGAAGAGGGAGAAGCATTGTAAGATGCAGCACATCTACTTTAGCCACTTCAGTGTAATACGTCTTCTATATTTTCCCCATCCTACGTGTTGGTTAATATTCTGAGTATTGTTTCCTCACTTGGTGGAAAAATAAGACTGGCCAGTTGGAAAACGTCTTCTGAATCACAGTAACTAGAGGGCTTGTTCTTAACCTTAAGGGTGCCCAGCTTGGCTGAAAACGGAGCCTGGTTATAAGAATCCAAAGTCCAGCTACGTGTCAATGCAGAAAATCACCTTAACTGCAGGATCCATCCCAGCGTCATTGTTTTTTGTGCCTTTACGTCTCAATTATAAAACTTTAAATACAGAAGAATATGTTTGACCACACTCTCTTGATAGTGCCCGGTTTGTCACGTCAGTGGCAAACCTCCCACTGATTTCAAGTAACAGGGATCAGGATGGAGGAGTACGCCAAATCCTAACAGATTACTCAAAACCCCTTGTGTTTCATGAGCTGAATTTTTAGAGTTTCTATCCCCTGAGCATCTGGTTTTGCATGCAAAAAAGAAGCAAAACTAAAACTCCTTGGATGTGTCTCAGGTCCTTAAAATACATCATTACCTGGGAGTGGGTACCACAGGGAGGAGACAGCCTGGAGCAGTCCCTCATGTCCTAGCAGGGATGAACCATCCAGGATGCTGCCAACAGCGCTGTGGTGGGAAGGTCAGTCTGCCCCACCACAGTGGTCTTAAGGCTGAATGAAGCTTTGAATCTGGCAGCTGGTGAGCTCTGGCTGGCCCCACTGGGTCAGTACAAAGAGGCTGTATTCACTCTACCTGTTCTGCCTCTGGGTCCTTGGATCCCTTCCTCGCTGGCTCCAGATGTCCCTTTTTCTCCTTTGGGCCCTGGGGCACCTAATCACAGATAAGAGATAAGTGTCACTTCACTGCATTTTTTTTATTTCACCCTGAGTTAAGTCTCCTGCAGTCTCCTCGCCAGGCTATGAGATATTAGATTGAAGGAGAGTCATTGCCCTTGGCAACACAAAGAAATATCCATTTCTTTCAATTCCATCTGGGCACCTACTCTCTTTTCCAGAGTAGCCATTTGCCCATGACCAACAGGGCTCCAACTAGCATTGATTTGCAGCCTGATATGGGTGAAAATGGAAATTATTCGCAGAGAAATTCATAGTGCTGGTGTTTGTGCACTGGCCCGAGTCTGAGGTCCACTCCCATGTTCGTCACTTGGATCAGACAAACCACAAAGCTGAACCATCTCTTCGATTGCCATTTTCGCATGAAATTGCTCACGAAACCAGTACATCTCAGTGAAACACAGGCATTTTGACAAAATACCAGTTTTTGTATTTTTAAGACGACAATATTTTGATCACCCGTGTCCTTAAGATTGTTTTTCAGTGAGATCTGTCTTCCTCCATCTCCTCGCTTGACAGGCTGGAAACATCTGCCGGTTGTTACTTCCCTTTTCTCTTAAGTGACATTTTGATAAGCTCTGCAGATACCAGATAAGATGGAATAGTGCCAGAGCAAGGAGTTAAACAGAAGGTGTCTAGTTGCTTAGAGGTGTTAGGACACTGATGAAACCAATGTTTTTCATTTTATTTTGACAGATAATTACTTGAGCCACTGACAAATGTTGTCTGCAAATCCAAGCAAAAAGTATTTCCACCATTCACTCACTCATGTGTAATAACTGAAGCCACTGTCTGAGATTACACTAATTTATTTCTTTAGTCATGTGTGAGGCTTTTGTTGTTGGAACTGCTGCTCCAGAAACCTACTTCCACTTTCAGTATTACCTCAGTTGCCTCAGGCCTTCCTTCAGTGTTTTTCAAGACTCATCATTTCTGCCCAGAGGTGATCTCTTCCACCACCACATGTTCGTCCAAATGGCTGTTTCTTTCGCCTTTCTGTAGGGAAAGCCTCCTGCCCTCTAAAATTAAACTCTCCATCCCCCAAAACCTACACATGGTATCAAACTGGCCTTCCTCTCAAAGCAGAGCTTGCAAAAAGAGTGGGCTGCACCTGTCTTCTCCCTACTCCTTGAGCTCCCTAGCTTGGGTTTCTCTTCCTAGAAGAGAGAAGTCCAAGAGGAGAATAGCAATGAGATGACATGGTAATATTATGGATTATCTTTACAGTACTGCTTGAGGCACTAAAATGTTTAGTTAAAGTGCCAAAGATATAGTCAAAAACGCTTACGAATGCTTCTGTCCATACCTCTTTCTCCAGGATACCCATCTTTGCCTGGCTGTCCCGGGATGCCATTTTCTCCTATTTCTCCATTGCTCCCAGGGGGACCTGGAGGACCTGGTGGTCCTGGTTCTCCTGGTTTTAACTTTTCTTCCCAAACAGGAACTGGCTTCCTTGCATGTTCATGAATGAATGAGTCAAATTTCAACACATGAGCTGAGAAGGGAAGAGAGAAAACAAATGTTTTCCTTGGCTGGGAAATTCAGAAAAGAGACAAAACCAGAGGATGTTATCTAAAAAGGTACTTAAAACTGTCAGCTAGTGCTAAAAGGTTGCCCGTCCAAACCGAGAAAGCCGTAAGCTGAAGAGGAAAGCGGGCAGCTGAGTCATGACTTTGCTGCCTGACCTTGGGCAAACCTCTGCTTCTCTCCGTGCATCACAGCACAGGGGATTTACCAAAAATGCCTGGTCGCAAGAGGAATCAGCACAAATCACCGAAAGCATAATTTTCCATTTGAGAAACAAGGGAGTCTTTGCAAAGTGCCAAAGGGTTTTCCAAACAAATATTTCACGGGTCTCTGTGCTAATGCCACCCAACAAAACCAATGCAGCACCGAGAGCCTGTGATGGGACGTTCGCTATGCGTGATGCTCGGCATGGCAGAGGGTGGAGGAGCTCCCTGGGTCACTACAGCTTCATGCTCTCTCCTCTCTGGTTTTGTTCACCACTGCTGGACAGGCGTGAACACGTTTGGGAGCTGGGCTGGTGGTACTCACTCTGAATCATCCGCTCACAAGCCTGGCTAACGAGCTGGTAAATTGTGGCCAAGGACTGTGGTTCCCCCTAAAGTGAAACAATTTTTTTTTATTATAAAAAGAGGAAGTATTACTATCTTCAAAAAAGGTTCAATATCATAATGCTTGATAGCTTCTGCCCATTCTTTTTCTCAGCTTGAGTTTCAGAGATATTAATTACTGTGAAATGTGGCTTTATTTATTTATCACAAAGCTCTGAAGCCATAAAATTGAAATTGGGAAACATCAATAATTGGTTTCCTTCTGCACATCAAAAAGCCCAGACCGAATCCTAATAATTACCGAAGCTGCCAAAAAAGGGAGAGTAAATGTCACTCTCAAATTTTATCAAAAAATATGCTAAGCCCATAAGTCAATGTTCTGTGATATGTAAAACATTTAATATGATCAGATATTACAACACCCTATCTTTGTCTAAATCTTTTATGAATATTGATTCTTACTGTATTCTGAATAAATCATATCTGAGGGGTTCTCTAGAAAGTTTTACTAAAGTAGGGAAAAGTGATAAAAATGCAAAAAGCTGCTTAAAAATAAACACTGACTCTGTGAAAATTCATAACCAACACACCGCGTACTTCCAAAAACATTTATAAAATATACATCTTTGTCTGGATCACTGTGCAGATTACCCAGATTTAAACAAAAGCTCGGCACAACACCCAAGGGAGGGAAAAAGGAAAGTTCCAGTGCAAAAAAAATGTATAGAAAACTAAAAGCTGGTGGGAACGGAAGGAGAATGGTGTTAAAAATTTTAATACTGAAGCATTAACTTGAGACAAAAGCAGTCTGTCAAAAGCAGCTCACTCCTGTCTGAAGCTTAATTCACATAAGTCATTCTTGGCAATGAGACTCAGACTCCTAAAAAGACACAGGATTTCTTTTCACACAGCATTCAGGATAAGAAAAACTTCCTCTCGCAATAAAATAACCTTCAAAGGTGGGGTAGATCTCCTGACATCGAATGCTCTGTGCTGGGGCACGCCAGACAACTATTACAAATGAGTCCCCTCTTATGCAATACATTAAAAAAGAGCAACTCAGTCAAGTCAAGTGGTTTTGGCTTTTCCTTCTCAGCAAATAATGGATTTTCAGTTGGCATTTCTTTATCACTACAAAAATAATAATTCACAAAAATAATGGATTTTCAGTTGGCATTTCTTTTTCACTTTTTCATTACAATTGATACTAGGGAGCTCCTGACTGCTGCAGGATTATTGATATCCCGGTGCAGGCGAATGGAAAGGCAACAAGCTATAGGTACGTGAAGTTGTTCAACACCAGGAAGGTTTATATGTGTAAGCATAGCCTGCAAAGCACGTTACCACATCCACTCTTTTGAGTGTAGAACACAGGGACAGTGTTGCTGCCTACCACCACACAAACTCACTTTCTCTCCTCTTTCTCCTTTTGGACCCGGCAACCCCTGCAAGGAAAGAAAAGGAAAAATAAAAGTCTAGGGAAAGGAAGAGCAGAAGAAAACAACAACAACAAAAAAAAAAGGGGGGGATGTGGGTTACGTTAGTGGGACGTGGAGCACAAAGTTTGTTTTTCCCACTCATCATTTCCTTGACCTCATGACAGTGACTAGAAGAGCTTCGAGCTCATAGGAATATTTTGTTTTCTTTTTCAAGAAAAATAATAATAAAGCAGCAGCTGGAGCAGTGGCATAAAGCACAACCAATAGGGATGCAGAAATTCCTCAGATACAATCTTAGAACAGATTTCCCAACACAGCAGGGAAGAAGAACACCTGAGAAGAAGAAATAACAGCGACATCTAGACCCGTGATTGCCCCTCCAAGCGCAACGCTGGCTACTCCAGCTCAGGACTGACTCTCTTGCTTTATTCCAAAATCTTACACCAGAAGTTTGTTTGGATGTTGGATTTTGTGTAGCTTGTGAATCTACAGAGATCAAAGAGAGGTGCAGTTTGTTAAACACTTTGTCAGCAGTGAAGTAGCCTGGGCTTTGCATAACCAGACATCTCCTTAAGAAGGATGAAGGTGAATTAAAACTATTCTTTAGACTCTGAAGGAGAGCTGCTGTGAGAACACTTTGTTTCCACACGATTATTTCATGACTTGGCCTTCTTTGACACGCAAAAGCAGAAACTTACTGTTGGCCCAACATCACCTGGGGGTCCCTTCTCTCCACTGCTGCCTCGGGAGCCCGTCACTCCTTGGAAACCCTGCAGACATTAATTACAAGACACAGATAAAAGTCCAGTTACTTCCTAACCTTATTCTTTTTCTGTGCAAGGCTGACATCTCCCTACAGCTCCAGGGGCACCAGCAGTTTGAGTTTAGAGGACTCTAGAAAGGGCATTGTAGCCTTAAGGTTTATGTCAGTACCTCGTCCAGCCACGAGTCCAATGTTAAGAGTACATCATGTGTGAGTCATGTTCACATCATTTCCTATTACTGTCTCAATTATGGTCAAGCCAGCAAAGCTGAGGTTTGCCAACAAGCTGCAATGTGTTTTTCACCCTACAGGCTTTAGATCCTTCATTATATATTCAGACTTAGACATAGCCTAGAGCACAACCCTTTTCTTCAGCCTCCTAATACCACCCTGTTCTTTCCTTTTTCTTTTAAGACCTGTGTTTGTCTCTAATACATTAAAGCAGTAACATCAGCTTAGAGAGTGGGAAGTGCCTTCTTTGGTCATCTCCTCTTTGTGACGTTTCTGTGCCCTTTAGAGCCATAAAGGGAAGAAAAAATAAGCCAAAACCAACCAGTAGAAATACTTTCTTTTATAATATTCCAGCTATTACATTTAAGCTCAATAGAGATTAGCAACTCTTCTGATCAGTGAAAATGAAAGAAGTCTTCAAGGCAGCACCAGAACAGCTTTCAGAGCCTGCTCTGAAGGCTGCAGTGCTTTCCTTGTATTTGGAAAGCTGAGGTTCAGCCCTGCCGGCTCCACATCTTCCCAGGGTGAGCAAGTCAAAGTTATGAGCTGAATTCAATCTTAGCTCCCATAAATATCTGACTTCACCACAACCACTGTGGTGTCTAATGCAAAGACAGCATTGAGCAATCTC
>NW_009661368.1:6156310-6171167 GCF_000708025.1 Charadrius vociferus
GCAACTATCAGGCCCACCACCCATCATCTAAACCCAAATTTGGTTCTGTTTCCCATGTAAAGCGAAGCGCACCTGTTTCACAAAACTTGAAAGGGTTATGGTACCTTCAAATTAGCAGATGGATGTAAATGAACAGATCTTCTTAAGGTTCTGCTACCCTGGGCACAACAGAGTGTAGATACACCTATCTACATACAGCCCTGGTGGCAGATAATGGAAATGGGGGTGGGAGGGAATCCTTTCACACCTGCCTGCATCCTCCAGCTCCTGCTGATTTCAGTCTAACGAACCCATATACCTCAAACTCAACCAACAGCTGAAAAACAGTAGCACCAGGAAAGCAAAAATGGCAAAAGCATCTCCTTGCTGGGTGAAAGTTTCTCCAGAACTTGCCAGAAGAAGCCAAGGGTTTTTCTTCTTATGCTGATAGTGGCGGGGAAAGTGGACATCGGCACGATGTGCCAGGTATTGCCCGAGGAGGGGTTTTGCACTGGCACCTCTGGGTGACAGACACTCAGCAGAAACCCCCAGCCCCTGCTGGTGCAGAGATTTCGATATGCATCACTCATAGGGAGTACTCACCCTTGGTCCAGGAGGTCCTGGAGGCCCAGCTGTGCCTTCTAGTCCCCTCACCCCCTGCAAAGCCAAATCCAGTCATTTATTAATGAGAGGATTCAAAGAGACTTAGTAAGCAGTGAGGTGGTTTTCCCATGTGCTGCTTTTAACAGGAGCTTGCTAGGAATGGGCAAAAAATGCATCTGCCATGCAGGCAAGAAGGGTGACACCTGGTTAAATTTCGCCAAACCTAAGATGACCCCTTTTTTTTTTGTTTTGTTTTTTTTCCCCCAATCCCTTTGGCTTTGTGAAAAGACTTTTCACTTATGTACTGAGTGCATTAGGAGAGCTGGATGTTTTGGATCTCTGCTGGTACGCTCAAGCAGGATTTTAGGCACCCGTGCACAGAAACTCAGAGGTGAGGTATTTTACCTTTGCACCTTGAAGACCATCCCTGCCTGGTGCTGCCTGCACACCAGGAATGCCCTGTAAATCAGAATTGCTGGGTAAAGTCGGCATCTGATTATCATTGCCTAATTCATCTTGCAACAGGGGACATAAGAAAAAGATGGAAGAAGAAACAGAGTTATTCATTAAACGGACCAATCACTGTTATCCCACCTTTAATTCCATTATATCTAGCTTCCAGATAGGTCTTTCTTTCTGACACCAACTGACTCAGTTTCCCTTGGAAAAGTGATGACACTCCAAAATTAAAGACATTTTCCAAGCAGACAACAGTAACAACTCTACAGCTTTCCAATCCTGCTTAAAGTAGTTACTGAGGAAAACGGGCAAATCTTTGAGACAATTAGAAGGAACGGTTTCTACCATTACCTGCATGCCAGGACTTCCAGTGTCTCCTTTCTCTCCTTTAATTCCTGGTGGTCCCTTGAGTTAAAACAGAAGGACACAGTTACGCACACTGCAGCATCCTCTGAGGCAAACAGCATCCTGCTGCTCCACATCCGTGTCCCAGGTTGCTCCTGCTCTCTACGGTGCTACAGGCTACTTTACAGCCACAGCATGTCCATGGGGATTCTGTCATCCCAGACACGCACACAGCAGCCCCCACCTCTCCTCCTTGCCAAGCAATGCTGATCATTGCAAAGGAAAACGCCTGAATACTCCACTGGGCTCTTCTCATTAAAGGCACATTAGGGAGAGTCTGGACAAAAGCAGTCTTTTGCCAGGATGACTAAGTGCAGGGCCTCGTCAGCATGAAAAAATATTCCTGTCTCTAGTGCAGCTGACCAGCTGTTAGTAAGGATGATGTAAACACATAGATCACATTTTGGGGGCTTTATTGAGACACCCATTTCTCAAACATGTTCTAAATGCAAAAAGCAAGTGACAAAAAAGGCCATTGAAGAGACCACATACCACAGGACCCTGAACCGTGATTCCTTGGGAACCTGGAGAGCCTTGCTGGCCACTAGGACCCTCTGGCCCTACTTGTCCAGGGGGGCCTGGTTCACCCTAAAACCAAAGACAAGAAATCAAACACAAGGAAAGAAAGCAATTAGCGCCTGCTGTCCATGTGGCTGCACTGCATGAACTGGGTCAGCGTGAACCGTCTACAGGAATCAAGATGAAGTCAGGACAGTGAGGGGATCTCCAGTAACCTCAGCTGCCTTTGCCTTTTAGGTCCAAGGTTTCGGGGCATCTTTCATGGAAAGCACGATTCACCTTCCCAAGCAGCGGGTTACTCCTGTAACTCAAGGTGGCCAGAGAGCAAAGGGAAATGTTCCTTGACCCATGTCGGAGATCTGCATCGATTCTTATTCCTTCCCCAAGATCTTCCCCCTGTAACCATGCTGCTTTCCCAGGCGTTATCCCAAAGAAGGGGACCAATGGGCTGGTCTGGGTCTGCCCTGTGTTGATCGGTGGAGGGGTGAACACTTGCACCAGGGCTTGCTCCAGTCCTCAGGGTTTGGGGATTCAGATCCATCCATTCCCTAGGCTCACCTTGGGGCTGCTGCTGAAGGCTTTGTGTGGGTCTTGCTCTGCTTCGCTCCTCACGCTGCTCTTCCTCAGAGCAGTACCAATCTGTCTGGTTTGGAGTCTTGGCAGCCAGAACAAGCCCAGCACAAAGACTGACCATTTTCCAGCAAGGCTGCTTTCAGAGAACATTGCTGACCACATACATTGCATTAATTCAGTGCAATCAGGCTTATCATCTCAATTTCCAAAGCCCAACTGAGCATTTAATTAATAATAAGTGATGCCATCTTCCTCAATGTGTCAGTCCTTTAGGCTCTGGGCTCTGCTTGGTGCAGTGAGACAGTCCCCAGCCTACGGAGTCCAATGCAGACCAGGAATGAACACATCCAGCTGCACTGAGGACTCCGCACTCCTGCATCGTGCCTCCGACACAGCCTGAAGCAAACAAAGCCGGTGGTAGTGCTGCGTATCAAGACTCACCTTGGGTCCTGGTTCCCCCTGCTCTCCTTGCGGTCCTCTCCTCCCAGGGCTGCCCTGCCAGTAGGACACAAAAGTACTGTTATGAATATCATAATCTTCCTTGCAGTGTTACCAGGAGCCTAGGGGACAGAAGTTGGTGCCCTTTGCTGTGCACAGTGAAAGATGTTTCCTGCCCCAGAGAGCCCACAGCAAATGGAGAGAAGAGGAAAACGAATCAAGTCATCCAGCAAATATGGAAGAGGGGAGAAGAGAGGAATGGCACAGCCCCTCCGTTGCAGGCGATGGGTGCACTCACCGCCAGCAGGGAGAGATGAACTTCCAACCTGTTCCACCTCCTCCCTCCAGCTCCCCCAGCACCATGCTGAGACAACGTCACATATGAACACGGGAACACACTTGAGAAGAAAAGGAAGAGGTGCTCACATCTACAACCCTTTGGGACTATGTTGGTTTTTATATCACCCCAAGAGAACAGACACACGCTGAGATTGGGGAGAGCCACCAGCACTGGGGAGACCTTGCTTAGCTCTGCATCTTCATAACTGCTGGATGGAGAGATAAAACCAATCTCCTGGCACGAACCAATATCATGTGAACATTTGACAGCCTAATCTGAAAGTTTCTATTCTTGAATCTAAAAAAACCCAATAGACTTCAGTTAAGAAGGACGGGCAGGGAGCTTTGGGAAAGGTGCTTTCAGAAGTGCCCAGAAGCTCATTTCAGAAGTCAGCTGGACCTGCCCAAAAACACTCATTAAGGACAGCGATAAACACAAGGTGGGACACAGTCTTGTGAACTGGAGTTTTAAAAATAGCAATGAGTGCTCTTGTAACTGCAGCAAATTACCAAGGGTTTAGTGGTGTGAGGATAAGGTTATGTGTCAAAACCGTATTTTCTCTAATGCTTAAAAGAGTCCTGCTCTTTAAAGAGTTGTACTGCGGAGATGTTTAAACCACAGGGCAATGCAAGCTGGTAATTATGCACTTAGGATATTGAAGCAAACTCTGATAGTGGAGTGCGCTATGTAATTAAACTTCCACCGGAATGAGCACGTAATTACTCTGCAACGAGACACTCTTCCTTGCAAAGTGTGGAACTGAATTCACAGTTAAACCACAGTAACGCAAGGGGTGATCTGAAACCTTTTCACTTGAGCAAGGAGGCCAATGTTTTTTTAATGGTTATTTTCCTGGAGTAAAGCACCCGGAGTAGTTGAAATGGGGTGCTCTGGACTCGCTGTCATGTTTCGGATGCCTTGTGCAAACAAAATGTTTTTCCCCAAATTCCCAAAATGCAAAGGTTTTGCTAGCTGCTTCCCAGTGTTTAACTGGAATATTCCCTCCTGCAATTTAAGTCCATGCTGACTCTCCTGCGTCCATAATGGACAGGGCAAGATATTGCATTTGCCCTTTATCCCTGAGCATGTTACACACGTAATGACTGTTATAATTTCCCTCCCATTTCCTTCAGGGTTTTCTTGCAGGTCACATTCACTGTAAAGAGAGAGCTTTGGGGACAGTCAGAATTGCAGTCTCCCCCTTCTCCTTACACTGCCCACCCACACAGACAGTTATACGCCTCCCACTTAACACAGAAACCAGATACGAAGGTTTTGTGGTGGGTTTTTTTCATTTACAAAGAGTTTCAGAGCCTCTGATCCATGAAATCTCTGCAGGCACCAAGGGTGACCCGTCCTCCTCTCCTAAGAGGATTAACATGGCACCAGGAACCGCTCAGCCTGTTCCCAACTGCAGCTGTTGCGTTGCCAACTCACCATCTCCCCATTTCATCAACATCCGAAACCTCAAGGATACCTCTCAGCCTTGCCCTGGCACAAGGAGGACATCAAAGCTCCCTGAGATAGGATGAACGGAAACAGACTCAAGTTGTGCCAGGGGAGGTTTAGGATGGATATTAGGAAAAATTTCTTCACCAAAAGGGTTATCAAACACTGGAACAGGCTGTCCAGGGACATGGTGGAGTCGCCATCCCTGGAGACATTCAAAAGACGGGTAGACGTGGTGCTGCGGGACATGGCTTAGTGGTGGACTTGGCAGTGTTAGGTTAATGGTTGGACTCAACGATCTTCAAGGTCCCTTCCAACCTAGACGATTCTATGATTCTAAAACCTCGTGGAGCCCCAGCAGCGTTATCCTCGTGCCTGGCATGCCCAAACCACATGAAGCAACACCAGTGCATGCAATGTACTGTGTGGAAGGGTGAACTTACAGGAGGCCCTGGAGGTCCTGGCAAGCCCGGGCGGCCAGAAGTACAAGAGCAGGCAGGAGCTAAGGAAGGGCAGGTCTCTTCGTCCCTCTGAAATGAAAGCAATCCAAAGTGGCATGAGCAGCTGTGTAGGATGGATCCCAGGTAACATTCTTTATTTTTCTATCAAATAACAAGTTTAGACAAAAAATATGAACCAGCCCTGCCTGAAATTTGCGTAACATGCTGGAAGATAATTTTCTCCTTGCCAAGCATTTTTACACCCGACAAAGCAACTTTCTGCATTGAAAAGAAAACTTGAAAGGAAAAGTTGTGACTCAGGGCTGAGGTGGCAGCAAAGCCGTAGGACTGTCAGGGCTGCTGTCACAGATGAGTTCATGACAGGAGGGATATGCGCTGCACCGGGATTTGGAGATCTCTTTCCTTTTGAGGCAAACACTATTTTGTTCACTTCACTAACAAACACATAGATATTATTCCCAAAAGAAAAGGAAAAAAAAAGTGGTTTCCCTCTTGAGTCTATCAAAACTATTTGTGGTGACATTTCAGTGCCATGGACTTGTTCCATCACCCCCAGCTTCACGTCAATTAGCAGACTGGTCCCTCTTGTCTTACCAGTGCAGGGAGATCACAGCATCTGTCTTCCTCTGCCCCTACGCTGCTGCACACGATCTGCAAAGACTGCAGCTGGAACTGTGGAAAAAGAGGGTTTGACAAGAAAGTAGCATTAGCACACGCAGTTCATCACCAAATCTCATGACATTCAAGTGCTAAAAATAATCTTCAGTAATGATTTGACAGGAGTCCTCCATGTGGTCCCAAATATAACTGTCCCCAAAAAAGCCACAACATGAAGAGTACCCCTGGCCGCTGAGGGTTTTACAAGCCCTCAGGTCTCTGCGTCTTGCCAAGTACGTCAACAGGCAGCTTCACACCAGCAAAAGCCAAGCGTCCAATTTACTCACAGTCCTGCAACAGTGGGCAGGATCTCAAGTAATTGGGCTTCAGCATCACCAAAATGCGAAAGCAAACTT
This sequence comes from Charadrius vociferus, assembly GCF_000708025.1. Lineage (NCBI taxonomy): Eukaryota > Metazoa > Chordata > Aves > Charadriiformes > Charadriidae > Charadrius > Charadrius vociferus. The sequence continues at coordinate 6,162,550 of NW_009661368.1, forward strand.
TGCTTTGCTCCCCTTAGGGGCATGGAGATAAGAGTAAAAGTGGCAGCAGCGTTTCCCAGGACAGATGTGGTCCCCTCCCAAGAACCCCCAACCTGTCTCTCACACCACACCCTTCACAACTGCCACATCTTCCCGTTCCGATGAACAAAGGAGCACACGCTGCAGAAAGCCAAACCAAAATAATGAGGCAGAGATATTTTTGCTTTCCTTGACACCATTTCTCGTCTCTTTTTTTTTCTTCCACTCCACGCATTTAACAACGAGCGCGCTGCACAGCCCAGGGAGTGTGACATGCAGCATACAGATATAGATGAGCCCCGTAGATCAAGCAGCATTTGAAGTTATCTTAAATTAAATAAGGTTCCACAATAACCAGTAATGAGACACTCTGTCTTCTCAAGGGCAGCAGAGCCGTGGAAGACATGAAGCTTTGCTGGGCTTGAAAGGCAGTGGGAGTAGGGACAGCAGGAAGCTGTTCGGTACTCAGCTGTATCTGGCTGGCAGGGAGAATTTGGGAGGAACAAGAAAAGCACAGACCCCTGCCTTGTTGGCCACAGGCTTGCGATCAAATTGCCACAGAACATATTTAGGAAATAAGTAAATACTGCTTGAATAGCACTGTCCCCTGGTTTGATACCTTACAGGCAATTCCGATGTCTGCTTTTTCCTGGTATATCCCAGACCTTTGCTTCCCTCTTTGCAGTTGGGGAGGCTTATGGGACAAACTGTTTTTACTGCACCGATTTGGGGCAAAGGAAGTTATAAATCAACTGTTTTCCCCTGGACTGCTATATCTAAAAGCAGAGCCGAGGAGTAAAATCTTCACGTAAGTCGTGAATGATTTTCTACAGTCCCACTAACACGTCGGGAGGGATGAACTCGCCCCTTATTCTGCACATATTTAACACTCCTGTTTTGTGGAGTAAGTCTGGCAACAGACTGCCAGGTGATGGCATACACGGGTGGTTTTGCCCTGCGGATGGTGCATGGGGCTGTCACAGGACATGACACCGAGTTCGCACTTGTCCTTATTCTTTCCTCTTGCAGGGAGCAGGCTCTCCGCAGCGCTGTGCGATGCAGTAAGGACGTACCCGCAGGGCTGGCACCGAGTGTTTGGGTTGGCTATTTTTTTTCAAGTAGCAGCTGGCAAAGAGCCTCTATACTGAAGACTCTTTTCCTCTCGTTTGCGTGCAGATAGGTGAGCCCAAACGTGCTGGAGACCGAGGTGCAGCGAACCTTGTTTCCTTCAGCCACCAGCATTGCCTGATATCCCGCAGTGGGGGCTGATGCGCTCAATCTTCCCTGGCAGACATAATTCCCAACCCCCCCCCATCTGCTTCAGCATCTTAGCGCGGGATCTGTGCTTTCCCAGTCCCCAGAGGACGCAGCCAGCTGAAGGCACCTCCGGGACAGGCTCACGCTGCCGCCTCTGATCACAGACCTCAAGCAGAGGTGGGAGGCGAGGGGGCGAAACACCGTGCTCGGAAAGCTCATTAAAATCGCAGAGATCAGCGGGATCAGGACACGGTCGTGCGTCACAGCAGCGTTTGGAGGCACTGGGAGCGAGAATGATGCGAGATGGCACTCCTCTCCATCTGCCCACCCCAGCCAGCTCCAAACTGAAGCCTCCCCGCTCTCCAACGGCACGCGCCACTGGGGACTCACCGGGGCAGACCCGCTCCTGGGTCCTCTGGTCCTTGTCACTTTTCCCAGCATGATGAAGCCGGCGGTGGAGATGCTGCCAACCGTGTTGATGGGTTTCTCTGCTATTTTCTTACAGTCCAGATAGAGCGTGATCTTGAAGTGGCTCACGGCCACGCGCACCTGGGCAGCAGACGGAAAGAGGCGGGTTGGAGCCCCAGGACGGGATGGGGGGGTCTTTTAAAGACAGTAATGCCTTCTGCCCTATTCCCAGACTGCTGCTGTTACTAGCGGTGCGGTTTTAATGAGCGAGTGGCTCAAGGGGGCTCGGGAATAAGTTGCTGTGTCTGCTGTGCAACACTGCACTTTTCCCCGACGTTGCCCTCACCTCTCCTTGGGAGAAGCCTTTCTGGAGTTGTAGTATTAAATAATTCAGTTTTCAGAACTAGCTGAATAATGAAGCTGCCTACAGATACTGATAGAAAGTGCTCGCTGCTCATTTGGGCGGCATACCTTTGCTCTGAGGACATAGATGGCCAAAACCACTCTGCTACAAGTGATATGGTGGCTTTCTCATAAGGCTGGATTTGTTTTTCCCTTCCTTTCAGCACTAAATGGTCACCAAAATCCCAAAATTAAAAAAAATATTTGATTTTTCAATTTTTCCTGATTGTTAAGACCTAAAACCCCCTCAGCTTTAAAGTTTCTAGGGGGAAAGGAAAAAAATCAGTAAGTGGAAATCATATTTTGAACATGGGAAAAACCTTAATTCTTCACAACCATAAACTTCAACATATCAAATAAGTTTGCCAGTTCCCTAGCAATCTGGATGCAAAGCAGTTGTACAATCACTCCTCACTTTGAACAATACACGTTGATGGCATTATACTCTCAGACTGCAGTGAGACCATGAGCCACATTGCTCCCTCTCGTGATAAGAACCTTATGAAAGCTCCCATAGAATATCTTCTTCACTTCCTGCTGGTCAAAGGAGACTTCCTGTAAATCAGCCTTGTAGTCGTGATTGAAATAGGTCAAGGATTTCTTACTGGCTACAGGGAAAATAGGACAAATAACAGCTTAGAATTAAAAGAGAAATTGATTTCACCCACATACTGAACAATAGTAAATAAATAGTCCTAAATATGGTGAAAGACTTTGTATGTTATCATGAAATACATCTGAGCAGTGGAAAAGGAAATATCTAAAAATAAAGAATATGATACAAGTAGGAAGCATGATACAAAATGGAAGCATGACTTTTAATTGCGCGAAAGGAAATATGTAAAAATAAAGAATATGATACAAGTAGAATAAAAATGGAAGCATGACTTTTAATTGCGCTAGGAAGCATTTAAAATGCAAAGTTGGCCACAACAACAAAGCTTCCCAAAAACTGTCACTGTATAACAAGAACATTAAAACATTAAAAATTTCTGAGTACTAAAATGAGTTCTGCTGCTCACCGAAATGTATGCAAATACCTGAATTTAATGTATTTAATAAGGAACCTTACGGTCAAGGTTAACACCAAGGAGGGGCTGGAAGTCCTCGTCTGTTATTTGCCACACGGCGAAGGGCTCCTTGGGCGTCTCGGGCAGCAGGCGCAGGAGGATGCTGATGGTGTGCTCCGGTGGGATGGCAAAGAGGTGGACATCTCTGGAACGAGACAAACCGAGCCTCTGTTGGTGTCTTAAAACAGCAAGACCCAGCAGGCAACATCCTACAGACAGGGCTCCCCCATCGTCTTTCTTGGGCAGGGTGTCCTGGAAAAGCTTCACCCCAGGGAGCTGAACATGATACACCAGGAGAGAGCCTGACCCCTGTTTTGTGTATCACTCTCAGGCTGTTGAAGCCTGTGCTGAGTGATGCACTCCCGAGGGCCTTCCCCTCGTGCCAGGGGGAGCAGTCGGTGTCAGTCCATCAGGGCAAGAGATGCCTTGGGGAATGCCAAGACATAGCCAGTGCAGCCTTAATGCTTTTCAAAACAGAGCCCAGCTGTAGCTGACAAAACAACCCTGCCAGGCTCCAAAACACTCCCCCAAGTCTCCTCTTCAAGAAGGAGGAACGGTCATCATGTAGCGCGGGATAAAAGTTTAAGCCTTGGCAGAAATTAGTGTAAGTGTCCTTCAGGGATTAGCACAGAGCCCACAGAAATGCCCCCTCCGGGTCCCCGGGTCCCAGCTGCAAAATTTGGGCTCAGAGCTGGCACCCGTGGCCACGCAGCGATGCCCATCAGGGATGGCACCACCCACTCCCTCTGCAGCCGCTGCCAAACCCGTCAGGGCACGCCGGGCAGCAGCAGCAGCGAGAGGACAGAAGGCAACGAGAAAGGTGAAATTGGTTATGCCTGAAATACATCTGTAATCTGAAACAGGACACATTTGCATGGGCGTATACACAACTCATCAAGCATCTTTTCAGGAGTGATTCATAAGTAATGTCAAGTTCTTATTTGTCTCTCTGTTTCTGAAGGAGTAATGTCCTTGAAAGGCATATGGCCCAGCTGAACAAAGGGATTTGCCCATAATTTTCTGAGTATTTAAACCAAAGGGTTCTCTGAATCTCCCCCACTCTGTTTACTCTAAGAAGCTTTGCTTCTTTAACTAAGATTAAACTGAGGCAGTGCCTCAGTAATTAGGTTTTAAACAAAGTAGCGCCGAATGTCAGAAGTCAGATCATTCCTGATTTATAATCATAAAAAATGAGTGAGGTCATGGGAGCTGCCTGGCCTACTTGGGACCCTGTGGAGAAGCCTCACACGCAATGAAACAGGGTCAGGTCACAACCCAGAGCCAGTGGTTATTCCCTCTCATCAATAAGGGCCAAGCTGCAGACAGCAGCTATGAGACAAACATTTTCTAGAGCAAAGATCTGTCTCCAACCCAGAGATGCTGGGAGAAGGGATTGAAGATGGAAATGTGACCTCAAGCTACCATCGCCGAAGTGTACGTGGTTGTGGACAGAATGCCTAAAGAATGGTGCAGTGTCCATACATAACATGATCCTTACGTCCATCATAGCAACTAACGCTGCTGGAAAAAGCATTTTTGTAAAAAGGATAAACCTCACTGGGAAAATGTTTGGCAGCACAAAAAATATAATGCATACCCCTATTGTGTCCCTTTCACTTCTGCGTGACATATTCTGTAATCATCTTGAGGAAAGTCAGAGGTTACTTTCTCCATACATTAAGGAAAAACACTCTGGCATTCTTTTCAGTCTACCTATGCTTTGATTTAGCTCATCATCTCTATCATTTCATTTTGAAGTTGCCGGGGGGGCCGCATCATTCATGCACAAACCAGTGATCTGCCTTTGCTGTGAGCATAGCTACTGTGTATGCACGAGACTGACGAGGATGACGCCGGTCACGGCTCCGCTCCCACCTGGTCCTCTGGGTGAGCTGAGTGTCTCTGAACAGGGTGAAGGTACGGGAACCGCTGAATACGAATGGTTCCATAGCTACACCTTTAATGGAGGCGTATTCCTTCTCTACCAAGCCAAAAGCTTCCATCATATCAAATCCTGGAACAGAGAAAGAAAAACAGAAAAATAAGTGGTTAGAAGAGAGCGTACAAAAGTGTGATTGCAGAGCAGGTAGAATTAGTGTCTCACTGGCATGGAGAAGGCAATAGAAGAAAGTGCCATAGCAACACGGACATCAGCAAGTTTGTGCAAACTCACTAGAAACGTGGAGTGTTCTCCACAAGTGGCAGCCAAGGAAAATAGTTTGTGTCTGTACCCTTTGCACACATTTGCTGTAATCTTCTCCTCTTGGAGAAGAGCAGACTACAGATGGAGACTTTCACAATTGTGTTTTCAAATCTCCAGAATGAAAAACAAATGAGAAAGAAGTTACTCCAACAATTTCTCCTTCTCAACTAGATGCAAAAAATTATCTTCAAAAGACATGGAATCAGTCCAGTAGTTGCTAGCAGGGTAAGAGAATTATTTCTGCTCTGAAATGCCTTATATGTAAAAGTCAGAAAAATTAGGAAAGGACTTTAAATTATGAGCATTCCATTTCTCTCTGTTTTCATGAGACACCCAGGGGTGACCTGTCTCATGCGGTCTACAGATTCTCCCCTGACATCTGCGACATCGCCTCCCTGGCTCGTGCAGCTTCATCTCACTCTCCCAGCTCATCATTAAAGCTCCCAGACATTTTCTCATTTCAGTTTTCTGTTCAGTAAGACAAGATCTTGCAATTGGGATTCTTTTTTTAGTTTATCTGAGTTTGCAGCAGGCTGGGATGAAGGAGATAGCTTGTTCTCTAGCAAATGGAAAGGCTACAACTTCATTACCACACGTCCTTTCAGTCTGGATTCCCTCGCCCCTTCACCGTTTACAATCTTCCGCAGTTTCTTGGCTTGAGTTTTTAATTATGCCTGGGGGTTGGTCCAGGGTGCTTTATAATTTTTTTTTTCTTTTTCGTTTTCCAGCAGTTCTAGGGAGTTTGCCAAAGGAAATGACCTACTTGAGAGCCGTTTATCTCTGATATGGAGCTTCTGGCACTGGAACTTCCTTTAAAACATGCAGGAAATATTCTAGTGTAAAGGCTGAAAATAAAGCTTGAGTCACAATTATGAACATATTGTAATCTGCTCATATTATTGTCACATTCTGAATCTGCCATGTAATGCTTTCAGCGAGCTGCTAAGGAAATGGCCACTCCTGCCACCTCTGTCAAGGAAGAGAAGAAGAGGCCAACATTTGTTGTGGCTCTACGATGTGATTTCTTTGGCCTCTGCATCCATAGACAGAGCAACAGCGCCGAGAGCATCCCGGGCAGGGATGTACATCCCCGTGAGCTGCGAGGGTCAGGGATGGGAGCGGAGCAGAGATGAAGTGACTCACCCACGGAGTAACAGCAGAGCTAAGAACTGAAGTCAGTTTCTCAGTCTCACCCATATCACAAAGCCCTCTGGGAAGGAGGTGATATCACTTAGAAAACAATTAGTTCTGCTTATAAAATAACAAATACATTCAGCAACTCCAACAGCATGAATGGGGTGCCGGCACGGACAGGAGAAATGGGAACTTGCTACCCTAGCGAAGTCCATAGAGCCTGGCTGCAGAGAGCTCTTTGGGTATCCATCCCTCCTCTAGAGGATGCCAAAGTGATCTCGGTGACACACTGAGAGTTTTTCTTAAGGAGCCTATATGAGTTAGGAACTGAAATCCTCTTGAAATTCAACAGCCGTTTGAAGCCTAGCTTCCTTAAGGGCAGTGAAAATCCCGGTGTTAAGCACCAACAGCCGAGAGCGGGAGCTGGAGGAACAGCAGGGGCATACCAATTCAGTGAGTGCAGAATATTCTTCTACCTCATAAAAGATATTTTTCTATTTCAGTTCTCAGACTTCTCCCCTTTCCCTCAGGGCAGGGAAACCATTTCCCCCCTGCTCAGCTCTTGCACATTTCTCAAAAGCCGAGACCAAGCAGTGTTTTCCCATTCACAGCCCGGCACCGCTGGGGCTTGATATGCTACTGTACCTCGCACAGAGCCTTCAGTGGAGCTGATGGTGGGGCAGGCTGCGGGAAGAAAATAAAAGGGAAAAACTATTAGGGAAAAAAAAAAGACAGTAGGGGATTATGACTCTATGAGTATGGAAGCAAAACGAACACAGTTCCTCCAGGCAGAGCAATGGGAAAACACAGCAAAACTTAAAATATTCTACATCAGAGCCTGGCATTTAACCTTGTTTATATATATGTAGAGAAAGAGAGAATTTATGTTTATGCAAACATAAAGGTTGTTTGGTCCTTGGCTTGCCCGTCACAAAAATGAAAATACTGTCTTTCATCATCACACATCTTCATGATTGCTTTCTCTTGACTGGCTCACCTGGCACCTTACAATACGAAATACAAGGGAGCATCATGTTCTGCAAGTTTCTTTTTAAAAACAGACATCAAAACACTATTTTTTTTAAACTGTGCTTTTACTGCAACGTGCACCTTAACGGTGTTGTAAAATACCAAAAGATATCTGCAGTACCAAATTTTGTACCTGAAACTCAAAATACACAGAGCAAAAATATATATCTCGAAGCGAGATTTTGGCTTTTGAACTCTTTAGGGAAACACAGAGTTTTCATGAAGTTTTGCAATTTGCCTTTCAGAAATTACCTTGATGAATCCTCTAATATGCCACAGGACAGAAGGCAAAACCAGAGGAGAAAAGGCTGGAACACGAAGCTGGAACGTGAGGCACCATGGTTGTGAGCACTCTCCATTTAAAAGCCTCAGGTAAGGGGGTGTTTTAGAAAACAGCACATGAATGCTACTTTCAATTATCTGCTGCCATGTAAATCCCAGGCCATGGATGCCAGATGGAGCTGGGACAAAGGGAATGCTTGACGCAAAATGAGAAATGTCCCTGAAAATCAAGGACACTTGACAAGATGGGCTATTTCATAAATGGTTTTCTAGGTCATCAGTATAATAGAATCTAGCAGATCATTATATTGAGGCTTCGTTATAGCCTTGCTATTCTTGCATCAATGCCATTTCATACCTCATCAGAAAAGTAGGGCTTCCGATTTTCCATACCCGACTTTTGTCAAATGTGTAAAAAATTTAAAGGGGGTGACTTACCCTCCCCAAGGCACTTGAGATTCCTAAGTCTATAGGAGTTTCAATGCCATTCTTCATGATCAAGACACACATGAAAGGAAGGGCACCCAAACCTGTGACCTTGATGGCCATGGGACCGCTAAAGCCAGGAGTTAAAACACAAAGACTTGCCTGTTGCCATGACCTCCATTATTCAATCTAATGCATAGTTTTACACATACGTACCATAATTCCTGTAGCATTGTGTATAAAACTAATGAAGGGATCTATGGAAATCAGTTAAGAAACCATTACTGAAACTTGAGCCTTAAAACCATCTCTCTGAGCTTGACCAGCCCCTGGCTGTGCAGTGATGTCCTGCATTCAGGATGATCTGACTTATGCTTACAAGCTATACA
>NW_009661368.1:6171187-6181859 GCF_000708025.1 Charadrius vociferus
TCCAGAAGACAACCGGCTTTCCAAATCCAAAGAATTGCTCAGAATTAAAGCATGATGGAGACAGGAAGAAAAAAAAAAAATCCCCCCAAAGTCATATAAAGAGGCTGTAAACTTGCCCATTTACCAGGTATCTGATTTTCTTGCTTGGGAGTCACGGAGCTTCTTCTGACCCTTGCCCACACCCCAGTGTCCCTCTCAGTGACATCCCTGGCCATTCTCACCTCCTTCCCAGGCTGAAGTCCCTTGGATTGTTCATAGCTCTTTGATCTGGCAGTGCTCAGCTTAGACAAAGCATATCAGTGTCAGGGTAAGGATCCCTGACATTGGCAGTTTGCACTTCTGCTTTGAAGATTTTTTCCTAAAATTTCCAGCCTAGGATTACTGCTGTCTTGTTGTTCTCTTTGGTTTTTTGTTTTTCTCCCCAAGTCCCAGCCAAATGCAGTTATTCATAATACAATAAACATTCACTCCTGCAAGGTCAGACTATTTGTCTCAATAATTTGGTTACATATCAATATTTGAGTCTTTTACTACACACCCAACAGATTTCCCAGCATCATTACATATCATCTCCACTTCTTAAAAAAGTTACTTTATAAAACATACAGAATTTAATAATTCTCCTATTGTCTTTTCAGCTATCATAGCCAAAGAGTTATATTAAACTCTACAAAGTGACTCATCAACCTTAGGGGACTATTGTTTTCTACTTGAAAGTTCACAGGACTTTTCTACTGCGGTCTGAACACCTGTGAATTTCCTCAATAAACTGCTTGAAAACTTAGTCTGATATGTTCTTTTTTGGATCCGAACTAAAATTTTCTCATCTAATCTGCTTCATTCTTCCATCGTGGCTTCCCTCAATACATTTTAAAACTGAAGTTTTGTTTAGCATCATTTCAAATAGACAGAAAAAGGCATTACTGCCACAATATCTGTATCCTAATATTTGCTTCTTAACAACTTTTTATAACCCTGTTAATTCAACATTTCTCGCTAATCCATTTCATAGTTTGCTTTATATCAGCATATGAGAACATATGCTCATTAAATTTAATAAGGGACTTTACAGGAACTTTAATTTAAAACACGTCGTCGTTCCCTTTGCTCCATTTTGGTCAAGTTGTGCAGAAATCCTCTACAAATACTATCAGTCTCTTTACTAAGTGAGTTGGATTTTAAGAAGTTATGTGGTTTCTGGCTGTCCTTGCACAGTCCCCAGAGACATCTGTCAAGAAATGACATACCCACTCCCACCTGCCCTGCGGAGCCCACACTGTGCCATTTGTTACTGAAAAAAAAATGAACCCAGAGACTTCATAGAAGGTGATTTACCTTCAGTTTTAGATGGAATGAATCCTCGTATTGAAGGGAATTTAGACAACACAGGCGCTGAAACAGAAAGCAACGCACATGTGAGCTCTGTTATTCAGGATGGCAATGCCTGGCTCGAGACCCAGGCGGTCACCAGCCCTTCCCAGTCATCCTGGAATTGCAAATCATGCACAGGAGTGCAGAATTTGAGGCAGAATTTTCCCTTCTCAAGACCAGTAGTCTGCCCTGATGAGCAAAACGCCGGCCTTGGCCACAGCCCTGGGCGAGTGAGAGCATCGCCTCTCCGATAGAGATTGCCTCAAGACCAATGGATGGAAGGTTATGAAGAACATGCAGGTTCTGACTGATACACTTACCCGTCCGTCCCGTTGTGGACGTGCTCTCGCTCTCTCCCGTGTAGTGGATAGCAGAAATGACCACCTTGTAGGCTCGATCAGGCAGCAGCGACTGCAGGGTCACACTGCTGCTTTTGCCAGAAGCCATGATCTACAGCAGGGTGGAAAAAGACCCCAACATTTGGGCAGGCTTCCCATTACAGCTCTTACTCACACCCCAGCGTTACATGGAGGGGTTCTAGTGGCGAGTCCTGGGACAGCGAGGCTCAGGGCAGCATCCCTGTGTCGTTCAGGCAATGGTGGGAACAAGCCAAGGAAGCCTGGCTGTGCATTGCCAGCAGACCGGCCATGTCCGAGGGAAGAGTATTTCGCTATGTAGACCCCAATATTCCCCATTCAAATGTGTCAGAAGTGCCTTAAAACATGGTACCCGCTATGGGTTTGTGTAGAAAGCACGGGTATTAAAAGGTTAATGTTTAACCTCCCTAAGTCAGAGGAGCAGTAGGTTTATCCTTAACCCCTCTGCCTCTGAGAACTCCCCATCCCAGCCAAGGGCAGGGAGAAAGCTGCAGTATTAGCGGCTTTGATGGACACAAGTATCTTAATTACAAATAAGCCTGGAGGTCCTCTTCACAAAGCAACATCCAGCAAGTCAGAGGAAGAGATTTTTATTCATAGTCCTGCAAACCAGCTATCCTTACAGTAAGCCCTACTGGAGCGGACTTCCCCTGGGCATGAAATTGTCCCAGTGCCCCTCTGGTCTGGTGCCTGTCACCTACAAAGGAGCTGGAGACTTACTGTTTGCTGAGCACTGGCATCAGAAACAGGGTTGTAGGTGATTTTGTAGTGCTGTATACGGCCGTCGGGGGGGGTCCAGCGGACCTGGAGGCTGGTGGGGGTCTCGGAGTCAATGAAGAGGTTGGTGGGTGGGCTCCGGGAATCTGCAGCAAGGATTAAAGGTGAATAGCATAAAAGGCAGGTAGTAATGTCTATAAACAGGGTTAGCAGCGCTTGCTTCTAAGCCCATTTCTGAATGCTTCAGTGCTCTGCTGTGCTGTTAACCAATGCTCAGAGCAGAAGCAGTCACCTTGGGGACAAGGCAAGAGAGAAAACAGATTGTGGAGGATTGACGATTGCCCAAGTAATACACAGTACAACTCAAACATTCAACAATTCAGGTCCTAGGACCTGGAAAAAAATCCTGGAAGGAGGGAAGAGTCCTGGAAGCACAAGGAAAAGACATCCTTTGTACACATCCCGGACAAACACCGAAGGATGCCCTTCACAAAGACCCGAACTGCAATTGAACTTCATCAAAGATCTGGAGACACACTGGACAAACATCTTGATTGCTGGTTAAACCTGGATCACGCTTCAAAGTTAATCCATCATAATTTCTAATATTTTTCAGCTCTTTCTTTCTGTTTTAGAATTATTCAGAAAAATACACAGAGCAGCCGGCACACATCACTTTTGTCTAGCGCTTCTCACACCACCACCCACAGCCTCGAGGAGGGGAGCACGTGCAGTGCCTGAGCTACTCTTCTCTTTTCAGCCTCTGCACTGTGATGTAGGGATCTATCCCAAATGAGTGATGGGCTGAGCTGCAGGAACCAGAAAAGGGTTTGCCAGCGACCAAAGCTGGGAAATTTTTAATTATGTAAATGCATTTCTTTCCCTGGGGTCCTGCTGTGTAGCAAACTGGACCTGGTGACCGAGGCTGTTATGCTGGAGTGATTTCTCTGAGCGGGGGCTGTGGGTTAGTAAGAAAAAGGCCGAGCGGGCTAAATCCATCTGCTGTGCAAACAAGGGGCTCAAGAGCGTGGGGTCATCTGCTCCTGGAGCTTGTTTCCAAACAGCTTCTTGCTCTGCATAAACACATGTGTCTGGCCTTGAACCTTTGGTGGTGTGAAGGCACAGAAGTCTTGGACAGAGAAAAGGAAGCATTTTATTCAGAAGAGACTAAAAATTATGGGTGAGCCCTAAAGAGAGTCAAGGACACACACCCAGGCTATGAGATTTGTATTGTGCAGTTCTACCTGTAAGGCTCTTCTGCCCACCCAGCAAAGTCCAGGGTGACCTTAGAGCACAGGTTGAATGAAGATCGTTTACATCTTCATTGATCCTCCTTCCTTTTTCTGTATAAAATGAGCTTTCTTCTGAAGCTGAACCAAGTTTGCTGGCAGCTGAATCAGACTGGAGGCTGTTGCTGTGCATCACCGCAAGGTAAAGTGGAGAAGAAAACAAGTGTGGGAGGTAAAGTCACTTCAACAGCACTATTATTAGTGCTGTGCTACACATCTGCACTGCTGCATTGGCTATTTACTTCAGCTGAGGTAAGTGAAGATTCTGTTTAAGTGAACAAAGGGAAAGTTAGGGAAAGTCTTCTGAGTTGGGTTTATTCTGGAAAGCCCCCAGGCCCAGCAGAATTTGATGGCATGGATCTGACAGGCAGCGAAAAGGTCACCTCCCGAAGCTGCCCAGGAGGAAAGAAGCATCTCTGACACAGAGGACACCATCTGTGCCTTTGATTACCTCTTGAACCTTTGCTTATCCACAGGAGGAATCCCGGGCTGCTTGCTCTTGGGTCTAACCAGCATCACAGGCACATTTTTAAATGAGAGTAAAACCCTGGAGTCTGCTCCATTAAAATATTCATCTGCAATGATTATATCGGTCATGTTTTTTTCCCTCGCTGCCATGGGTAGAAGCTTCTTCCCCACATTTCAATCCCTTTTATTTCCAATGTATGCTCTTGTAGGAAGAGCTCATTGAGGAGCTGAATAAAGAACTTGAAGACATTTATCAGCCCCGGGCTGGAGACGCGTCTGGCACAGCATAGTGAGAAGAATGGGGCACATAAGCACCTTGTAATCCACTTCAGTGCCAAGTGAGCCAGGGTGGCTCAGCCCAGCTTCAGCAGCAGTTCCCATCCAAACTGCTCTCTCGTTCCTCACACGGAAGAGGATGAGACACACTCGCACACTCTGCCCTCGTGGCGGAAAGTTCCAAGAGACACTTTCTGAGCAGACGGGGAAGGTGGGGAGGGGTAACACTGCCAAATTCGTGAAGAAGATCTTCCTGAGTCCATATTTACTAATTTTTGTCTCATTTTTCTTAAGCTGAGGGACTTCTTTCATGGTCACAGCTCTGTGGTTCTTATTCTGATGGATGAACAGACTATGTGTGCTGCCCTATTGCAGTCTGGTCCATTTGCCTCTCTGCCTGGAAAAGCCTGTGTTAGCAAATAACTGAGATTCAGAAACACAGTTGGGATGTGGTGGCTTAACGTATAACCATTCCTCCACTGAACCTGGGACACAATGCAACTTCACTTTAAACTCCTGGGCAGGATTTGAGCTAAGCTGGGCAAGGATGGTGAGCAATAAACATTTACAGTTACAGCAAAATCCAACTGAAAGCTTGAATAACTTGTTATACTGCTGAAATTCTGTTACATATACAATAAACCTTAAAGTCCTGCCCTTGCATCCAGGTTCCTGAGTCATGTCACAGCCCTTTTGCTGTGGGGAGAGTCCCTGTGTCACCATGGACTGCTAACATCCTCCCATGCTCATTCACATCACCGCTGCCTCAGAGCTTCACTCATGAAACACGATGGCAGAGAGAGACCGCGATATCCCTGTTCTTCAGAACAAACAAGTGACTGTTTTACTTTGTTCAAGCTCCTTTTCCCCAGCCTGAATGAAAGAACTTCCCCTCAGCACAGACGAGATGTCCCTGTCTGCTTCTCAGCAGGATCAAAAGCCACCCCTTCCAGCACCTTCCAAGGACTGCCGCTCAGCAACACCTCCGTGTCCCAGCAGCTTCCTCTCCCAAAGAGCGTCTTCTGCACTCCCGCTACCTTGCGGGAAAGGTTTGTATCCGTTTGGAGTACCACTAAGGTTTTTTATTAGTATGACAAATGACCATCGTGTAGAGCCTTTGGTCAAAGATAAGGACTTTGTTACACTTGACGATTTACAGTAACGCACTGAAAGGAGAGTTCTCAACCCAAATGAGTCTTCCGTCCAAATATAACAGAGACAAGACAAAACATCAGAAGTGTGGATAAGCACACAATTTTGTTATCCATGGGAAATACATCAGTGTGCTTTTGTTCCTGCTGTGCCTCCTGGTAAGTCTGCAGAGAAAGGTTTGCTTAACTGTGTTACTGAAAAATAATCCTAATCTTTTTCTTTTTTTCCCTAGTCAAGACCAAGAATTGCAAAAATACTGCTTACTCCATGCGTTTTGTGACGACTAAAGCACTCCCTTTGGTACCAGGGGTTTTTTTGTTGGGCTTCAGGCTCGTATAAAAGTAAGGCAATGATAGAGAGGGACTAGGCTCGTGGAAGGAGAGAGAGTCCTCCCATGCTAGCACAGTCATGGGGAAGGGTGCCCTTCTCCTAAGGAGGATGCCCAGACCTCCTGCGAGTAAAATTAAGGTATCTCAGTTGTTTATGTTGCAATGATCTCACTCCATGTAAAGAGTTAAATATTCAAATAAATAATAGTAATTTTTTAAAAGACTGAGGATCTGAGTTTTTCCAGCTACTTATCTTAACTCCAAAAGTAATTTTTACTCCCTCTCGCTCACTCCCTGAATTACAGGGAGTAATTACACCATTACAACTTAAACACTAATGCTGAGCTAGATAAGAATATAATAAGGGACCTGCACCATATCACTGTCTCTAACTTTTGTTCCTTTCCTAGCTAAAGCTATTCAGCCATTTTAAGTTGAATTCATAAACATTTTGAGGATAAATATCAAGCCATAACTTTGAAACACATTTTCTGCCTGCCAGGAAGAATAGAAACCTCGTCCCAAGCCTACCCAGTGACACATCACAGGGATGAATGGGTTAGGTTTTTATAAAAGAGGATGATGTTTCTGATGACCTATTGTCTGTGAGGGACTGGTGCCTGCAGGGTCCCTTGGCCTTGAAATGAGTGTTTCAGGTGGGGCGAGAGGGATTAGTGGACCTGAATAAAACGAACTTGCTGTTCTCACCTCACCCCCAGAGAAGGAACATGGTTCCGTTTCACAAAACCGGTATGCAAACAGCATCGCTCTGACCCGGCATTTTTCCCTTAACCTTCAAAGAAGAAAGTATTCCAGGGAGGATAAAGGAAAAGGAGAGAAGCTTGTGTTACCAGTGCTTCCTTCTGAGTTTCACTTCAGCCACTGCCCTTAAACTTCAGTGTTTCTTGCAAATTCCACCAAGGCATTGTTAAGAGAAACTTCATGACTCTACCTATCGCTACATAAGGGGATGCTGCCAAGAGAGGAACAGAGAAAAGCAATGATGAAAGGCAAAGTGGTTTCTCAACCTTTTCTAATGCCTTCTTTTGGTTTTGTTCAGCACAGCCCAATCACTGCTGTTCACCAGGTTGCAACCCAAAGTCTGCCGTCCTGAGGAGAACTTTAGCTTTTGTTGGTGTTTCAGCCCCCAGAATTTCACTTTATGATAAAAATTAGGGAGGAGAGGGCTCATAAAAATCAAACCAAGGGTTTGGGGTTTTCCAGATAACATAAGAGACTGCCATGCTCTAGCTGAATAAATCACCGTTCACCAGCTCTGACATGTAGATTGACCCCGTTAGACATCCTAACCACTCGTAATTGCACAGTACAAGGTGGTACCTTTTGCTTGAAACAGTAAAGGTTTGAAGTATAACCATACCCCAGAATTTCCCCGAGTCCTGCCTAATGCCACATCTCCCCATACATCCATTGCACAAGCCTTATTCAATTTGCTGGCGTCCACAAGTTTCCTCTGAACTGGCCAAGATCAGCGCTGCCTCCTGGAAATCATCATCCATCACTTCTCCTGTGCCACTTCTTCCCTGTGGGCACCTCTTACTTTAAACATTAAAAAGAAGCACCATCAAAGACATTGATTGCACAGGCAAATGTTGGCCCTGAGAACACCGTCCTGACTCCTCATGCAAACTGACCAGTGACATCCTGGCACTGGGACTCCGCTTTGGCTGCCCAGCTGCACACTTAATTTCTTTGAATGCTTTCTTCATGCAGCACAGCAAAGTCTGACATCCCTACGGGCATCCTTTTTCCTGCACAAGGACAGCAGCTGACAAGCAGAAGTCAAATTACCTTCCATGTCCCACCAGGGTGCCAACGCCAGCAAGGACCGGCTTGTTCTAATACGCCCAGAAGGGCACTGTCGTGTGCCATTTGCCATGGGCTGGGGGAGCTCCTCTGACGTTTCGTAATTCATGGCTGAAAATGTAGCTATTCATTTTCCAAAGCCTCTAAACTGCTCTACCCCTATATCATTATATACCTCTAGGATGCTTTCATTTATTATTTTTTTCTTGTCAGTACACAGCTTCTACGTACGCACTTGTGGTAGCTTTCTGTAAACAAATGTTATTATTATTCATTATTGACAAAACCTGAGCTTCTTAATCCAAGACTGTCATTTACTCTGAGTTTCATCAGCTCAACCGTTGAGTTCATTCTGCAAAGGAGGTTGCGAGCTGAGAGATGGAGGAGAGGACTGCCGCAGTTGAATGAATTGTATTCCATTCACTGCCAACAAAGCCATTATACAAGCAATATTAATTAAGAGGACCTCTGGGAGTACCACTTTTTAACCTCATATCCTGCCTGTACAAAGCGAGATTTAGATAATGCTTCCAGGCAGAGGCTGCCTGCAGGATTCTCTCTCATTTTGGTGAGTGCCCTTAGACGAAGCACAGCTCAGCAATGACGTAGCTGACGAAATCCTCACCCTCCTTAACAATATTTTACTGACAGGAAACACTCATTAAGCAGCACGTTCAGCTGAACACTCTACAAAAAGCCAATTCATTTGCATCAATACACTCTACAGAAGCAGTGGGGGGGAAAGCCATGTATTCTACATGAAACACGTGAGGGTATCAGCCCGCGTGTGTTTGCCCAGCCCGTTTGTCTCAGGACAAATTCAGAACACTTTTAAGATGGAAGGCTAAATATCTCCAGCCACTTGCAGACACTCAGGTTTGGGATTTCAGAGCTGGAGGTGACTAGATCTGAGCTGCTGGTCTGTGATGGGGTCTGAGATATCCCGTGCCCTGTTTACTATCCCTGGGCTCTGCATACCGAGCACTGATGACTTACTGGTCCTGTGCTGAACAGAAACTGTGTCACTTCGAGCACCATCTTTGTAATAGGCCCAGATGGATATTTTATAGTCTGTGTTCTTCTGCAAGCCTGGCAGGACAGCAGTTGCCACGTTTCCAGCGATGGAGAGCTGCAGCAGGGGAAGAAATGAGTCAGTCTAGTTGTTCCCAGGCATCCCCCCAAGCTGGTTCATGCCGTCCAAGCGTCTGTCTCACAGACTGCCCGTAGGCACAAATGAGTTAGCGCTGGGCTTTGGGGACAAAGTCTGCTGTTGTGGGTTGCAGACATCTAAGCAAAGGCAAAATTCCAGCCCTGATTCATGCAGAGTAGATGCCCATCTATTGCTGCCCAGTTATATTTAGCAGCTACTTCAGTATCACGATGCGGTGCTCTGACCCAAGGCAGCCAACCTGCCCTGAGCATGAAACCCCTTTGCTCCATTTCCAGCTTTTAGATGTGCTGGGGACAGAAGCCCCAGCACACCCCTTTTCCAGCCCAAATGTGAAGCACTGTATGAGAGACTCATGTCTTTAACCCACTTCAACTGCTGTTTGCGCTCATATTGAAAACAGGGGCTTGAGATGGAATAGGTCACCTGGTCCACCCCTGATGCCCTGCACCAGCTCTGTCTCTGGTCATTCTCCTCTGTGTGCTCCTCAGTTGGACCTCATCCTTCTTGAAGAGCAGTATCCCAAAAAGTAGTCAGTGCTTACTAGCACTGAGGAAAGCAAAAGTTGCTTCACCTGTCTTAGAGGTGATACCTCTAGCTATAAATACTTGAGTATTAGCTTTGTCTCTTCCACAACAACTTGACATTGTGGACTGGTGATTGTCTGCAACCCCAGATCTTTTTCTACTGAATTGCTTCTTAGCCATTTGTTCGACATCCTGTATGCCTATAGTTAATTATTCCTGCCTAAGCTTAATACTTTCTGCTTGTCCCTATTGAATGTCATCCTTGAGATTTTCCAGAACACTTCTGCAATCTTCCCAGAGGCTGTAGGACTCTGACCCTGCCGTCCTGCTGTCCCTCCCACTTCCAGCCCTTGAGGTGACAGTTCCATTGAACAGAGCCCGACCCAGGATGGACCCTGTCTTATTCCATACCCTCCTTCGGCTGGGTGCTGAACTGTTTAATTTCTTGAGTGCATTAACCTGAATAGTTTTGCACATCCCTATACCACTCTTGCAGGTGAGTTCAGAGCCGTTAAGCAGGCACAAAGCCAACCCAGCCTCCCCCGAGCTGTGCATGGGTCCGTACCTCCTGAGGTTTCTCTCCACCGACAGTGCTCCATTTGATCTGATAGACAACCACATCGGAGGCAGCGACAGCTTCCCACTGCAGTCGGAGGCTGTTCCCGGAGAGCTCAGTAACCTTCAGTGCACGCGGCGGGGGGACCTTCACTGAGGGATGCAGAAGGAAAACCAGCTGAAGCGCGGGCACTGACAGCGCCTTGTCAGAGCCAAGGTGGGGAGCAGATGGTCAGGGAGCAAAACATCAACCAGGCAGATGTCTGAGACCAGCCTGTCTTCCACTTCTTCAGACCCATATGACAACAGCCATCAGGACAGGGAGGGGTAAATTATTTTTAAAACCCTAATTAAGGAGGATTATCTCATTTGTGGAGAGGACACATATCCCTGTAAAGGGGAGAAGGCTAGGAGGGGTCCCAAGGACACAGAGGTTAGTGATACATCGTGCTTTTTCTTCATCTGCTTCTTTCCTTTAACCCTTCCACCTCATTTTAAACATAACACAGTTGGCTGTGTTCCACACACAAAGAACAGTCATCGGGGTTTGTGCAAGGGTTTTGGACCTGAGCTGTTGGGACGGGTCTTCAAAACGTGTTCAGACACACACAAACCC
>NW_009661368.1:6181887-6193787 GCF_000708025.1 Charadrius vociferus
CCCTACTTACAGGTAGTAACATTGCCGGTAATTGGAAAGGAGTCCCCTTCATCATACATAGATCGGACACTGATGAAGTATTGGGTGAGGGAGGACAAAGGTCTCAGGACAGTGGATGTTGCAGTGCCAAGAACCTCTACCTGCAGTGGAGGAGTTGTACGAGTATTAGGAGAGGAGCATGGGGACATTAGAAGAGGGATTAGCTCGTGGGTGGCAAAGGCATCCAAAGTGCCCATAAGCCCTCCCTGAACCATGCAGCTGAAGGAACTCCCAAGTTTCTTTTCCCTCCACCAACCCTTTGAGGACTCACCTCCCCGGCGTTGCTCCCTCTGCTAGAAACATAGGCAACACGGTGAGCTTTCACGGCTGGAGACGCAGCCTCCCAGCTGACCCGAACCGACGCGTGGCTGAGCTCGGAGAAGCTCAGGTATCTGGGAGGACTCAAGGCCACTGCAAGAACAGTTAGTGATGGCACTCCGAGGTTTCACAGGCTGTACAATGGCAATGCTACCAGTTGCCTCTTGCTGCTCATAAATGACCTCACCTTGAACTAAGAGACTCATTCACCATTTGGGAAAATATTCTCTTTATGTCACTACTCTACATGTCTCTGGGACATCATGAGAGGCTACATGGGCTTTAGGTGAAGAAACAGCCAAATAATTCCCTTTTTCTTCCTAAACAACAAAGACCTCAGGGAACAGCTCTTTCAGGAGTTCTCTTACCATGGGAAAATCACTTCTTTTTCACAGCTCACCCTGTAATTATAGATCCCCTCGGGGACCAATATTCACTCAAGATCACACGGGGCAGAGGCAGTGTGTTTACAAGCCACATGCACAATATGGGAAGCACCTCATTTAACACGTCTCTCCTGCCTTAAGTGTTTAATAACAACTCAGTAAGCAGCAGCAGCACTTACGGGTGGTTTCCTGGATGCTGGCTGGATCACTCGCATCTTCCCCATACATTGCGTACACCGCAACTGAGTACTCTGTACTGGGTGACAGCCCGTCCAGCAGGACCTCAGGCTGGGCCACTTTCACCTGTCAACAGAGAGATGTTTTGGGGTACCTTTCAATTCTGGGGTACCCACCAATGCCCTCAACAGAGCAAGACCTTCCAGAAACAGAGGTGAAGGTCCCTTTGGTTACACTGAGGGGGCTTCTCCACTTTGGGACTTCACCACTTGGGTAGGTGCTCTTCAGTGGTCAGCGCTCTGCCTTTCTTCCCAAGGGACACCGAGCACCTTGGGGATACACATCACCTTCTCCTACCCTGGTCTGCAGAGGTGGAAGACCCTTATACAGAGATGATGCTGTTGTTGTTCTGGGTTGGATCAAGGAGCTGGTGAGAGATGTGACCCCGCTTCGCTCAGAGGCAGGCAAAGCTCTTGCAGAAGAGCTGCCTGCTGCAGGCAGAGCCACAGCAGTTGGGTTGCTGCCACCTGCCGCTAACGCAGCACGGCCACAGCTCTCCTCCCGCAGCGCGCTCACTGCAGAAACACGTCCGAGACTTACGGGAGGCTGCACACCGCGGAGCACAGCTTTATAAAAAGCTGGGAACATTTTAATGCTGGTTTTGAAGTCATCCCGTAGCCTTAGACCACTACACTCTTACAGTGAGTTGGTCAGACAACTGCAGAAATGTTCTAATATGCTAAGATGCAATTTCAAATGTTGGTCTCTCTTCAGATGTTCTGAATCTTAAAAAACACCACAATTATGCATTGAAGGCAGAGTATAAGCATTAATTGCTCCGTTTTGAGAACCATCCTGCAATTGCTCCTATTGCTGTGCGTTCAAGGGGGAAAATGTGAGTCAAAGAGGAAATACATGTTCCCTCCACTGCTTTTTCTTTTTTTTTTATTTTTCAAATTCATATCCTCATTCTACAGGTACTCCAGACAACTCGTTAAAATGCGTACATGACATGCATACATGTCATGATTTTCCATTCATCGAGCATTGCTTTATTCTTACGCAGTGTTGCAGGTCTGTTTTCAGAGTTCAACAAAAAACGCCCTAAAAAATTTTCAATTAACATTTTAAGATAAACACAGTAAAGACATTTATGTACAGTCTCAAGGATACAGCAATTACACTCAGGGCTGCAAAGATGGGATTTCATTGCCTGGGTTTCCAGGGCCCCAGGAGACAGTTCTCTCCTTGTCCCTTAACTTCCTATGTGAAATCCTCACAGTTATAACCGACTGAGACACAACATTAAAAAAAACCAAACAAACCAACAAACAAAAAACCTTCCATGAAAGATGCTGCTGGGAATAACGTTGACACTTTTGTTTCTTTTAAACACATGATACTGAACCACAAAGGTTAGACCTAGAACTTAACTCAGCCCGGACAGAGAAAAAACGGTATTATCATTATTCTCATGAACTCTACCTCCGTCGTATAGTCCTCTGCTCCGTCAGGGGCTGCAGAGCAGAGCACCAGGTACTGCGTGGCTCCCTGGGCTGCCTTCCAGCTCAGCCTCATGCTGTTGTGGCTCAACTCAGAGACGCGCAGGGACCGAGGGGAAGACAAAGGCACTGAAGGGAAAAACAAGTCAGAAAGGTATCTTCAGTGTATGAGGTCTGTGACAGCTCAAACCCCAGAGGAAATCTGGCTTTGCAACAGCTACTGCAGGCTGGTGGGCATCTACCCCGCATCTAATACAGTGGAGCTGCCACTTCACAGAGAATAGGTTTAATTCATTCGGAGCCCAGGGATAAAAAAGTGGCAAGGGGTTGCAATATATTCCCAGCATGGCGTGTTACTGCCACGTCAGGGGGAGCTCAACACAGTGGTCTCCTTTGCTGAATGATGGAGGTGGAAAGGGACCCTTGAAGGTCTCCGGTACAACCTGCTGCTCAAAGCAGGGCCAAATTAGAGCAGGTTGCTCAGGGTCTGGTCTGGTCACGTTCTGAACATCTCCATGGATAGAGATAGCTGCAGAAAGCCTGAACTTGAGGGAGGGGGGGGAACAAAATGCCAGGCTCCAGTCTGAGATGGTCACAAGGAAAGAATTTCGTTCATTTATCATAACCATGCACTAGCAAAATTCTGTCTACTCACGACCTACATGTGGAGGTGACGCCTCTCAGCCCATCCCCAACAACTGTGTCGTAAATGGGAAACACCGACACCAGATACTCCGTGTGTGAGGTCAAATTGGAAAGCTGCAAAGAGGAGACTGCTCCATCTAAAACCACCTGAAAGCACAAAGGAAGGCTGTCAAGATGGGGAGGTGCTGGCTGGTCTTGAGCAAAGGAATGGCTGAACTGGCCTTTCCTAGCAAGCGTGGCTTTTTTTGTGGCAGATCTGTGACCAGAAACATGAAGTCCAGTTGCCCTCTAAACTTTGTGCCAGCTAGCGTCTCCCCAAAATAGAGAGGTAAGAGGCAATAGGCACTCATGTCCTCTAAGGCTGGGATCTGTGCAAACACCGAGTGCAAGACTCTTATCGTGTTCTGACTGAAATCAATGGAAACCCATCAACAATTTGGATTTGCTTTTCCAAGTCATATCCATCCCAGACGAGCATCCTTGGACAGCTCTGTGTACCTGTGTTTTCTTTGAGTCAAAACAGATGCTTTAGGGAGAGGATAACACTGCATAAGAGAAAAATCAGCATCAGCATCGGCACGGCTTACAGTATTTCTAGCAAGATGATGTTTATCCCCTTTTCTGTCTTGTCATCCTATCAGCTGATCATATTTACACAAACGGTGTACTTAATTTCATCTCTGGCTTTAGCTGATGTCCCACAAGAACTGTACCTCTACCCTCATCTACTCAGGTCTACTTAAAATCCCAGCCACCATCTGGAAGATCCTGCAGTCTCAGATGTCCAGAGAAAGGTCTCTCACCTCTTTGGGAATACCACCCTTAGATGGATAATACACAATCCGATATTTCTTTGGTGGCCTCAGAGGAGGACTCCAGGTCAAGTGCATGCTCTTAGAGGTCACAGCTGATATTTTAAGGTCAGTTGGACTCAGCTGGAGGCCCGTGTTCACAGGGATATCTTTCACAGTGCTACCTAGGAATTAAAAACAGAGTTACTTTCTTATATTCAGACTTCTGCTGCCAAATGTACTTTCCAGCTCATAAACATGAGTGACATGTTTCAAATCAAGTTACAGTCTCGTTCCCTATAGAGTATAGAAACTGTTCCAAACTGCTCTGAAATAAATATTTTAAAACCGGGCATACAGAGAACATAAATACTCCATAGAGAACAAGCTGTGTATTTTGCTGGGTGCTGGGAATATTTTTTCAACACAAGTCTGCATTTTTACATGTATACAAAAGATGACCCAACTTTCCTAAGTCATAAAAATCTGTCAAAATGAACAAGCAGACGTTATTTTGGTTTCTTTTTTGAGCAGGCCATCTTTCTTTAGCTTAATACACACCTTTGAAAAACATCTAATTACATCTAACAAGTACAAATTAATAAGGATTAATCAATTTATTTCTATGGATCTCCAGAGCATTAAAATAAAAGTATATTTGAAAGTTAGACTTTCCCATTCTTCTGAGGCCAATATTAGAGCAAAGAGACATGGAAATATGTGCATGATATTTCTCTCCTGAGGATCTAAGCTAACATCTGGAGTGGTTCTTCACTCTCTTGTTCATCACACAAGCTGCTCTCCAGCAAAGGAAAGAAATCGGCTGTTTGGTTTTAACTTGAAAATGCCTTGGAGATCCGTCATTTCAAGTAAAGGGGGGGGAGTGTTTAGATGTTTTGTTGTCTCCTCTGCCTACATCCACATTTTCTCTGTACACTCTCCTTCATATATTCTCAAATTAGCTCTTTTTCTTTTTCTACCACCTCTTGGTTGGAATAAACTCAGAAAAGGAGACAGTTACAATGCATTTATCACACCATATGATAATGGAAGAGGAAAAGAAGTCCCCTCTTCCCTACAATGGCAATTATTGTCACTAGGTGATTATGTCCACCAAGAGTTATCCAGACCCCTGGTAGGAATGGCTGTTGCCTGTATTGTCTCACGGGCCAAAAGCAGATAAGTAAACCAAGAGCACCAGAATGGAAACATCTACAGGTAACAGCTCTCTGTGACTTGTTAGAGACAGCAGGGATTCTGCAGTGGAGTGAGAGTGGAACAACTGCATCCAGAGGGTCTTGTAGAAGGCAACAATCACAGGGCTGAGCAAGGAGATCAGCACTGGAAGAGAAAAGTTAAGTGGTGCTGACAGAGTGGTGGAGCTCATGTATGGAAAGGAATGAGAAAGGGTCAATCCTGATTGCAAGGAAGGTGGATGGGGAGCAGAAGGAAGCTCAGCCCTCACTGAGGATGTTTCACTTCACCTGCATTTTCCTTGTTGCTCTTCTCTTTGATCCTGGTGCACAAGACCTGGGTGAGCCTGCCAACCAGAGAGCTCAGCAGCGGGAAATCCAGCACGTTGTAGACTGTGAGCTCCAGAGGCTCCGAGGCCACTTGCTTCAGCTCTGCCTCGTCCGCGTTCTTCACCCCTGTAACCAGAGCAGAGAACGAGACTGAGAAAACTCCCCAGAGAGGAGCAGCTTCTGCCTCCTGCATCTGTGTTGTTTGTTCAGGGGCAGGATGGGTCCACCGTCACCCTGCTCTCCAAGCAGAGCCTCCCAGTCATTCCAGTCAGGTGTTGGTATCTGAGAATGGCTTTGGGCTTTCCTGCAGCAACAGCCTCAGTCCAGCCTGGGAAAGACTCAACTCCGTGGGCTCAGAAGGTCTTTTATGGCGTGGAGACAGTCTAGTGAATCCTTCTTCTGTTTTCCTACCTCTTCATCAGTTGCAGGCTTTGCTAGCAGGAAGGCAGACATTTTTCACCCTAAGAGGCGGATGGCATAAATGGGGGAATGGATGAACAACAATTTTGTATTTATGAGGTGCCAGCACTCCCCACAGAGAGTCTGTTGTTCATTAGAACATTATATTGCATTTCAAGAGTGCCAGGGACAAGCAAAAAGCAGATCATTTATTCAGCAGAACTTCACCATGACAGAGCATCCTCCATCCCTATCCTTCTGCTCTGCATCTTCATTAACCCTCTGCAGACCAAGCCCCACAGCATACCACTTATTCTGCTTCCCGGTGCTAGGCTGAAGGTCATCCTAACATTGCCCAGGGAGTGCCATTGTGAGATGGGGATCCCACCTGGTTTCTCAAATCCAAGACCATCACCTTAACAGCTTTGCTAACCTTCTTCCTCTTGCAGTGAGAAACAAGGTGCTATTGAGATTCATACTCAGGTCCTGATGTCTAAGGACCAGACGATATGATCCTTCTCTAACCAGAGAGGAAAGGCAAATACCCCAGCCAGGAACGGATCTCCAGGTGATTTCAGGTGCACAGATGTTAGTCTGTTGTGCTGCACAACATAAGGCTGAGGCTCAGCATCTCCACCCATCCATGAAAGAAATCACAGTGCCAGCCACTTAGCTACATAACCCTATGCAATAAACCCTTGCTTGTGTCTTCCCAACATCAATTAGCACTTAAAGTTCTGTAGATTGCAATTTTAGGTGAGTTTTCTATGTAACTTTATTGCCCATGTATTACTCCAGCAGACTTGTTTAGTCATCAAGGACAGAGCTGCTCAAGGCCATTTTATATCTCTTTATTGCTGCTGGATAGCAAAGAGCAGATAATGTTACTATTCAGAGAAATGGAAAGTTGTGCGAGGCAGTAATTATAAAGGAGGTCTCCTGCCCTTCCCAATACAATGTTCTCTCGCCTAATTCCACAGCTGAGAATATTGTTCTCATGGTACAGGTCTCTGAGGCTCGCAAAGGTCTTACGGATGGGAGGTGTGAAATAACTCGTGTGAATGAGGTTTTTTTCTTAACAAACAAAATCCCCTTTGAAGACACTGCCTGTGCTGAATAAATGAGTTAATTTTCATCTTAGCCACAATGTAATGTCTTACCCATTACCTTAGCTTTAAAGCATCAGGATGCTCCTATAAAATTTGAGGGAACACAACCTTCAATTTGAAGAAGACCAAAGATAGGTTGGTTTTGTTCTACAGCTTATGGATGGCCGTGCGCTTACCAATGGCAAATATCTCTATGCCCAGGTTTTTCAATGTCTGAGCCGCCAGGTTGGCATCATCCTGGGATTTTCCATCAGTCAGGAGGATTACCAACTTCTCAGCCTCCAGCCGGGCACCAGCATCTGGTTTCAAATTCTGCTCCAGGACATGGGTCAGCGCCAGACCTGGGGAGGAGCAGAGATGGATGGTGTGCTACAGCCTCGCAGACGCCCCGCCACCACCCCCTTTTCTCTTTTCTCTGCCCCCATGGAGGTCATCCCATGGGAACAGCTTCCCGCCCCTGCAGCTGCACAGATCATTTAGCAGAGACCCGTCAGATGGAGTTACCTGTAAAGGTGTTGCCACCCTTGTACCGCAAATTCCTTATGGCCTCCAGCACCTGGTCCCTCGTAGAGTAAGCACTCAGATCCCACTCTGTGCGGGGATCGCTGCTGTACTGGGACAGCCCTGGGGAAGGCAAGAGCTATCGGCATCGTGCAAGCCAAGGTAAGCTACAAGAGCAGACCCATTTTGGGAAGGCAGCATCAGGCTTGCCATGGGAGGATGACACAAAATAATAAATTGGACTGGAGGTGAGCAGATTTGGCTTCTAGCTCCTCTGCTCTGCGTGGTCCTTGTCATGTAGGCAGCAAAGTGATGCCTCAGACCCCACTGGGTACAGTGGAACTTACCCCTGCAGTGGTGCTCTGAAGTATTTGATAAGGTCTCAGTGTTAATCAGGGTCAAATTAGTCAGCAGCAAGGAGTGGAAGGATTTACACTGTCCTAATTTGATGTGCAGCCTGGCCAGTGCTATCCACTGGGATTAGCAACACCCAGAACTGGAAGCAGCACCCTTCTTAGCTGAACTCGGAGCAGCTCCAATGCAGTGTTACCACCACATCTGTCTGCGTGGTGCTGTGGCGGCTGAGCACCTCCTCAGAGGTAGGCAGCAAATCCCAAATCTGCCTCAGCATCAGTGCCCCACCTGGTGCTGCCCAGAAGACATCGCTTCTGTTCACTGTGCAGCTATTTCTTACAGCCACTAGAGGCCAGAGCTTGCTACCAAATGGGGAAAGGAATAAAGCTCAGAGGAGTATATAACCACAGGAACAGAGACCAAGGCTCCTTCGAACACGGACTTCTTAAGGTCAGGAAACAGGAAAGTGTCCTACCTACTCTTATCTTGTCTTGGGCAATACTGAATGGGGAAATCAAATTGCTCAGAAACTCCTTAATGAGTTTGAAATTGTTGCGTCCAATGCTCCAAGATCCATCCACAAGCAGAACGATATCAGTCATTGAAGATGTGTGGCACTGAAACTGGGAACCTGAAGGATATAAGGTTTGATATTGAGATAAGCAATTGTAAAGGAGGAAAAACCGCTCCAGCTTGAAGATAAAAAGAAAATGTGCAGTGTAAAGCCTTGTCTGGGTGGTGGGTTGGACCATCTGCCAGCCTGACGCATCCCAGCATCTTGGGAAAACCACGTGGTTAAGGGTAACCCATCCCAGTAGCAAGAAATTGAGTGGTGCGCAGCAGCATTTCTGCAAAGAATGGGTTAAAGCTGTCGGGAAGTGTGTGCCTAACCCAAGCACTGCTCTCTGCAAGCTGTCAGCTCCATTACATCTCAGCCCCAGCCCAGTGCTTCCCTTTTAGCTAGCCTAAGTCTCCAAGAATCACAGGTGATTGCTTAATTCCATTCCATCACGAGATCCCCTGTGGGCTATAATTATTTCGTGGCTTTATATTAAATCCAATCTCTCTGTAAAAACCTGCTGGCACCACAGACACTCAAGCCCTGCCTTCTCCCCAGTCCAGGCCTGCAGCTTAACAGAGGATAAGACAGGGCATGCTGCTGGTCGAATGCATCTTCCCTGAATATTTTTCAGATGGGGGATTTTCCATCTTTGGTAGAGGGAAATAGATGTTCCCATCAAGATTCAGTGGGCTCCAAAGAGGTTACTCTCTTATCTCTTTTCACAGCCATGGATTCCTACTGGTCTCAAGGGACCAAATGAAGATGCTCTGCCCAATCCCATTCCCACCATTTCAACAGTGCTGTGAGCCATCTGCCCTGCCATAGTCACAACTGATGAATCTGAAGGTTCATCATGGATCAGTTATCTGAGAAACATGAAGAACAAGTCCAGGAGGTGGAGCAGGTTGAGTAACAAACATCACTGATGGGCTCCTCTCCTCCTGAAGGCTTGGAAAGGTCCATGGCTGGGGGACTGCTGGAGAATACAAGCTCTTACATGGATCTGTCAGAAGCAGGGGGAGGTGGCATCATCAAGAAAGAGGCAAATCAATAAATTAACTGTCTGGAAGGATTTTTTTTGGCCTAACTCCAGTTTGCCTTAAAATCTGTGATGTTCTGCAGAACTCCAAACGCCTCCAGTGATTCCTGGCATGTTCCCCAAAGCATGACCTAGCAATTAAAATCACTATTGGCAGCATTTGTACTCTTGCAAATCTTGGTGGCAGAGGGTGG
Source organism: Charadrius vociferus (assembly GCF_000708025.1). Lineage (NCBI taxonomy): Eukaryota > Metazoa > Chordata > Aves > Charadriiformes > Charadriidae > Charadrius > Charadrius vociferus. The sequence goes on from NW_009661368.1 coordinate 6,191,427, forward strand.
GATGGAAGGCTTGTATTCAACGAGCTTTAGGGAAAAGAGCGGGGAAGAAGGAGCAAGACATGTTTGAAACCCCTCTCACCTCGCCTCAGTGTATCCTTTGTGGGTTTTTCTTTTCCTAGAGGCTCTCGCTCCGGGTTTGCAGGAGTACGCTGGGATGATCTTGAGGTTGTTGGTGTCGCTTCTGTCACGCTGGCCTCTGCACCGGGCTGGTTTCTTGTGGTTTCTGCTGAGCCCTTCTGCTGAGCCCCCTTCTGCCTTTTCTTTTCACCTCTGTCCTTTGCTGTGCTCCAAAGAGAAAAAAATACATTGTCCCTAGCTGTGTTATCCCCCTGTAAGCTGCTGCAGTCATCAGCTGATTTCAGCCACGTTTGGCAGAGATGTAGGGGGCTCAGAGAGGATGAAAGTCCTACAGCCTTATGCAAATAGGTAGGGAGATAGACGATGCCATCTTCGTTCACGCCTCTCTGAGTGGGCTGCAAGAGGGCTCATGAGATGATAGTAATAACGTCAGTAAAGGATCACAGCAAAAGTTTGTCCTTCCCATTATCTTTGATGATGAAAAATAACAAATGTTTATAAAATATAAACCAGGGAAAACATACCATGGCACCTGATACCCAGTGTGCTCTCCAGACCTCAGCAGTCTGTGACTCAGAAACATCCTATGTTAGTGCCAGTCTTTTTCTATAATGGCCCTGATGGATCTTTCTTCCATCAACATGTACAAATACTTTTCTGAACCCATGCAAAACTTGTTATTAGACACGTGAGAATCTATGCAGTTATATGCAGTCTTCAGCCATGGGAATAGGTCACACCTTCTTGCAGACCATCTGCAGCTTAGGAAATCAAGCACCGCTAGCCCCAGTGCCTTGGGAGCAGCTTGTTCTCGAAGGATCTGCTCTCAATTGAAGGAGTTGACTGTATCTGCTTAATTTGAATACCCATAAGCCCCAGGAACACGTGGATGTGCTTTCTCAGGCTGGACAGTTTGGCTGGCATGAGGGGCAAATATTTTTAGGTTGCTGACTGTGCTCTTGTAGTTCAGAGATGCACACAAGAGATGAGACTGGGCTAGCATGTCTCACTGACTGAATGTCCCTAATGAAGTAGGGGTTGCAGAGGGAGGGTGGGAGTGCTTTTAGGGACAGCTGTGCACCCACCTGGCTGTGTCAGGACGGCCTTCAGGGGTGGCGGGGTGGCCTCTGCCACACCACTGTGCTCAGCTGTTGAGCTCCCCGAAGAGGTGAGATTCTTTCCTGATGCAGCTCCTGAGTTTCTTCGGTTATTTCTAGTCTGGGATGCATTTTTTAGCTCCTCTACTGTGGGAAGACCAAAGACAGGGAGAGAGAGTCAATCTAGCCAGGTCTATGAGTCACAGTCCATCCTTCATCTCCTGCATCTTCACCATCCCCCTTTCTAACCTTCCAACCAAAATAGTAACAGGCTCTGTGATTGTCGCATAGTCTACAGGGGGATGAGGTCTGGAGGATGAGCTTTTAGGAGCCACATCTCCAAGAGCCTCAGGAGCTCTCTGAACGGTAAAATGTAGCACACTCTACTTACTCACAAATTTCCTCTTGGCAAAGAGAGCTTCCTGGGAGCCGTTGAGGACGTAGACCTGCAGCGTGTATTCCTTGGTAGGGCTCAGCCCCCCCACCGTGGCTTTAGGAGTCTTGGTTTTCAGCATGACTTCTTGCTCCGAGTCCCCTGAGGTGGGATGAAACCACAGTTCAGAGACTGTTAGAGCTTAAATTTAAGCTGACAGTAGCAAAAGCACCACCAAAATGCAGGGAATGTCTGCCTAGGGACCTCAGTCAACTCCTATTTCTATTTTTAATTTTGTGGATCTCTGATTTTTACTCTCTTTCCCAATCCAGAGTTGAAAATGTTTAGGTTTTTTTTTAATATCCCTGATACGTGCCCAAAATGGAAAACCAGTTCCCACCCAGCATTAGCGCAACTTTTACCAACTTCTCAAGGAGTTGCTGTGTGAAAAGCCAGTCTGTAGATGGTAAAAATCGGGTAATTGCTAGTCAATACTGCTTATGAAAACATTCAACCAATTGGTGTGCTGGAGTTCATACACGACAAAATGAGAAAGTGCGTGGGTGTCTCCTGAGGTCATCACTGGCATTTGGGACTCATCGTACTTATCCCAGCCACTCTTGCTGTGCTGTCTCTGCAAGCTCCATCTCTCTCCAAGGGCAGCTGCTCTCTGCGGGGAGACAGCTTATTTCTTGGGCCGGCACCGCCTCCAGACCCCTCCAGCCATGTCCTGTGGCTGTGGGACCTGTCCTGGAGCTGTGATGGCTCCACCAGCCAGGAACTGGGGCATTTCTGCGCTGGCACGGGAGTGAG
>NW_009661368.1:6193974-6229469 GCF_000708025.1 Charadrius vociferus
TAGCTCCTTAAACCTCACGGATTAAGAAAGGTCTGCAAGGTCTACAAGCTTTAAATTACAGAGATGGATGCGTTTCTGACGCCGCCATCCCTGTGCTCATGCCTGGGGCAGCTCCGAAGCCTACACAGAGGGAAAGCCTCAGGCATGTGCCAGGAGAGCCGGTGGGGATTCCCTGCATTCCCCAGATGCTGATCGGTGGGGATTCCTTGCATTCCCCAGATGCTGATCGCTCTTCATCAAGCTGAGGCCAGGGGAGGAGCAGGGTAGGGAAGGAATGAGAAACCTCCTGCTCCGGCTTGGGAAACAGGTGGGGGCTGAGCTAAAAGCGGGTGGATGATCACAAGAGCTCTGCCGCACGCAGTCCCGCCTGGCAGCTCCCTTCTCCGGCTCGATGGCGGAGCGGCAGCAACCGAAAACCAAATGCCAGCCAAGACTAAGGTTTCCCCCAACCATTGCTCCCCACCAAGGGACATCATGTCCTTCCAACACCACCAGGTTCAGCATCCTAATTCGGGGAGAGCTGGAGCTCAGCCGGGGCAGGGAGCCAGAGGGCTGAGCAACCCCCACACATGGGGTCAAGGACATCCCATCCTGTGTCCCTGCAGGGCGGGGAGAGCTGGGACCTCCCACAGAAGAACCAGACAATGAACCTTTCCTCATCTTTTTGCTCACACAGTCCCAAAGAGCAACACTTTCTGGCTAAGCCTTTCCCCTAGGATGAGGAGAGCTGAATCCCATCTCTCTCTTGTGAATGAGTGATGGAGGGACTGTGCCTGCACTGATGTGGCACTACGGACTGCTCTCATGGTGGCCAGAAAAGCTTCTTGTCCGTACAGCCCAGTGGAAACTTTTGATGTAGGTAATCGACACTTGAAACCAGAACAACCAGCAGGTAATTCCCTCTGCCTTACCTCTATCACCTTAAGGTCTAAATAATGCTCTTATTTAAGTCCAGTCAAAAGGTGGAGCTCAGTCCCTCACTCTTACACAAATCTTTGCCGGGTCTGACGTCCAGCACGTTAGCACATACCTGCCATGGGCTTTACCCGAACTTTGTAGCCGTTGATGTTCCCTTCCGTCTCTTTCCATTTCATTTGGAGCCTGTCTTCCGAAAGGACAGTGAGTTTCAGCCGGCCTGACCCTGGGGAGGAGGAGACACGTCCATGCTGTTACGGATGCAGTTCTTCCCTCTGCACATGCACCTACAAAACACCGCGTGTGCCGTCTCCTCTATGGACACGGGAACAGCTGCAGTGCAGAGGAAACCTTCACCATCCCATGCAAGTCCTCAGCATCCCCTGACGCCACACCGCAACTCCTGCAGTCCCCCTGCACCTCTGCCAGAAAACCCACCGCGAGTCACTGCAAATCTGTAGCCCCCACCCTATGCCAAGAGGAGTTTCTCAGGTGCTCAAATGAGACCTCAGTATATACTGCTGCAAACAGGGAATACAGCCCCCCACAGAAGGGAGGGCTTTCTCTGGAGCTCTCACATCTTGGAGGACTCTCCCAGGAGCTTTCAAGCACGACACTTTGTTTCAGCAAGTGTGTTTGGTGCAAACATCTGAAAATGAGGGCAGGAAAGAGATAAAAGGGCTCATGATGCTCTTCAATAGGCTTGGGCTGCTAAGAAATACAGCAACTCCCCAGCTGATGGATCCCATACTTCTGCGGAAAGATCATTTCAGAGGCAGCTCCAAGGACCAGCTGGGTTTAGAAAGAAAACAAAAAAAATAAAGAAGAAAAAAAGAAAGAAAACCTGATAAAGTGTAAATAACAGTTCCTGGCAGGACCATAACTCATGGGCACCAGCTCGTATCCATTTGCTGCAGGGAGCAGCAAACTAAATGACAAATCCTGAGGAAAAAAATAATATCAGACAAGGAGGTAAAAAGAAGAAAGAGCACATTCCCTTATCATCTCCGGATTTCACAGATATCTTTTAAACCCCAGCTAGACGTCTGAACTCATGTGTCACTCTTTGAATCAATGATTCCTTGGCAAAACATAGCTGTACTGTCGTACAAATGTCACCATATGAAACTTTTTCACTTGACTGGCTACAGGATGACAACTCGGTGGATTTACCTCCCCTCCTTCCTGACACTGTACCTACAGCTGCCTTTCCAGCAGGCTGCCCTCATTTGCAACGAGTGAGCGTGTCCTTTTCCTGTACAATATCAGCATCTGCACTCAAATGCCCACCCTCGTTTGCAGTTGTTGCTAATCTCTTTCCTTTCACCGTTACTCATATAAAAGTTTATTATGGTGACCTGGAGTGTCCGACTCAGTGCTGGCAATCTGTCTTGCACAGGACTCCTTGAGTCCCTAATCTGGTCTTGCATGATGTCCAAGACATCTCCTGATATCTTTGCCATCCAGTCACAGCCCAGGAAAGCAGTGAGAGTTGGCAGCGAGGACTTGCTTGTCTCAGCCCAACATCTGTGCCTTAACCTTTCCTTGCAGAGACTTCCTGCGGGCTGCCCAACAAGCAGATAACTATTTTGGGGAAACAAAGCTCAGATTCACATGTCACCCCAGGCAAATCTGAAGGGGAAGAAAGAAAACATGGGGAAGAGGGGTGAGGGACAAAATAAGATCCCAGAATCACGCCTAAGAGCAATGGTAAAAGATCGTGCAACAATGAGGGAATTCATAGTTCGATTAAACATGGAACTGCCTTCTTTAGATTAAACATGGAGATGTCCAGCTCCTCGGCCATCGCTCTAGGAGCCCAGAAGTTAAAAAGGCAAGAATGTCCCCAGACAGACCAAAGGACAGCATCCTCTAAAGCGCCATTATGTGCTGGATGCAAATGAACCCCAGTGCCATGAAAGCTCCACTGTTTCCCTGCCCTGTGCTGGATGCGTACTGTTTGATGCTGTAACCTTGCTCTCCAGCTGATAGTTAAGCCCAGAATTATCTGCAGAGGCTGGTCTGGAAGATACCCAACATGGAGGCACGTCTGTCCAAAATCTGAGGTGCCATCGCCTCTTTCGAAACCTTTGTGCTGACTACTTCCACAGAAGGTTCAAACATAATATCAAGGTGGATCTTCAACAGCAGAAAGGCTACGGTGAGGTGCTATAGGTATTTTTCTGGTCATTTATGGTACTATGGGAGTACTATACGCTACAGAAGGAATGCACCTCGTGTGCTTTCTTATCCAGATGTTGCACCACGCATCACCATGTGTGTCCAAAGCCATAGTTTCAGAGCGCAGGACAGATGCAGTCACTAACAGAAGCAACACCTTTTTTCTTCCTATTTCTCAAGCTCCATTTGCAGATCCCAAAAGAACCCTCCATTGCTTACACAGGCTGAAATGCGTCCCTGCTGGGAGGGAGCGGCACGCTGAGCTGCTGCCAGTGATGAGGACGGGCTTTGCAGGGTGGGGAGGGATCGAGATACTCTCCCCAAACGTGCCCCCTGATCTCCCGTTGCTCTTCATGTGTGGGAACAGGCTGTTTGGAGCTTCACTGACAGACACCAGAACAGAGCAGCCCCCTGAAACCCTGTGTGTGACTGGGAACGTCCCTCGTATGTGGTGTCGCTGCCAATGGGAAGGGCTGGGCTACCCAGGTGACATCCAGACCGCAGGAATTGCCCCGAGCAAGGGCAGGAGGGCTCCTTACCTTGGCCCACTCGTCCCCAGACATGGCTCGCCACAGGCAGGCAGGCAAAAAAGAAGCAAGTGCTAATCAGCATGGTGATTGGGACCTACGAGAAGGCAAACATCAGGAAGGAGAAGTAAAATTCACATTTCGCCACATCAAACCCCAAGTTTTTGCAGTCCTCAGTTAGGGGACCACAAGCTGAGATCTACAGCTCTATACATCACTGAGCACCGAAAGAGTGGATGGAGAAGCACGTACTGGATTTTCCTACGATTCCCACCCGTTATTTTCCATTCTTGGTCTCTCCAATACAGCTGTTCAATGCCTTGGCCCAGTACTAAATGGAGTTTATACACCTGATGGGGAGGAGGCTCCGACCCAGTACTCCTCTCAGCCTGTGTGGTCCTGGAGATGGGCACTGCCCTCTTGGCAGGACGATCCCAACAGCGGGACAGTACGTGCTGGGTTCTGCTCTGATCATGGAAGTAAGCACCATTGGCCAAAACACTGGACAGACACAGATTCCAGAACAGCTTCTGCTTTAAATCCTACAGAAGTAATTACTTCTGATTATCATGACCAAAATCAGTATAGGTATACGAACACACAGCGCCTTTCTCGTGTCCCTGCAATGCACGCACTGGTCATAGAGGGAGAAGCATTTAGAGGAGCACCTTTTGGCAGACAAGCTCCTCACACCGCAGATTTAATGACCCTGCAGTCACTGTGATAAAGAAATTATGCAGCAGGAGGGAGAGCACAGACCCAGCTGAGTTCATGCGTCAACAGTTTAGAAACAAGGGGTTTATTTCTTATTTCACGGTGGAGTTCCCGAGAAGTTACATTCAAGACTTGTTGGGATAGTCTTGTTTTAACTTGTTCACCTCAACAAGACTGAAAACAGACGCAGTTACAGCCCTAATCATGGCAGAGGGTCAGTTTGACTTAGAAGTAACCTCTGCAGCGTCGCCAGAGCTGGCTGGCTAAGGACAGTCAGCCTACAGCCCACGGACCTCGAGCACCATCAGTTGTTTTTGCTGGCCTGGATTTCAGTTTTATTCAGTTTGGGTCAGAAATGTCAGGTCAGCATAAAATGGCCCTGGTGGAAACAGTGCCTCCCCCCTCCCCGTCGCAGTCTCGATACAGCAGGTTTAAAACATACGCTGTTGGCCTTTCGCAACGCATCGTTGGCATCTGTCATTTTTTGTGCTCCACATTTCAGCCTTATTGCTTTTGGCAGAACCAGACCATACACAAGTTTCCTCCGCTGCCATTTCACTTCTATTCATTTGGATGGACAGGTATTTAGAGGCTCCTGGCAAATGCCTATTTCCTTTCAAACACGTCAGCTTTTTAGCGATTTCAAGGAAAAATAAATATGCACGTGAGTGACCCAGCCATGATCTCCCGGGGTTTAAATCAGCTCTAAATTGCTGTAAGAATGAATGGAAAAATATGCAAGTTATAACAGGGAGATGTTAACCACTGTACTCTGTGATTTTTTTTTTGGTTGAAGATCAGGTTATACGGAACAACTGCAGCGTAACTGAAGCCCTTAGCCATGAGAAATGCTTGCTTTTTTTTTTTTTTTTCCAGTTAATAAAATGAAGTCATTGCTTATAAAAAACAGCAAACATTTTACAGGTGGGTTTCAGGAATCTGACTGTCACCTCAAGAAAAGCAAAGCCTGCCCTGGCTGCAGGGGCACATGTGCCAAAGGACACAAGGAGGCGGCATTTTCAAAAAATTCCCTGAATCACAAGTTCATTTGTGCCATTTTTCAACACCACCAAACTGCTCTTGGTTTCCACGCAACTTCCGCATGGCTCTGCCAGCAAACGGGATGCCAAACTCTGGCAAAAGCACTGGATTGTGTATGATCTTTTCGTGTTAACCAGGGTTATACGGGATCAGAAATAAACCCACGGGCTTCTGCAGCCTGCACTGAACCGGGCTCACTGCCGGGTGCAACTCAGCCCGGAGCTCCCACCCTGAGGGGTCAGTAAGGATGAGTTCAATGTGAACCCAGTTGGATCCAGTAAGGCCCCAGGGTGTGGATCTTTACTGCGACTAAATCAGGAGCAGGGACTTCATCTCCTCCTCCCAGCTCAGCGCAAACCCATCGCTATTTTGCCTCTTCTCCAACTTTCATTTTCCCACCTGGAAAGCAGGGATAACACATGCACCTGGATGAGATGGTGGAAGATACATGGCTGGAGGAGCTCTCTCTTCCCCACCCTGCAGAGCTCCCTCTCCGCAGGATGGACCCCAAGCTCCCCCTGGGTGTCCACTGTCCCTTCCCATCCATTCCTTCCCTCACTGGTGCCACCAGCCAGCCAGGCTGAGCTCTGGACCGCGGGATGGAGGGGACCACAGTGACATGAGCCTGCGGACGGGCGGGCAGCCCCGGCACACCAGTGCCTCTCTCCTGTTACTCACCCAGGGAAGGAATTTGGAGACAGCAACACATGGAGCATGTGGTGAGTATTTCCAGGGACTGGAAAACGGGTGCGGGGGAAGGGGGGGGGGGGCGCACACCACTTCCCGCTTGCCCCAGCTCTGTGCGCAGAGGGGATTTGGAGGTTAAGGCAGTCAGAGATCCCCTTATTTGTATAGGAATTTTTAAAAGTAGTCGGTTTAATTAAAGAAAAAAAAAATCTATGCAAAAAATCCCTGCCACGTGTTTAAATCAGCACAACTAAATGCAGGAATTTGGGGGCACTGGGACTTATCTCCACTTTCCACAGCCGCAGTTTGGGGACCGTCCCTCATCCCAAAGGGCATCACCATCTCTGCGCAGAAGCACTGGCAGAAGCAATGTCACCTCATGGCCCACTCGCTGCCGGACACGCGAGCAGCTCCAGGGACAACCCTGCAGGAGAGACCAGCAACCTGCCCAAGGTAGCCAGCTGCAGGCAGCGCGTCTGTCCCACACGCCCTGAGCACTTCGCTAATTAAAGGACCTAAAACAGACTACAAAAAAAAAAAAAAATAAAATCACATTCTTCAAACCTTTTCTGTTTTCTCCTGGAAACCTCTTGTATTTCAGTTCCACTGCTGAACAAAAAAGTCTCAACTCTCCCAGCACCGGTCTCAAAAAAGTAAGGCATAAGTTTCACTTCTAGGCTGAGCCTTTGGAGCTCCCCACAGCCCCAGGGAGGCTTAGGAACATCAGCTTGGTGCAGACCCACACCACACCTCCAGGTGGGAACCCCCCCCCAGACAACTGCCCTTGCTAACAAACCCTTCCAAGTACTGGAAGGGCAGCGATTTCCTGTAGGTTTTGTGCTATTAACCACAAAATAGAAGGAAAAAACCAAACAACAACAACAAACAAACCAGCAAACAAAGTGCATTTCTCACAGCCATCACTCCAAAAGAATGGCTAAAGCAGTCCTGGCAATATTTAGACCTGACCTGCAGCCGATGTGAGTCTTGAAGCCTCTTCAGGGTGAGGGGCTGAGACCGGCCACCCCTGCGCAGCGTCGGCGGCGCTGCCCCGAGCTGAGCTGCACCAGCTCCAAGTTTCCCAGACGGCAAACCCCTGCAGAAGTTCCCTGCTCCGCCGATCCCCACGCGTACCCCAAACCATCGCAGCCCCTCCTCGGCATCCCCGCGAACCGAGCCCCCAAGGGGAACGAGCCACAGACCTCCGTGGAGCTTTCCCTGGAGTCAGCCGGGAGGTGCGAAGAATCCAGCTACATTCTTAAATTGTGGGAGAAGCAGCCCCGGCGCCTCGTCTGCTCCTCGGCGTGATTAGAGATTTCAATTCCCAGACGTCAGGAGGGATGAGGAAGGGGAGGGAGTGCAGGGGGAGAGGGACAGCAATTCCCCCACCTCCCTCGCACCGCGCAGCCCAGAGCGCTGCGTGGCCCCTACGCGCAGCTAATTAAAGCATGCAGGGAAAGGAAGAGACTGCTTCTATGAAAAACAGTGAACGGCTTTTGGTGTTTTTGCTAACTAAATACTAAATACATGTCTAGGAAGCCGCACGCTGACTTCCTAGAGCGCAGCAACAAGTCGTGGCTCCCGCCCACTGCCGGAATCCCAGGGATGAAGTCAGTCTGGCCCCATTCACATCCCATTAAATATTTTTGAGAGCCCAGCATTTCCACTGAAGGCAAATTGCATCGCATTTGTTTAAGGAAATTAAGCACATCTGTAAGTTTTGCAAGGCCAGAGGCTGAATCATGAACTGGAGCTCGACGGTGCTGCGGAGTTCCCAGCTGGGGGATACAGCCCTGACCTCCACCGGCATGTGGACCCCAGCCCTGGGAGCGCCTGCTGGAGCCGCCCAGCTCCACGCCAAAACCTCTGCCAGAAAGATTTTGTCCTGATTGCCAGCAATGGAACAACTGACAGTGACATTTCTCATTACAAATGGAGACCAGATTTTCAGCTGCATCTCGGGGGACTGTCAGCATCAGTCTCCCATTGCAACTGAGTGAGCTGCAAGAAACTGGCAACTGCCACTCTATAGGAAACACAGGTGTCTTTGAAAGTGACAAGCCAGATAGAAAAAAATAAAATAAAAATGTAGTTTTTAAATACTTGTGCACACTAAAGAAATATTTGGTAGTTCATTCGCTTTATAGTCCAGTAAGTATTTAAAAGCATCACAATATTCAGGCCAAAGGATAACACCAAAAGGAATTGCTTACATCTTGTTAAGACAAAACATGGAGCATTTGGTAGCCTGTGACGAGTGAGTTGTCACTGCTCTGCATGTAAATACCACAAATCACCTCTTCTGTAATTCCTACTGGATTTCAGTAGTTGCTCAGATTTGCTACAGTTTACTTTAAAAGTAGGAGGAGGTGAGAAAGGAAAGAGCACAGATCGCCTGCACTTCACTTTCAGGGAGTTCAGATGTGGGGCTAAAATTCGAGCTTTGTTTACATCAGCAAAATCTGAAGCTTCTTCCAGTGCTTATGTTCAGCTCGTTGCTTTCTGCCCTGCCCTTCCCAAGGTGCCCACAAAATGCTGGGGTCTCCTGGTTTTGACTTTTGTTCAAGCCCAACACTCTGGATTAAACCTTGGGGCCCCCACAGACACCCAAACCCTCCCTGAGCAGCGGCACAAACCGGAATTTAAACAGCAAAAAGGCAGACGGATGCTGCTTTGCTTGTGCACCGAACGGCTAGAAATAACAACTGTGAGTGTATTGACAAACGGTTTGAAAGATTGTCTGGTTTCACTTAGGGGCTGGAAAGACCCCAGTGGATTATCAATGCAAACATCTCGCTTGGACCACATTCCAGGAACGTTGTGCTCCGAGTAGTCCTATTACCTCTGCACCAGCACTGGGGGAGCACATATCCCTTTATACCAAGGAAAAAAAGGCAGCCAGCAGTAATGCAATACCTAATATACAGCTGACAGCAGATCTTCCAAGAAAGTCAGCTCCCACTTTAACACAAATCAAAATGACTTTTTGCTTGTTTGTTTGTTGGTTTGGGGTCGGGGGTTTTTTTAAGACTTGGTCGGTGGCCAAAAGAGCTGCACTGAAGGACCTGCCCTAAGCAGGAGTGCTGGAAATCATCCTGCTGGATGCACAGCATTGCAGGCTGATCACAAGCAGGATGCTCTGTGAGCTGGAAAGCTAAAAAACCTACCCAGTTTCTTGTTATTACCTGTTATTCTATATTTAGTTCACTTTCAGGGTAGTCTGCGCGTGAATATTCTGCACCGCCTGCAAATGCTGTCATCCTGGGAGCAGCAGGGCCCAGCGGGGCTGGATTCTGGGGGCTTTCACTCGTTTCTGTTCCCTCTGGAGTCAAACTCAGGCAATGACACATCTTTTGGGCAGACAATGCTTAGGGTCTCTCTCCCACTGCCTCCCATCACTCAGTTGGTAGCAGCCTACGACATTTGGGATGTCTGCCTGGCTTCATCCCGAGGTGAAGCTGGTTAATGAATTTAAGAATTATTGGGGTGTGGAGGCACAGAAAGCCCAACCATGGAAGTCGCACCATTTCAAGAAGCTCAGCTGGGGAAGAGCAACCAGTCCCGGCTGTATGCATGGCTAAGCCAAGAGAGTAGCAGGAGCCTCAGACTTTCTTTACAAGGAAGTCACTGTATTCATTTCCTTATTTTCTTGACAGTCGATGGCACAGTTTATTGGGCCATCTGGAAAGCACATTGTGTTCTCGGTAGATTGCACAGACAACTGAAGGGAGCTCAGACCTACTCACTTGCTTGGTACCAAACTTACTGCTGCTTACCAGCTTGTACCACCTGCCTTGCGGCTCAGCTGAGTGATGGGCTTGTTCTAAGGCTTGGTTTCATGATGTGCTGAACTCTCCCACTGGCATTAAAAAGGAGCTGCAAGAGCTTAGACTCTCTTCAAGAGCCAAATTTTTCAACAATATCAAAATCCAAGACTTGTCCATTAGAATGTATTTATTTGAAAATATATTAAAATGCCTGGCTGATGTTTCACAGTGAATGGTCCAGCTTGGTCCCTCCCCACAGTCCATCCTTGCTTAGTGGAGTGTCCTGCCCTCCCAAACAGCGGTGGGATGAGACTCCTTCATTCATTCAACAGCTTCCATGACTTCCATCACAAGAGTTCGAGGTCCTGTCATGATGAGGCTGCTGATGGTCTGATAGTCCAGATGCAAAACATACATCCCATTCACTGAGAAAACAAACTGGCACACCTGGAGGGAGAGGAAGGGCAGGTTACCTTCAGCTGATGTCTTCATGGCAACTTCTGCCCGTGACTGACTAGAGCCAGAGCTGCCATGCAAATTACTCGCTACAAAATCCTGCAAACCCGAAAGCATTACCACTCCATAAGCTACACTAATAATCACTGTGCTACGATCACTGTGTCAGAAAAAAAGGGACACCAAAGGGATTTAGACTGTGAGCCAACAGAGGAAAAAAAGCCTCGTTTATGAGCAGTGATTCATTTCACAGATGGAAATGAGGCGCAATATTAACATCTAGCAATTTGGTAGCAAATGAGATTAGGTAAGGAGAAATTAACTGGGCTCTTGAGTAAACGAAACAAATTCATCCATCCCCTTCCAATCCCGCCTGAAGCAAATAAGGAGTCACACTCTGCCTCTGAAGAATCCCATTATTTCAAACATCCCTGTGACTTTAGACTTCTATCAGATGGTAGAAATTACTCCCTCGCTGCTGGGGTTTTCATAGGGAACTGTGAAACTCAGCTTTTCTTTCATTCACGCCTGAGACCCTACACACAAGACCCATACATGCTTGGGAATAAATTAACTTTCAAGGCCTCGGCTCATTTTACCTGAACTGGAAATACTAGCATCAGTCTGCGGTTATTAAGCTTTCATGTACGTGAAAAATAGTTCCACACAGGACTACACTGTTAATAGCAGAGAAACACAAGATGCGTTACGTCTCGGGAGCTGTGAGAGCAGGTGATGCAGGATAAAGCTCTGCTGCTTCCCAGCTTCGCTGGCGTTATACACAGTTACTAGAGCTGAACTGGGAATTCTCTGCTTTGTTTTTAGCAGCTCGAACAGTTTTGACAGCTCCAAAGTCTACCACAGGGACAGCTTAGTTTTGACACAGGTTTTTTTCAGTGTTAGCTGCCCACAGCCCCTGCGCTGCCCAGGCAAAAGGCAAATCCGCTGCTGTGCAGCCGCACACGGGGCACTTCGCCTGCGGAGAGCATCCTTCCCTCTGCCTCCCGCAGCACTGCCAGAGCTCCACGCGCCAACTCGATCAGACTGATCTCCACTGCAGGAGGTGGGATTAGCACAGAGGATGTGCTCAGCCCAAAAGGCTCAAAGAGGTCACAAGACCTGCCTCCTGTTAAGTCACCACGAGTAAGAAGTACCTTCATCCCTGCAGCAGCAGCAGGTCCTCCTGGGTCCACTGCCTGGATGTGGCAAGGTCTTCCTCCTCGGACCACAAACCCCCAGCCCACCGCATCCCCCACAATCTACAAGCAGAAGAAAAGAGTTTTGAAAATCAAGGAATGGGCTGGATAGAGGAGATGCAACAGTTCCTAGTGAGATGGAGAACTCTGCTGCTGATGCTAACCTGTCATGGGTGGGAGAGAGCGGGCTGTGCACCAAATGGTGCTACAGAGGGTGGCTACAAAGAAGATGGGGACTCCCATTTTACAAGGAGTCACAAGGAAAAGACAAGGGGTAATGGGTACAACCTACTCCTGGGGAGATTCCGGTTGGACTCAAGAGGAAAGCTTTTCACAATGAGAACAATCAGCCACTGGAATAATCTCCCTGGGGAAGTGGTGGATCCCCCAACATCTGACACTTTTAAGATTCAGCTAGACAGGGTGCTGGGCCATCTTGTCTAGACCAGGTTTTTTGCCAAGAAAGGTTGGACCAGATGATCCTTGTGGTCCCTTCCAACCTGGTTCTCTATGATTCTACAAAGTGAGACGCAGACCCACAGATTAATCGCTCTCTGCAAAGGTGCTTTCTGATTAATACTCCCTGCCAGCAAGTGCAGAAGAGTGAAGCACGGGCAGCATGAAGTTGAAGCATAAGGCATGCACCAAGAGTATGTTGAGAACGTTTCCAGAGCACGTACATGCTGCCTTTTCCTTGGCACAGGAGAGCATTTCCAGGGTGCAAGTAGCCACTCTTAATTTTTCCCACTCTGATCTCAGTCTGTCAGAGCAGTTTGGTGTCATACTGTGGCCATCTGATGTGACTAAAAGAGAAAAGGAATTCCCAAAGGACTTTGCACGTTACCCATATAAATAAATAACAGCAACTGCACAGCTAAGCAGAAGGAAATGAGCCATGAAAGGCCCAGGCTGGCAGAGTTGAAGGGCAGGGCAAGGGCATTCAGGAGGAGAATGAACGGCACGTCCTCATACACGCCACACTAATCACCAGCTTTATTTTTCTCGCTCCTTCCCACCGATTTCTACAGCACAGTTAATTTGGGAGCCTGATCCACAGCTCCTCTGTAACCCCACTTGTGTCAAACCAGTACGGCAAGACAGCCCTCACGCTCCCTAAACTGGCCACTGTGCGATTCCCCCTTTCAAAGGTGGGCAGGAAAGGGCTGAGAAGTTTTACACAAAAATAAACAAGCTTGATGGGATCCGCAGGGCAGGAACTGTCTTGCCACATTCACACCCAGCACCCACCAGCCCTGCCTTGACCGGTCCTACAGGTTTAGAAATAATTAGACAACCAAAAGCCCAAAACTCAAGTTGTCTGCAGCATCCTGGAGATTTTGCAGTATGTTTACTTTAACCACGAAAAAAGGCCATCATAAGAAAGGCAAGAGTGGACCTCGGATGCTCCCCATTCCGTGCTGCTCCATCAGATGCTGATGGATCATATCAACATATCCGATCTGCAGCAGGAGCCTGAAAGGTGCACAAAGCCGTGCACAAAGGTGTGTGTCAAAGTCTCAGCTGTCACAAGACTTGACTATAGTTTGTAAGGAGCTGGATGAAACATAAAGGGGAATTTTTCTATCCAGGAAACATTCTCTTTCCTGATCTACCCCTTTAAAATATACATTAAACTAAAGCAGAGGCTGCACACGTTTTCACCCACAAGAATACGTGCAGAGATTGACCCACTGAGACTCAACAAGAAAGCCGTGGTGATGTGACATGCAATCAAAGTTTCAACATAGAGGGGTCACAGCAGCAGACAGAAAGCTATCCAAGAGCAGTCAGAGAGCTCAATACTGTTGGGTTGGCAATGCCATTCGCTATGGTCACTTACAGTTAGCGTTTTCTTGATGTAGGGGGCCCCAGGGGACAGGAGCTCTTCATTGGTGACAGGTCTCTTTAACACTAGAGCAGAAGGTGACAGATCCTATCAGAATCATGGGTTTCATACCATAAGTGCATAACGAGGCAGCCGGGGGATCACCATGGGCTGGAGAACAGATGTTAGAACCAGCCACAGTTACCGCACACAGAAATCTTTGCATTCATCTCAGTGTTTTTCAAAACACTTGCACAACTTTTCAAATCAAGACTCGGAGGTGAGGCTGAGCCTCTCCTCTCGCAAGTCACCGAGCTGACAATGGGTTTGGACCTGAGGCTTGAGCTAGCCCGTGCCCTGAAGGAATAGATGTGTCCCGTGCAATGACAGGGCAATGCAGAAGCCCAGACCTGATTTGGGGTTGCACTCGGCCACAGGAGGGAATACCAACATAGGAGTAGCGCTGAAGTAGGAGTTGGAGTTTCCAGCGAGGGAAGTGATGCTGCTCCTTCGAACCGCCGAGACAATTTTGATCTCCTTGTTGGTCTGGACTGAAAGAGGCAGATATAATAATTACCCAAGGAAGGAACAGACCAGTTTAAAATAACAAACTTCCCCCATCAGCCTGACCCGCATCTGAAAGGTAAGCATACACTGAAGATGGCGTTTGAGCCATTTCTTGAGAAAGAAGAAAACTAGCTTCAAAGAAGGACCAAGAGCTGAGCTGATGGTAAATTGAGTTATTTTCCTGGGATGGGGAGCTGCGATAGAGACTGCAACTGCATCATGGCATCTGCCACAAACCAGTGGGATGGCTCATCCCTTCATACAACGTCTGGAGAAACACCCTACGCTCTGCTGGAGCAACACCCTCAGCTCTGGGATACTCTGGTAATGCAATTCTTGCTTTCACACCGCTCCACAAATACATCCACAGTTACCGGAGAGAAAGCTGGTGCTGCCTGGGTCCGGGTTGAGCTTGCGAAGGCAGAAAGGGCTGTCTGGGCTCTCGGAGAGGGTGCGAGAAGAGTTCTCATTGAGTAACTCTGTGAGACGCCGCCTCCGTCGAAAGTTGATCCAGAATTGGTAGAGGATGTCACTGTCAAAGAAGTGATGCCTATTGGAGACTAGGAGAGAACAGGGGAGGAGGGAGAGGCTGAGGGGGTGTGAAGAACATGTAGCAACTATATTGTGGGACCCAGATGAACTGCTTTTAGTGCCTCTATGTTCTATTACAGTTTTTCCTGACTGTCTGAGAAGGCCGCCTGCAGGGAAGGAGGAACAGCGGGTCCACCATCAAGAGATGCCATCTCCCAGGGGTGCACCACCGAGACACAGCCCTCTACCCACTCCTGTCCCAAGACACTCAGAGGACTCTCTGCCTTCTGAATCAAAAGTTTAATTCCTGCATATGGTTATGATCTCCAGCCAAGCGGGGATGAACGTTACATCCTCACTACCCAGCCCTCAAAACCCAGGGGTGGATCCCAGTCCTGTGGCCGGAGGCTTTGAAGGACTGAAGAGCAACAGCTCAGATTTCAACTCAAAGCCTTTGTGGGTGGTGGAAGATTGCACTGTTTTCAAAGGTCACCAGCTCCAAACATAGAACTAAAAGGCCCCATTGCCATCTCCAAGTGGGCACTTGACCAGCACTTGTTGCATGACATGAATGGGGATTTGTTCCTAGCACAGCCTTCACAACTACGCTTACTTTCTATCCTGGCTCCAGCCAGATGCTCGCTCACCGTGCTGAATGATCCCGTGTTCCAGCAGCGCCCGTCCCAGCTCCACCGCTTCCTTTCGGTTCTCCGCTTCTCCCTCCTGAACGAGCCAGTCGATCATCTCGCAGCCCAGGAAAGTCCTCTGGTACTTCACCGAGTTCTCCTCTCTCACCTTCAGAATTGACTCCTCCACGCTCACCAGCCTGGCAGAGAGGTGGGACAAGGTCCCCGTGATGCCGTGCAGCCCGGACGTCCCACGTGGGAGCCGCAGCTGGAGCAAGGCCGAGAGAAGCGGGCAAAGCCTTACAGCCAAAACATTGCTGCCCGGGAGCGGTGGGAAGGGAGGGAGACATGCAGAGCTGGAGTCGGGCAGCTCTGTACATCTCCATCACAGTGGAGGAAGCAGCTTCAGCAAAAACAGTGCAGCTGCGACCTCAGCTAAATTCCGCAGGGAAAAGCCAAGCAAGCAACCGAATGCACGCGACAAACAGCAGAGAGTCAAAATTGATGGAGAAGGTGCGTTTCAGTGAACACATATTCAGCTTGCAGCACAGGCGAGAGCTAAATCCAGTGTCTCCACGAGAGGGTGCAGCGGGCTCAGCCATGAGATGCGCTGGATGCTCTCCCCACGACCACGGCCACCGCTGCCAAGCAAAGGCAAAGCAGGAGGGACGCAGGTCTGCCAGAGGGTCATGGAGACAGCCGAAATCACTGCCCGCCTGGCTGAGGGACTCCTCCCTCAGGGCCAGGGTTTGAGGATGGAGAAGACGTGAGGAGGCTGCTAACGGGAACGGGTCCAGAGGGCGGTCTGCGGTTGAACCCAGTCTAACGAAATGACTCAATAGATGTCAGGGATGGTGGCCTGGGTTTAGAACCAGAAACAATCAACACAAAGAAAACTAAGCACTTGGAGGTGGGAGGAGTTTTCTTTACTGTCTGAGAATTATTTTTTCCTACGACAAATTTTGCAAAGAGGTTAAGCAAGGAGCAGGGATCCAGGCCCCCTGAAATCCTATATTCTGCTGATCCTGGTGGGACATAAGTCCTAGTAGTGCTGGTGGAAGCAGCTCACCCAGGGAGGCTGGGGGAGTGCTGGGAAAGGCCGCTGGACGTGCCCATCCTGGGAGCACTCAAACCGCAGACTGGACGCTAGCGCTTCCCTGTACCACTCCCCAGAACCTGCATGCGGGTTGGAGCTCTCAAAAGCATCCCTGAGTTCAGAGTGCAGCTCCTGTCCCAGCCCCAAAGAGGCGGATTGTCCTGCGGCTGTGACAGGGCTCAGGAAACAGCATTTCCCACCACAGGGCACCGAGAAGGGAGAGCAAAGCCCGCTGCAGCCGTGGCTCGCAGCCGCAGAGCATCATCAGCAAGCGCAGGCAGCAGAGCGCGCTCCCAGCGCCCCTCGCGGAGGGTTGTTGTGCCGGGGAAGGACTCACGTACTTCTCATAAAGGCTCTGCCCTCTCATGAACACCTTCACGTCCTTACTGAGAGGGAAGGTCCCGTCATCCTTTCGGAAGCGGTACAGCAGCTTGGCATCCTTATAGTCCGAGTGCTCGTCGCAGACTGAAAGGAGTTCAGAGCAGGGACGTCAGTGCCGCGGGCGGCTGTCAGTCCGCGAGGGACAGACGGAGCTGCACAGCCCCAGGAGGGTGTTATCTCCAGGTTAAAAGTGATGGGGGCTGTGTGCGATGTCCTTCTCTATGCCCTTGATGCCGTGCAGCAACCGGCATCCAAACCTTCCGTCCCCAAATTAGGTGCTTATGAATGCCTGCAGCCCATGCCGGTGGCAGAGGTCAGTCCCACCGAACAGACCGTGGGACAGCCTGAGTTTGGCTCTATATTTTGATCCAGACTTCAAAATGTTCATTAGTACAAATGGAGAAGTCTTTTGGGTTTGGTTTTTTGTTTTTTTTTGTTGGTGATGGTTTTTTGGGTTTTGGTTTGTTTTGGTTTTTGTTTTTGTTTTTAAAAAATCTAAATGTTGATGTTTTGGTTGAGACTAAAAGGAAATAAACAGAACTGCCTCAATCAGCTTTTTTTAGAAAGCTACTGCCACGTGTGAGTACAGTTGGAGGACAGGAGGAAAACAACCCCACAGTGCATCCAAAACCCCATAAAATCACCTCTGTCTCTGTCAAAAAGACTTGTAAGCTACCACATATAATGACACCAACTTTTCCGCACCATTTTGTGCCACCCCTGCCCAATTCATTTGCATAGCAAACCGACCTCGAGAGAGAAATTTTTCTTCCAAGCTAAGTGCATACAACTGCAATAATCAAATCTATATGAAAAGTCTCAGTTTCATCTTAGGGATGAGCACACAGTCTGTACACGCACGGCTGTTAAGTGCATGCAACATTTAGCAGGTAAATATTTGGGATACAGCTTTGAGATAAACTTGCCTGCAACAGATTCCTAGACTACCAGACCAAAAAAAAGGAAAAAAAAAATCAGCCCCAAAATCACAGCCCAGCTCTTAAATCAGCCAGCCTGCCTTTCTTCAGGTCCACCCATCTGAAGCAAGAAAGAGAAAATTCAGCTGTAAAAAAAAAACAAACCACAGAGTAAAGAATATGCCCAAAAAATAAAGAAAATTAGTCAAAAGGGGGGAAAAAAAGAACCACAAAATTTCCTCGCCTAAGTAATGTAACCCACTAAAGTGAAAATCAAATGATGTAAGATATTTCTTGTGAAAATTTTAACACTTGTTTATTTTTCTGAGCAGACCGGCAAAACTTCATTCCCCTTTTGCTGAGCAACTCAATGCTAAGAACCGTCAGGTTGTCTGGAGTTCACCATTCCTTCTGAGGCAAGTCCATGACTCATCAAACGAGGTAGATCAAGAAAGCTGTTTTAAGAAGTGAAAGTTCGCATTGAACAGCTCCGAGGAGCAGCAATTCAGATGTCATTGCGATCGGGAATCGAACATAAAACCTTACAGGACTGCACCCATAGAAAACCAAAGCCTTTTTGCTGTTTGAAGACCAATTTCAACGTGTTTCCAGCAGGCGACAGAATAACAGCTCAAACCACATCAGCCCATTAAGAGGCAGCACAGACAACGATCTTCATGAGATAATTACCTTCTTCTGGATCCCAGCGGAGAAGAGGGCAAACAGTTTAGACAGCCGGTTGCAAAGCACTTAGCGCTGTGCTGCGGTTAGCAGGCAGCGCCGTTTCCACAGGACTAACGAAAATTAATGCTCATAAGCCAAGTTGGAAAGTCAACTTCTGTGTTCTGCCAGGTATTATCACAGAAGGAGGAGAGACGTGTCCGCAATAAGCAATCAAAACAGCACGGGTACCCGGTGCTGCACAGGTTTAATTAACTAATGGATTCATTTGAAACTGTCAGCTGGAGAGATGGAAAAATAATCATGTTTAAGTGTTAATGGTTAACTGAGAACTCACTGCTTCAGCTTTACGCCTTTGTGATAAAGCACAGTTTATTTTTATTCAAGGCAGCTTAATGTAAAGGGCATTAGCCCCGGCAGGTAGCAGACGGCAACAGAGAGCGTTTGCATTGCAGTGGTCCAAAGCAGCTATTTCTGCACCCCCGAGAAGAGGGGGGAAGAGAGGGCTGGATTTGGTACGGTTGTCATCTGTTTCTGTCTCCTCAGCTGCATCCTCTTGTGACAAACGGCCACCCTACTCCAGGTCACCACAGCTCACGTCCCAAAGACCTGGAAGCAGGAGAGCTCAGCCACACGTCAGCAGCTCAGCCACAACCCTCCCCACCAGCGGCAGCGGTCTCCCAGGCCCGTTTGAAAATCCAGGGCTTTCGTTCCTGATTGGGCCTGAAAATCACACGGTGAGGAACAGCCCGTCGCTAATATGAAGCACTTGTTTCCCGCTGTTACATCGGGACCAAGTGCTGGACCTTGGGGATTGCTCTGCACCTCGGGGACAGGCATGGACCGCAGTACGTGACCTGAGTTAATCCAAAACTGCTCGACGTTACGAATAATTTTTAAAAAGAACAAAACCTGAACACTAAGAGCTGGGCTTGGGCTTTCCCCCCCCTACACCCCTCTTTTTTTTGTCTTTTTTTTTTTTTTCTTTTTACAGGTTCCACAGACGAGCCTTTGAAATGGCATCACCCATTTAAACCCCAAGGGAAACATTCCTATAGGAAGTCGTACAGCCCCAGGTTTACAGGTACCAGATGACTTTTTGCTTTGAGTGAGGTGGACTCCACACCCCTACTTGTCCCACCCCAGCGTGGATGGGGAAACTGAGGAACGCTGGGCTTTTAGGGAAAAATCCTGCAGATGTGAAGCGCGTGTTACCATTTAGCTTCCACTTCTGCATGACACAGACATGAGCCACACCAGCTCTGTAAAAATATCCACCAGCAGCTGTCAATGCAACGGCTGTAGGGCAATACAGGTCGGGCGTTACTGAACTTGCCTTCAAATAAGAGCCACTTCAGATGCTGTTTTAGCGGGGCACAGCC
Source organism: Charadrius vociferus (assembly GCF_000708025.1). Lineage (NCBI taxonomy): Eukaryota > Metazoa > Chordata > Aves > Charadriiformes > Charadriidae > Charadrius > Charadrius vociferus. The sequence continues at coordinate 6,213,465 of NW_009661368.1, forward strand.
CAAGTCCCTTTTCTGGAGTGCAGGGAACTGGCATATCCCCCAAAGCGCTGCAGCTTCCCGACAGATCCACCCACACACAGCCTCCTGCCTGCCCATCATCTCCCAGCTTCTCCAGGAGCCCTCACCCGTAGGAGGGTCACAAAGAGGGACCTGACCATGCTTCCACATCCTGGGCTGATGGACACACACGGTGACCAGATACACAGCCGCCTCCCCGGGGAGACTCAGTGGGCAGCAGAGAAACCCACCCACCGTGATGGATGATGTAATGGTCCATTAGCTTCTGCATGAGGCGGATGCCCGTCTCTCGGTCCGGTGCTTCTTTGTGGTCGATCAGCCAGTCTGTGAGCTCCTTTGCCACGAAGCAGTTTGGGTATGTTCGGAGGTGGTAACGTCTGTCCTTAATGAGCTTCCCGTCGTGGAGGCGCAGCCTAGAGAGAAAGACGGTCATTGAGCATAGCTGGTGTTACAGGGGAATTTGGGTCCAACAGCCCAGCGGCTGCCCAGCCTGGAGAAACCGCTGATGATGATTTGGGACTTCTGGCAAGCACCCAGAGTGTTATAAATTCAACCAACCCTCTTGGCTGTGCAAGGCTGCATCAGTCAATTGTGAGGAGCCCCCTTCAACATCCCCTTCTCTCCTCCTGTGGCTACACAGCCTATACGAGTGCCTGCACCAGCCTTAGTCTGAACCATACGCGTCGTTTTGTTCTAAACAAGCCTCTAAAAAATACACAGCAGCTAACTGCAGCTTGTGAAGAAGGGCCAAAACACAGGAAAAAAAAAAAAAAGTACATATATTTGTCATCTTGGCATGATTCTGTGTCTAGTTCTCCTTCCCCATAACCATGAAAGCAGGAACGTGGCTGCCCCCAGGACAAAGTCTTAGTCATAGCTGAGGGTGGGAGCAGTAACGGGAGCACTCGTTTCTTCTGCCCGTGTCCAAGAGACGAGTGCCGCGTGGATCCCGTGCGCTGTCTACTAATCCGTGTACCACTCATCCACAGCGACAGTGGGCAACAGTCCTGCCTGACGTGTTCTGTTTCAAACTGGGGTAGACTGGGACGGAGTTTACCAGAACAACAAGCGTCCTATCCTGAAAACCCGGGGGTTATGGCTAGTTCTGTGACTTCAACGGAAAGATATATATGAACGAAGGTTACTCAGGTGAGTATGGCTTTGACTTTTAAAAGGACCTTAGCGACTGAGCAAGCCACAAGGCACAGAGATCTTATGTGTTCAAGCCAAAGCCAACTCGCCTTGGCAGGAGATCTGTCCAGGAGCCAAACTTTTGCCCTGTAGTCATGACTGTTCCCAAAATACTCACCCTGGAAAATGCCCAGTGCATGCAGCAGACACAGAAGGGAGACGTTTAATTAATATCTCCTCTGTAACTCCAGGATGTTGCTGTTTTCAAATTATTCATTTCAATTCACGGTTTTGCCCCAGGCCAGTATATTTTACAAAGGCATTCATCACTGCAGCCTTTCTTTATTTAACACCTCACGTTCTTTTGTTCTTTTTGAAGGTTATGTGTACACCACATCACGTTGGACGACAGTTTCAGGCACCACATGAGAAGTTTTAAACATCCTAAAAATCTATCAGCTAATAATGGATTATCTTATATTGTAGGATTTACAAACACCAGGGTCCCAAAAGTCTTAAGATGAAAAAACTTTTGTTGAATGAAGACCTAGTAATTGATTGATGTAAAGAATGCTCAGGCTACTGTGAGTCTGTGAGTCAAAATAACTCGATGTATTTTCAGACCTTCCAGGCAACTAAAAAAACTAAACCAAAGATTCATGCAGAACCAGCTCCTGCTTTTGCATTTGACTGGTCTCCCGCAAATACTGAAGTCTATATTCAGTATTTTACTCTCTTCTACCTGGCAGATTCATTCCCACAGTGACCAGCAGTCATTCTGCATATGGATTTTACCTGAACAGAACAGTCCACACTACACCAGACAGCTGCCTGCTATTTTCAGAGTTTTTAGCTTTTTCCTTTATTTCACGGTCCGCTGTCAAAATGCCATCAGCCCCAGAAAGCAGCAAAGAGAGAGGCTCCCCATCCCGACATCCCTCTGCTGCGGGAGAAGAGCAGCAGTCATTTTTTATACGCTTTGTTTCCTTAGTAGTCAGCAAGTGGGATGCCACTTTAGAGGCATGTTTGGTAGAGATAAGAAATGTTTAACCAAGAGTACTCTACTGCTATCAAGAGTCTGCAGGAGTCTATAAAGACTATATGTATATATACACACACACATACACACACACACACACGTATCTTTACCCCCAATAACACATAAACCATAATCACACAAGGCCTGAATAGAAACTGGTTGGGAAAATACTAATTCCCCTGCGGGTCTTTTTTCATCACGTTTCAGAACACCGCAGAAAATGCACAAATCTTGCGGGGGGGGGGGGGGGGGAAAAAAAAAAAAAAAAATATTTTCAGCAAACAATACTACAAAACCCTAGGATTAATATAGATATAGATATACATTAAAATTAATACGCTTATTCTTACACTATTCTATTGGGAACGATTGCCAGGATGGGAATTAAATGGTGTTTAGGCACCTCCGGAGCAGCAGCATCTTGGACATTCTTGGGCTGTTTTAAACTTGCGCTAAGTTTGCCCTCTTGCCCGCGGACCCAGGGCAGCAGAAGGTGCAGAGCTCGAGCGTCCTTGTGGTCTTTTCACTTTCCTCTTGTTTACTGTTTCCCATCAACTACAAGGAGACAAATTCTGTCCTTCAGACACAGAAGGACGTAACACCAACTGTATCTTCGAACAGCTCAGCTGACACCCTCTATAAACCAGTCCGTGCAGGATGTGGCAAAAATAAAGCCAGTGAAACTATGAGTGGTTTATAATCACGGTTCTGGATTAAAAAAAAAAAAAAACTTTTAAAAGAAGAATGCGTAATGCAATATCTTGAGTTTTCTAGATGCCAACACCTAACCCATGTACATATTACTTCTTCAAAAGGAATAAAAAAATAAAATAAAAGCAGAATAACATGTGGGTAAAATGCTTGCTGGAACACGAGAATGGGCTCTTATGAAACACTCCTGGCTCGGCAGCGGCTGCGCTGCTTTCACGTGCGTTTGCTTTGGGTAGGCTGCCTTGGGTAAGCAAATTGTTTCTTTGTCAAGGTCACGGCAAAGACATCATTATTCATCCTGCATAACCTCGCTGAAAGGGAGATCTGCAGCAGTGTAAACAGAAGAGAAAAAAAAAAAAAAAAAAGAAAAAACAGAACACAAACCTCGAGGGAATCAAGAGCTTAAGTCACTTCGGCTGTTACAAACAGGACTTCCCCGCTCCTCAGGCAGGTCAGCACTTTCCCAGCAGCGTCATGGATGTCCACTGCTGGAGAGCAACCCAACGGCTCCTCTCTTGATCGCTTCTGCGGGTTCACGTAACACGCAATTTCCGAACAGAGTCTGAATTGGGGCATTTGCCAACGCAAAGAGCTTTCTCGTATTGGAAACGTTACTATTTCTACCATATCGTAGTTGCACAGCAGAGCAATCCCTGAAGCGATAGCTATTCTGCACCCAGAACTCACACGCGTCTCCCCGGGCACCCTCCATCACCTCCCACCCACGTGAACAGACCTTGAGCATCTCAAATGCCAAGGTGGATCTTTCAAGGATATTAACTCTGGTTTGCATTCCCATGGCAGTTAAGTACAAACTAATGGCCCTGGAAAGATGCCTCACCCGAAGGATCTTTTCTGTTCCTATCTTTACAGAAAAAGAAAAGAAAAGAAAACAAACAAGCAAAAACAAAACCAAAAAGCTCAAATAACCAAACAACTAAGTGCTCAGTAAAAGGCAACAACAGCGTATCTGCAAAATAGCTGCTGGAGAGGCACATTCAGGCAAAAGGACCGCTGCGAACAGGCTCAGCAAAACCCAGTTTGCTGCACTCCCACTCTGCAAAATCACCAGTACATTCTGGGGGAGAGGGGAGAGCTTTGCATGCCCGTGGCAGCCCAAAGTGACACAGCGGTGTTTCATCTTCCTGCTTGTATTTAAAAGTGTGTATAGGCAAACAGGACATAAATCTCAAAAAAAGAAAATCCGGCAAGCACGAGTCTGCTCCCCAGTCCTCGCTTTCACCAGCGCTGAAAACTTAAATAATAGGTTTTCTAAAGTCATTCTGATCTGCAGTCTCATCTTCTGAATAACGTTCACCTGGTGACTGCCACATCAAGCGGGGTCCCACAGCTCCTCCAGGAAGGCATCCCCACTTCAGGAGATCCAAGTTCAGCAGAGACCCACCAAACCTCCTGTGGACCCAAGATTTTTGGCCAGGAGTACAAATTTGGGCATGTTTAGCTACACACCTTTAAGTGAGCCCAATTTCCAGAACATCAAAGTGTGAACACTTTATGTAACCCTGTCTCAGTTTGAGTATCCGAATAAAACACTCACCACCTTTGAAAATTTCGGATGGTAGCTAAAATCACAAATTTGCTCTTCGTAGGAGAAAACCTTCCTTCTCCTCTCACTTTTTCTGCCCAAGACGTAAATTTACCGGGTATATTTTACCTTTAAGAGGGATTAATGCAGCTTAACAGAGTTATTAGAGAACAGCTGGTTCGTTTGACCATGAGGAATCCTCAGAAGAGATTGCACGAGGGCTTGTCTGTACTTGAGAAACTCAGATTACAGCAGGGTGTGAATCCAAAGCGCGGTAGCTCTTCCAGAATGTCTCTGTGCAGATAAGCCATTTGTTGCAATTAGAGATGACTAATTGGGCCTCTTTTACAGAATGCCACCCAGGAACACACAACGCCCAATAAAACTAGTGTGATTTTCCAGGCAAGTTTATACGTCTGAAACAAAAAGACCGACAGCAGGAGATGTGAGGAACGGGCCTGAGCCATCAGCCTTCTCAAACCCAAGACCAAAATATCAGTGGCAATTATTATGGGTTACGTCAGATGAGGTTTAGATTGGATATTAGGAAACTTTTTCACTGAAAGGGTTATCAAACATTGGAACAGGCTGCCCAGGGGGGTGAGGGATTCGCCATCCCTGGAGGGGTTTAAAAAAAGGGTAGATGTGGTACTTAGGGACATGGTTTAGAAGTGTTTTTGTCAGGGCAGGTTAATGGTTGGACTTGATGATCTTAAAGGTCCCTTCCAACCTCAGCAATTCTATGATTCTGTGATTATCTTCGTCTTTTTGATGGGGAGGGACTCAAGACCCAAAACCTCTTCCCCCGTCATGGACCAGAAAGTAGCATCCCTGTGGAAGCGAAGGGACCCTGGCAGACAGACAGCCCAAAGCACAGACGCCGCTCTCCTCTCGATTCCTTTAGGATCTGCTTTGTTCCCAGCCAACCCCAGGAAGCATTCCCTCACCCCTCGCTCGTGCTGCTATTTCTGGCTGGGAAACCCATCCTGACACTGAACAGACTCATCCCTCCGGCCAAACCAAACTCGGAGGGATTTGCAAAACTTGCTGGGAAGCCAAAGAACTGTAAAGACGGAGCAAAGGTTTGTTTGATTAAGCACAATAGCGGGGAGGCAGGGCAGGAAGCGGAGAATGGGGAAAAACAAATGTTTGAGATTTTATGTAGATACAACAACATTATTTGCTGATTGAGGTTTACAGAGTCAGGGCAGATCACAAGGCTCCTTTACGTGCTGCTTTATTCCTTACCTGGGGAAAAGCAGGGGAGCACAACGCGGACATTTATCCCTGCCCCATCTGTTGCCTGAGACACCACCCAGGCTCTCTGCCTCAGTTTCCCCATCGCTACCTATGGGGCAGCCAGGCCCCAGGAAGATTCGTATCACTAACTCCTTCCCTGCCGGGCTGTAAGATCCCCAAAATACAAGAGACAGACTCGAGCACTCCGCGTGCTCTGCTCTGCATCACTCAATTCCCCGCCGAGCCGGGCGAGCTGCAGGGGAAGGAGGAGCCCAGCCACAGGTTGGTGTCCATCTCTTCACCCTCCTCCCCGGGTTTGACACCCCGCGCTGGCCAGCAGCTCCTTCCAGTCTTTCTGCACTGGGAACAGGCTCTTGCCCAGACCAAAGAGAAGGACGTGACAGCTCTGTGCCAAGCCACCAGCTAAAGGAGCCACCTCTCCACCACTGTGAGCACTGGGGTCCTTCCTTGGCCTGTAGACCCACCGCACACAAAACACAGGTGAAGAAGAGAGCATTTTTGCCGGATGAAATCCACCCGCTCTTCTCCATGCAACAAAGACCTCGAGCCTCTCAAGAGCAGGTCAGGGCCACGAGGCAGCCAAGGCCACCCCAAGGTGGATCGGGTCGCTCCCTGCGCTGCGGTGTTGGCAAACCAGCGCGTGTCTCTCCGCATCCCGCTTTTAGCGAACGCCGGCCTCCGAGGAGAGAGCTCTCGCCTCCTCTCTCCGCTCGTACGCGCTCCCTACCCCTCCCGTCACCCCTTCCAGCGGAGGGAACCCGCACCAGGCTCACCCTGGGGCAGCAAACGGAACGGGAGCGAGAGGTTCAAGATTGCAACCTGCCGGGATGAGCTCGGTCTGAAAACTCCCAGATTTTGGGAGGTCCCTAACCAGGAAACCCCAAGGCACTCCAGCTGGGGGGGGAATGAGATAGGTGCCCCCAAAATTACATAAATTTGGGGGTTTCTATTCAACTTTATCCCAGTCGCATGAATGGAAAGATATTCCCTCCCTGCACAAACCTTGCCTCCCTTATGGCTTTTAGCATCCTTTTTACAGGCGCAGGGTACATTCACACTGACAATAAGGAGTGAAGTTTCCCGACAAATACTAGGAGGAAAAAATGAGTTGGTGTTATTGGTTTTCAGAAGAGTGTGACATTTGTACTGTTCCTTTACCTTGCTTAGACGAACTAGCACGGTGTGCAGCAGAGGAGAGCTCTGTTCACAAGCCGATTTCTTGTACCCCCTTCTCCTCCTTACAGTCACAACCGCCAAACGGTCGGGATCTGACATGCTCCTGTCCTGCAAAAGGCGTGAGGGAGCCACAGCATTCCCTTTGCACGCGCACTGACCACCGCTTTAACACACGGTTTGATTATTTTATTTTCTCTCCGAATACCTGAGCCCCTCCTTTGGCCCAGGCTACAGGATCCATGTTAAACCTCAGTCACTCCAGAGGAGTAAAATACTGGAAATATAAATATGAATAAGCCTGCCCTGCCCACGGGATGGAAGGAATCCTAACTACTCTCTTCTCTTGCACTGAGGCAAGTCATTCAGGTCAGCTGCTGCTTTTCCCTATAAGACAGTTAAGTTCATTTTCAAAGCCTCACTTACAACGGGGACTGCAAACACCGCAAAGGCAGAAAGGTGAATGCAGCCCCCACCCCCAACAGCAGCTCTCCCAGCCACTACCTGAGGAAAAGATTTAATTTCTGGAGCTAGTACAGAAATATTTGTGAAAGACAATCGACTGGAGATGTGGCTAACCATCACTCCGTGTTTAAAATCCAGCCGCTTTGGACATTGGCTGTGTTTTCAAGACGGGGCCCTAGCCCTTAGTTGGAAGTTATCAGTCCTTGATACAGTACAAAAAATAAAGCTAAAGCTAACGTGACTCACTGAGAACGGACAACATAGTGACACAGAGCTAATTTTAGGAATCTGATGCTCGCAAGCCTGGGCTCAGAGCTCTTTACATTACTCAAGGGTATATTTCCTATTTTCCACTCACATTTCAAAACAAAACAGAGCGGCTCCAGACACAAACAAGCAAACACTGCTCAAGAGCTGAAATATCCTACAGTCGCATGCTTAGAAGCAAGGGGGGGAGGGTCTGACCTCAGATACAGGAAGAACACATTTTCTCAGCCACGCAGGTTTTCTTGCATAGAATATATTTCTCTCTTCATAAGGAAAAAAAAAACCCTAACTCAGAAGTTGCTCAAGAACTGGGACTACAAACCAGCAGAAGTTCCCAAAAGTGACTTTCAAGAGAGGGAAGACCCTACATATTGCTGTGCAAAACAACTGAGGTGCATGGCACCCATGGGGTGACCTCCCAAATCACCCCCAGAAGTCTGAACGCCCCCAGAGGCGGTGCTGTCCCCAGCCAGGCAGGGACCGGGGACCTTGGGGAACCTGCTCAGCGTCATCACATCAGGGTCTGGGTTCAGGGGAGGATGCAAAGGGATTAAAAAACCCTGTTGCCACCTAAAGCCACCTGCCAGTCCCCCGGCACCTGGAGGTGGAGGGCAGGAGATGCGCAGAGAGGAGCAGCAGGACGTGGTAACATGGGAAAGGACCTGGTTCACCGCCGGTTTGGTGGGCAAAGGAACGACCAGCAGATACTGGGGAGGGAAGACATTAGCAGCTGGGGGGAAAGCGTTTGCTCAAGGATAAAGCTTTGAGCCTCCTGCTACTGGGGTACAGTCTGGAGCCCCGGGGTACAGCCAGGAGGAGGGCCCCATCACCTCCTACCTCAGTTGCTCTCCAGCAATCATCACCTCTGCCCTGTAGTGCTGCTCTGTGGCTTTCTTCTTCAGGCCGTTGCTCAGGCTCTCCATGGCGGGCCGGATGCGGGGTGGCAGTGGGGAGATGCTCCTGGGGTCGCAGGGAGCCCCGCACATCTCACGGGACGCGGGTTGAGAAGATGCTGGCCCCCAGCGCGGTCCCCGGCGCGGCTGGCGAGGTGCAGGTAGGCAGCCCGAAGTTGCTGGCTCCAGCTCCCCGCCTTTTCTTCCCTCTCCGGAGGAGGAGCCTGCTGCAAACTGATCCTGGCTTTGCTGGTTTCTCACCCGCTCGTCTCCAGCCAGGCTCCAGCTGAGAGCCGGGACGGTGGCGGGTCCCTTCCAGCAGGCTGGGGACAGCCTCCTTCCTGCTCGCTCTGCGTAGGTGACCCCAGCAGGCTCCGGGCAGATACAAGCTGGGGGGTGAGTGGTTTGATTAGCAAGAAGGTGGGCAAAGCAATTATTTCCTTATGCTGTAACTTCCCTATGAAGTGTTCAAGATGTGCCATTCACCCAGGCAAGCCACGTGGCTTGTTCCCAACCTCTTCCCTAAGGGCTTTCCACCTCTCCCCACAACAGGCTGCATCCAACGCCGTGGCCAACGCTTGCTAAAAGTGGGCTCAGAGCAGCTTGAGCCCTTCCACGTCGCAGCAGCTGTCACAGAGGATGGTCAGAGAAGCGCAGGCTGTAATGAGCAAGGGCTGCCACCGATGAGTCTGGGACTCCACTGGTGCCAAGCTGTTTGCCTGTATGGTGCTACGATCTACAGCCTTTAACACCCACCTCCAGGCAGTGGTACCTGCCCCAGCTGCTGCCAGTCATTCCCACTATCTGAGATATTTTCTGCAGGCCAGACCTGACCTGAAAGCGATAGTGTTCAGCAAAGAAACAAGCGGAGGAACTGGGATTGGAGATGCTTAATTACATCCGTCATTACCATCAGATGCGTGTGCAATTATATTTCCATTAGTTAAAGTACGAGTGAAAAATACTGGCTGGCATAAAGGACCAAACCTCAGAAGTGCAAAAGAGGGAGGAAACCTACCAAAAGAGAATGTGGAGAAGATGAGGTTGAGGGAAGGGAAGGAAATTGTATCAGCTAAGGAGATTCTGCTTCCATTTGAAGCCTAATAAAGCACCAGTAAACTAAATGCTGTCTTTGATTAGATCATCTTCAGCAGCAGTTCATCAGCGAGGAGCGAGTTAGCCAATATCCCCATCAGCCCAAGCAGACCCTCCCAGGCTTGAATTCCCCCTGCACCATAACGCGGTTGAATCAAACGAGCTCAGGTTAGTGTTTCCAGAAGCACAGCTCGCAGGTGCCAGCGCCAAGGTCCAACACCAAAGGGAGACCTCTGTCCCTCCTGCCCCGGGGGACCAGCGAGCTGGCACGTGGGACCACGCAGGCTTGGCGCTCCTGAACGAGCTCAGTGCCCTAAAACACCACTCGCTGCCTGTGCTTGTAGGATGACATGCGAACAGAGGAGGACCGGCTCTTGCCGACCGCCTGCTCCTGGGCTGTCCCTGCCTCCAGTGTCCTCCTTACCCTTTGTGACCTCTCTCCCAAAAGCAAATCATCGAAACACTTTTCTTCTGTCACCGAGTCCTGAGAAGTGGGATTTTTAGACGGTGATAGCCGGGCTCCGGGATTCCTGAGAGGTGGGCACTGAAACGTTTCAGAGGGTGAGCCGGGTGCCTTGCAAGCTGTGAGGCGCTGGGGCTGGGGTGCAGAGCCCAGTAACACCCCGCTGCTGACACAGGCACCGAAAAATAGTGCTAATTTTTGCCAAGTCAGGAGAAGATTTTCATACATCCAAGGAGAGGATTTCCATACGTCCCAGGAGAGACACAGCTCTTGCGTCTGCTGTTCTGTAGGTGCCAAAGCACGTCTTTACAAAGGCTGAGTCCATGCCACGTGGCTCATTCCTCAGGGTGCCCTTTGCTGAGGGCTTTCGAGGCTGTTATCTCCCTGTCTGACACCCGCCTTCTCCCTGCTTGGATGGCTGCGAACTTGGTTGGCTTCACCTGATACCCTCTAAGTTTTCTGCCACGTAACAGAACCCTACATCAGGCTTTCACCAATTTCCACAAGTGGTTCCACCACATCTGTATCAGGATGCAAGCACATCCCACAAGTGGTACCCCTTCCCGCAGAGGGTACCACTTTCCACCCGGCACCTGACACCATGAGAGGCATCAGTACTCCTGCGCAAGCGTTCAGGGCGTGCATTGCCCATCTCCAGACAGCCAAGTACAGCGCATCGGCTGAGCAGAGGGAGAAAAAGTGGGAGAAGATGCGTGTGCACATGCAGAGATGGGGGCAGAGCAAGGACCAGGCGGCACAGGGTAAAGGCAGCGCTGGAGCTGGAGGTACGCTGGTCTGCCTCTGGCCAGCATCACGGCTGGCTCCCCGCTGAGGAAGGAGCAGCAGAGGTGTAGTTAGTGGGACTGAACAACTCTCAGGCTCACGCTGCCATCCAAGTCAAACAGCTGCCGCGGACCGGCTGTGCGGAGAGCAGCAGCCATGAGCTGCACCAACAAGGCTTCTTCTATCCAGGCTCTCCTGGAGCGTCCTCTCTCCATGTGCTGCTGCTCACGCCGTGCCATAAATGCAGAACAGACTCTCCTTGTGCAGGAAGGCAGGCTCCGCCGGCAGCTCTCGGGCCATCTCCTGGAGTCGGCTCCCAGCGTCGCCGATGCTGGTGTGTCTGTGCCACTCTCAGCAAAAGGGCCTTGAAGGTGCTCCCGGGGCAAGCAGGGCTTGTCCCTGCCCGCCGCTGCCGCCTCCTTCATCGGTAATGTGAACACGTGCCACGGGAGAGCTGCCCCAAACCCGCCCATGCCATCGCTCCCCCCATCACAGACGGGCAGTTCCCGCACCTTGCCTTCACGCAGCAGGGTGCTGCGTTCCAGCTCTCATCCATCGCTCCCCAGGCCACCCAACCCCCAGAGCCACCACAGACCCCGTCCTTTCTCCTAGCCCGTGGCTACTTTGGAGTTTGCCAAAGAGCAGCAGCTGCAGGCAGCTACTGTCCTGCCCCCACTGTGTGCACAGGGCTGCTTCCCCCAGTGGAAACAATAGCGCAGAGCTAAAAGCAGAACGGGCTGAGGTTAATGTCACCTCAATACCAGCATAATAGCAGGTTGAGAGGATTCACCTGCTGCTCTGACCATGTCCTCTCCCTGTGGAGGTGCACAAGACACCTCAGTTTCCCCCTTTGCTTTCTTTCCGGGTCTGGTATTCTTCACTTCAGCCAGGGAGAAACTGCTGCTGTTTTACTCATTGGCTGTTATAAATGTCTTCGTGTCCTGGTCTCAGCTGGGATAGAGTTAATTTTCTTCCTGGTAGCTGCTGTGTTTTGGATTTAGTACGAGAATAATGATGATAACACATACTGTTTTAGGTGTTGCTAAGTAATGTTTATATTAAGTCAAGGACTTCTTCAGCTTCCTGTAGGTGCGGGGAGGTGCTGATCTGCCATCGCTGCTCAGGACAGGCTGTGCAACCGCTCATCAGGTGGGGAGAGCAATCCTATCGTATTGCATCACTTACGTTGTATATTTTTTACCATTGCTATTATTATTTTCTCTTCCGTTACAGTTCTATTAAGCTGTCTTTATCTCAACCCATGAGTTTGGGGTTTTCTGTTTTGTTTTTTTTTCCTCCCTACCCTACATGGCTGCATGTTCCTAGTTGCCAGATGGGGTTAAACCATGACACTTCCTGAAGGAAAAGGGAAAAAAAAGGAGTGGGGGAAAGAGGGGGAGGAAAGGAGGGGGAAGATAGGGGGGAAACGGGGGGGAAGACACACGACTGAAGGGGAGAGGAACTATTTAAAGTGAAGCTCCAAGCCTGAGTGTGAATATTTTGCTGTTACAGTAACAAGGTAGAGCAAAGTAAAGGATTTCAGCACTTGCCAGCTTCTTTAATGAAAATCAAAGGAGGAAAAAAGGCTTAAACAACTTTGTAAAATGTACCCTTTAAATTCAACATTGATGTTTCTACTGAAGCCACAAAACCAAGGAAAAGAAGCTAATAAAAATATATTATCTCCCCTTCTCAAGCCCTGAGGGTACTCAGGCAAGGGAGCAGAGGGATGGTATGGCAGGGGGGGGGGTGCGTACAGCAGCCGGTGATGTCCAGGTCTGGGGAGGATGGCGGGGCTGTGCTTAGGAAGCTGCCTGTGGGGCCGATGGACAGCCAGATGGACTAAACTTTCTCATGAGAGGACAGAGGACCACTGTAAAACTACACCCATTAAAGAGAAGGTGAGTATAAAGTAGTTGTTCTCCCAACAAGGACCAGGGCCAAACCCATAAAATGAGTCAGGAGGCCCAAGACAAATTATTGGATTTTTTTTCCCTTTCGCCAGCATAAAATTAAATTGTGCAATTTATCACCACTGGATAATAAGCCTCCAAATCTAAATGGATTAAAAAAAAAGGATTAGGTAAATTCATGCAGGACAGATCTTGGTAGTGAACATGGTAATCCAGATGCTTATTTCTTTCTTCATTGCTGGAAGCTGCCTGAATATGTTAGTGGAGAGGTTCCGCACGGTTTCTTATCCACTTTCCCTGGCATCTGCTATCGGTGCACATCCGAGCAAGGATCCAGGCCTGGAGGAACTTCTGCTCTCCATCAGCACAGCAGTCTGGATGGCACAACCTTGGAGGTTTTTAGCCTGGCGTTTAGGGGGAAGAGCATCTCATCAATTCGGGAGAAAAGGGACGTTCAACCAAAGCCAGGCACGCCCCATGCTCACACCACCACGTTCTTATTCAAGCTCAGGAGTGTCCTTTGCAGATTTGACACCGTTCCCCCACAGCATTTTGTGTCACTGCGAATACACACCAAGCGAGCTGCTGTTGACCCCATTCTGGAGGCGACAGCATTTCGGGGCTGGCGTAGCCCTAGACCTGTCTTCCCCACTCCCCATAGATGCAGGGATTAATTAGATTGAATTAGTTATCAGCTACATCTACAGATGAAAGGTGCTATTCCTAGTATGGCTTTGGAGTCCAAGGCTACAATGAATATGCATACGGCACTGCAGAGTCACTTCATCTAGGTCTCCTCTCCAGAGGAACTGTAGTGTCTGAATTTTTCTGTTTCAATAGATTAGTGAGTCTTCTGACTCGTGAAGCGTGCAGAAAAGACAGAGACACCAGAGAACCAGCCAGTTCTCTTGTTTTTCAGCTCCCAATATTGTTACAACGTCAAGTAAAAGGTTTAGCACCCACTGACATTTTTTTTTAATGTTTTTTTTTCTTCTTTTTCCCAAACCAGGCTGAGGAAAAGACAAGAAAGAATTAGATGAGTTTGGTTTTAAGTTATAATTGCACAAGTTGCCAAAAGATAAATTATTTGTAAACCATTCCTTTTCCCCAGCAGCAAGTCAGGAGTGAGCACAGAAGGCACCACGAGCTGTCACAGAGTCATCCTTGTCAACGACTGCAAAGTTTGCCTGAGTCCTTTGCCTAAATTTTCCCCTCCTCACAGCAGCCCAGGCTCTGCATTTCAAGCGGGCAAGCAGAGAGCTGCAGAAATCCTCCATGCAGGGCAGGAGAGCCTGACAACAGAGAGATTCAGATTTTGCCTGCTCTGAGCTGGCACGGGCGATGGCAGCAGTCTGCAGGTGGCCATCAGCCATCGCGTCTCGCCCCACACACTGATTTTGATTCAGCTTAGGAAAAAAAAAAAAGAAAAAAAAAAAGGATTTGCAGCCAACATCAACACAATAAAATCCCCGATTTTGCAGGGCCTGCGTTTCCTCTGAGCGAGAAAGGCCGCCCCACGCCAGCTGACAGCGAGACGCTCTTGCCAGAGACCATTTTTGCAGGGGGGTAAACTCCCAGTCCCCTGCAAGGTCTGTTCACCTGGGCTGGAGCCCCGCCAGCCCGGCCGGGCAGCAGAGGCACAGCAGGCTCTGGGAGCCAGGCTCTCCCTCCTGCTTTCGGAAAACTTGTTTATCTTTGGCTGCAAATCTCACAATCCACCCCTGGGGCTGTTTGCTGCTTAACTCATTGATGTCAGCGCCACCACAAATCCTGGAGGCCACCTCACAGCAAACAGCTCCACAGAAAAGCAGCTAAACCAGCGGATCAGCAATACTGGGAGGGTCTTCCATGGAGATGTCTCCTCTGACAGCAGCCATGGGAACGGTCTCGGAGCCATTAGAGCCAGCCTTGAGATTTCTGTGCACCAGGGAAGTCTGCTGCACCACGAAGACTCCTTCCTTTCTGTGTTGGAAGCTGATAATGAGCCTGGACAGCAGCGTTCTTAGAGCCCGAGCAGTTTGGGAAGATTTATTACCTTCTAGTGGCAGCAAATGAGCACATAATTCAGCAATTCCTCATTAGCCGGTTATAAATTTAAGCTGGAGCTCCCATGTCATTGAGTATCCTTTGTTTTGTTCCAGAAAATAAATTTGGATGTTAGAGAGATAGATATTGCGCTTTTTTTTCCACAGAAAAGAAGGACTGCTAACCCCAAGCAATCAAATGTAGGTCAAAATAAACCATCTGCCTTCAAAATAGCAAATTAAAATTTTAAACAGTTACAGCTCAGTCATAGTTCTCCAAAACTACAAAGAATAGAACTTAAACTTGCCAAAAAAAACAACCCCAAACCCCTGAAAAATGAACTTCTCCCACAATTGCATTGCTTCAGGACCTGCAGCTTTAATGAAAACACCCCCAAATACTTACCTTCATGACGAACTCACAAAAGTTTTTATTGGGGAAAAAAACACCCAAAACAAACAAAGAACAACAACAAAAGAAACACTCTTATGCAACAAGACATGGAACCTGCGTCATCTTCACTTCCCCATTCCTCACCAGCTATTCTATAAAAACTTTCAATAGCCCTTTAACTTTCAGCTCCCACACCAGTGCTTGGGCGTGAGACTTCGAGGCAAGCCAGATGAGTTTAATTCCCTCCCTTCACCCCAAAGGGTGAGGCTCTTCAACGTGTCTTTTAAGATCAAAGTTGGGCACTGAGGACCACTGACGGGGACACGGAGGCTTCGCAGTCCCTACACTGGGGGGTCTGCGAAATGCACCTCTGCTGCTCCCGCTCCACAAAAACCTCCCAGAGAGGGGCAGATGGCAGAGCTGCACCCACAGTTCCCACCACGGTCTGGAAACTCCAACCTGGGTCAGGGCCACCTCACAGGCTGCAACAGAACACGCAGTGGCCAATTCTAGACCCACATTTCTCCCAGAGAAGAAACCCTCACACTTCAGAGGTGAGAAAGTCTCCAGTCTTATGCTGTGATGTATCAGGAGCGACGGAGAGGACAGTCCTGTCCCGGCTCCGGACCACGAGTCTGCTGCTTCCTCACCGTAAAGAAAGGGCAAAGGGCCGGGATAACAGGGGTTAACAGCCTAGAACAGGCTATTTATTCCAGCCTGAGCTTTAAACTGCCTCCCTCCAGCCTGGCGCACTCAGCCACAGAGAAGGGAGTGCTAAAATCCTAAGGGAGCAAGTAAAACCAAAGGCGGTTGTGTGTGCGGTTGGAGGA
>NW_009661368.1:6229504-6242248 GCF_000708025.1 Charadrius vociferus
GTGTAGGGCTTAATGCAGCATGAAAGTCAAAGGCGAAGGACAGGACGGGGCTGCAGACAAGCGCGAGCAGGAACACATTTCTCACCCTGCATCCAGCTATCCAAACCTCATTGGAGCTACGTTCCTCCAACAGCCACGGACAGTGACACAATCCCCTCTAGAGGAGGGAAGGAGAAGTGAGGCTCTTCCCCAGCAGCATCCTCTGACCACAAGCTCCGCAAGTAGCATCTTCCGTGTGAGCTGGTACATCGCCCCAGTCCTTCCCCTCAACCAGCGCAAGCGAGGGTGGCCACTGGGACTGATCCGGAGGAGTTCCAGCCCAAGGAAGGCAGCCTGCAGAGCCTAGCTCGTGTTAAACTACACAAGCAAACAGTCAACAGCCCAAGGAAGATTTACCAGTCCTGGGCAACTACTCACAGCACGAGTGTTTCCCTCTGGCACTGAGATTCAGACATAATTCATCTGAAAATGTCTGCTTCAGTTTTCTTGCCACACCTCCTCCACACCAGCAGCGGTGACCAAACACAGCTGAGCCATTTCTCCTCCGACGCCTTGCAAGCTCTGGAAGAAGATGGGTCACGAACGGAGAAAGGCAGGTGATTTTCTGGACTGCACCACCACCAGAGCCCAGGGTGTGCGTGGCCTTCCACAGGTGAAAAAAAGCCCTTCATAACCACCGTCACAGTGTGGACAGTCATTTAACAGACGTGGAGACAGGTAAGCCTATTCTGCAGAGGTTTAATTTAACCAGCCTGGGTGTCACCAGCTGCCTAGGCTACAGGAGAAGTATTCATTCCACTTCTCTGATATGCTCTGTGCTCCACACCAAGTTCTACGACCAGCTTTGAGACACACCATGGTGCGGGCAAGAAGAGACTCACAAGTGGATTTAGATTCAGACCCTCTCTGTTCTTACCTGTACTGCAGTAACACTGGGCAGCTGAAGTTGAACGGTTAAGCCCCATCTCGGTAGACTTGAATTTGCAATTCAAGGCCGGTGTATGGCACTGAGGCACATCCCAAAAGCGACAGCTGATGGCTGGAGTCGGTAGGAAATTTGTGAACGCAGCAGTTCGCTCTTGAACTGTAACAAGTTTCTATGCAATGACAGCACAGAAAGGTTTCTGAAAGAGGAAAATCCCTAGTTTGACCTTGATCACAACCACCTCAATATGTGTAAATTGATGTGCCAGACTATATAAACCATCCATGTCAGCAGAGTAGGAAAAAAAAATGTATATACAAGTGGGTTTCGGCATAGGTAGTCAAACACGGTTATATTTAAGGCAACTTGAGCAATCCAGTGAAGAATTGCTGATATTAAGCAGTAGCACTTCAATCAGAAGTGGGGAATTTTTTTTTTTTTTTTTTCTAGAGACACACTCCAGCCTTTCTGTGTTTCCTGGCAGAAGCTGATTTATCTATTGTAAAATTCAACAGCCTCAGCAAAGCTGAACAGCCTCTCAGAGGGAGCACGCTTTGGCAGAGCTTAAAGGGAAAGACAAAAACCGGTTTACAAACTGCGAAGAGCTGATAGCACTGGATTTTCCTGCTTGAGCAGCAATCACGATCCTGGTGAGGCACAACGCGGCTGTATTCTTGGCAGTCCTTCTAACCAGCCCCGCCAGAGAGACTCCGGCTCTCCCACTTGTTCTCAGCACTTGCAAGTGCAAGTAGGCCTCTCCTAGGAGGTCTTGTCAGTATTTATTTCATCTCTTCCATTTTTAGCCAGTTTAAACATTGCCATTTTGGCGGTGTTGGTGTAATTCAGCGATTGGCAGAGCATCATTTGAGAGAAACGGTGAGGTTTCATCTCACCGAAAACAAACCTCAGCGCCTTGCTCCGCAGAGGCGGCTCGCCTTTCTTCTCCTGCGTTACCGATGAGATGCAGCTTCTTGCTGACAGAGCACAAACAGCTGGAGCCAAGAGAGCCATGCAACGTGTCTTGGCCTCCTTACAAATTAGTGACTTAACAGATGATGAACGATCACACCGCACGTACGTCAGAGCTTTGGGTTTTACAGCTTCCCAAGGGGACAACCCAGCTCCACTTCACTTTCCTTACAAGACTTCCAGTTTCCAGCCAGTGGCCGCATCCTGCGAACCCTCCTCAAAGCAGCAGAGTGGTGAAGAGCCTTCACCCTGGCCTGACGCCCGTTTTGTACTGGGGTACCTCTGTACTGGTCTGAGCCCGTGGAGTTCGGGGAAGGTAGTGGTGGTCAGCCAGCTCCTGAGAGAGCCAAAAGCGTGTTGCGAAAGGTAGAGCGCCTGTTGATGGACCCACTGGAAAAGGCAGAGAAGGGAAACCAGGACACATCCCCGCTGCCTGCTCTCAGCCACCTCAGAGGGCACAAATGTTTGGTTCCTTAAAACCAGTGAGCTGTGAACCCCCTGAAACCCAGGCCGTCATCTTCTGGGCCTGCATCTGCTGTGACAGCATACGGAACAGCTATATAATGGTAAAACAGCTTAAACTGAACTTGCTCATGTTACTGGGATCAGAGCACAAAGACGACAGCTTGGGAAGGGACAAAGAAAGATTTACCCAGCAGGAGCGAGCTGGACATCGTAATGGTGATCTGTCCTCCCTCAAGTCAGTGACTGATATTTTATGATCTATAGATCCCACTTTTTCTATCAGCTTTTGCCGATTGTGCTCAGCTTGAAATTCAGAATACGCATTATTGGTTTCTGTGGTATTTTGTACGTTTCTAGGTCATTGGCCTCCATATGCTGTCAGAACAGAAGGCCAAAAGCCTCCCTCCAGAACCAGCATATCCCACTTTCCTTGAAGTAATCCCAGCTGAAAACTTTGCATCCAACATACAGAGCAGCCCTTAACCCAGGACGTTATGGCAAGAATTAGTATGAGTGGAATAATACCAGTGCCATTAACCAACGTACTTTTTTTTGGGGGGGGGGGGGGGAAATAATCAATAGTTGCTTCTACAAGGCAGGGAGGATTCAGTCCTGCTGACCAAGAATATAATAAAAGATATTTTAAATTTACATAAAGCTCAGTGCAGTCATGACACATCCAGAGTACTCACTTTGCTGCTTGGCTAATGAAGGAAACTGGAATCTGAATGTGAAGCATCACCACCAGGTGGAGGATTCATCGGAGGAATCTTGCTTCTCGGAAAGAACAACTGCTTAAAAGTTACCTTTTCTCCTGTCATCAGTGCCTTTGTAGACAAGCTAATAAAAAGGTCTGGGTACATCTATTTGCAACCACTTTTATTTCTATTTTATAGTTCTCTTTAAATAAAGGAGGCAACCAGTGTTGTCTTAAAACTGTTCCTAATTCAAATAAATCTTAAATTAGCATTTAAAGTCAGACTATGAAACTCCAATGAAATATAAAGATAAAAAACAGCTCGTTTTGGTTCCGTCATCAACACAGGCAGCTTCCTTTATCCCTCATTACTCGCAGAGGAGAATATGCCTGACACCAGCACATCAGGACATTCCGTCATCCTGTTAATGTCAGGTACTCTCCTCCAACAAGACAATCTAATGCTCATTACAATACCTTCCTACTTTCTTAATTACGAAGCACCCCATTTTACTCTGTGATGCTAACTACACTAAGAACTAACTAACTTCGTTCAAAAGGCCACATAAGCTATACTAATGCACATGGCTTTAACGTTTACTGAAGTCTCCTGAAAAAGGGCTAAACACCATTCTGCTCCATATCTCTTTGCTTTATTATAATGCTCTTTAAAAGATGACACTGAGATTCAAGTCCAGTACCACTCTACAGAACAATGAATCAAGTGTTCACTGAAATTGCCATTCCTGTGAACTTCACAAAAAACACATCAGGAAAATTAAAGATACAGTACTCCATACTGACCAAGATTCTGCTGGTATGAAAATGAAAGAGGGCTCTACAACTAGAGGTCACTAAGCCATTACATTCAAATTCTAATAATGGACATTGAAATGTACCTTGATTTCTGTTTAAATCGCTGATTGCTGATAAGCCTTTCTTAACAGGGTTACTGAAATTTCATAGTGCCAAAGTAAGGTGAGAACTGAAATACCTTGGTAGACTGCTGTTCTCCAAGAGGACCACTGTATCTTTAAATGTATCCTGGATTAAACAACAAAGGTTTGACCTACACTTGTTAAATTATTGCACAGATCATTACACTGATAAATACATTATGAACCCATGGAATGTTACACAGTCTGGCCTGGAAAATAAAAGCAGCAGCATTATCCTTAAGGGTCAACCACGAGGGAGAGCTGGCCAAGCACTTCTTGAAATGTTATAATTATTAACAGGTTTTGAGACACAAATGAAACATTTTAAAATAATCCCTAACTCCTAGGATTAGGTTCCTGGTTCAGGAACATTCTCCAAGACTTTCACGCTTCTGCAAGTGGCACTTAGTTTGAATGTCTTGAAGTTTTTCTTATTTCAGACTACCTGCAGGAATCCAGCTGCTCTCTATTTTCCAAAGTTGAAGCCATACGAAGGAATAAACCCCTCTGAAACACTAGGAAATTTAAACATTGCAACGTCCAACTGTTGAAGCAGTCATTTAACCTGTGCTCTCTCCTGGCAATTTGCTTGTACGACTTAAAATTGTTAATACGTGGTGGGGGATAAGAAGAAAAGTGGACCCCTATTCATCCACCAAACCGGTGAAGCACACAGTGACACTAAAGCCTTGCCAATCCTTACGCTCACTCAGATTCAACAGCCGTATCTTCACTTAGATGGGTGGCCTTGGCTCCGGCAGGCTGCACTCAATGCCTCTGTTTACCATGTTCACGATGAGGCCAAAAAAAAGAGGAATTGGGGAGAAGAGGGGGAAAACAAAAAGGTCCAATTCATAAACACTCGCTCTGCACATTGCACCTTGACTGCATGCATGCCACCAAACTGCAGAAACTTGCCAGCCATCTACTCTAAAAAAACCTAAAATCCAATATAACAGAGGCTTTGCAAAAGAACATGCCCGCACTTCATCGTCTCCTCTGGAAGACACGGTAAAACATTCAGATTCAGACAAGTCATAAAAAAAATACTGATTTGCCTGTCAAACTGAGACCAGTTGGGATACTAGTTTTGTGGCTGCAGTTACACTTTCTGCCATTATAGTGATTTTCAGTATTTCCATTAAAACCTGTCTGGGAGTTGCAGCATTTTGTTGACTAACAGCACTGCAAAGAGAGACGGCAACTATTCTGTCACTGCCTCAACTGGAAGAAAAATCATTGCCCAAAGCTTCTGCCTGAGTAGGGCCTTGGCTCTTTAGTTTAATTTAGAACATAAAGTCTGAAGCGACACAAAACTAAAATCAGAAGAACAAACAAATGGCTCATGCCAGTTGTAGCTGCAAGTGATATATATAAACAAATGCATACACATCACAATACTGTTGATTGCATGGACTGAAATAAAGCTTACCCTGCTACGAGTTATTTCAGGAGGTTTATGAAAGGGAAACTGTAGTAAATTTATACACAGGAAGCTGAATCAGCTTCACATCACTCCAGACAGACACCAGCAGTCAGACAGCGCAACCCATCGGATGCATTTTGCCATCACCAGCTACTGCGACACTTCACAAAGACTAACCGTTAGTCACGGACTGGGCAGTGCCACTTCACGTACATTACACAGCACCGCCGTCAGAGTACATGCATTACAGTTTCGTACTGGGCAGCAGACAAATGACATGTAGGCAACAGAGGTGTATGCATAAAAATACAAAGTTACGTTTGACATGCAATTAAGCTATGACAAAGGTATATTTGGAACCAGAGAAAAAGCAGAACAAAATCCTTGTTTTACAGTCAGGCTGTAAACGTCTGCCAGTGGTACCACAAGCAGCACTGTAAACCCAGATATCTCGTGCCTTCGGCACTCCCAAAGCATCAGCGTGTCAGCAAGAACACCCCGGGCGCCTGCCATGGCTCAGCCTGGAGTAGTGCTTGGGTGGTGAGCAGCGCCGAGTCCTGCTGCACGAGCTTCAGAGACCACGCTATCGGGAGAAGCAAGGGGGAAAAAAAGAAATACCAACTCTGCAGGACAGGGCTACAGAAGACTAGAACAATATTTTGTTCACCTTCTGAGAGATCTTACTAATAGAAATACAGAATCAGACTATAAATAGAGCTGCTACTACTACTTAGACTTAAGCCTTTATAAAAATCTGCTACTTTTGAGGCGATTCATGATTTTCCTTCCTTTTTAAACTCTTGATATTACTATAAGCTCAAAAACCTCTGTGAAGAGAAAAAGAAATGAAGCATTATTTAAGGTAACTTTGACAACTTAGGTTGGTTGTTTGCTTGAACAAACCAATAATTTTAAAAAGAAAAGGCTTTTCAGGTATGTATTAAGATTTACGGGGTCCACAGTAAAGAACTCCATGCTGGTAGTAAAGCAGACTACACAACAACACCGTGATTGGAAGTTTTCAAGTGAGCTGATTGTTTTCAGGCTGAGTGTACATTTACAACTCATCCCCCAAAATAAAATGGGATACACAGGACACCTTTGCCTTTAAAGTTACAGTTTCTGTCATGCAAAGCAATTTGCTGGATCAAAACTGAGACAGAAGTGAATCTTCTATTCCATTCCTTAATGCTGACAAGGAGTTTCTAAAGTTTCCAAAATAGTGTTTCTTTAGTAAGATCCAGGAAGAAAATGTAGAGAAATACATGATAGATAGTTTGACATATTAAAGATTAATTTGGAAAACATCTGCTTAATTTAAATTTACTATTAAATCCAGACATCTACTCATCTTGAAAGGGGCTTGCTGCCAGCCCTTCTCTCAATGTTCTCATATTTTCCACCCATTTTTTCTTACTGTGATCTTTCTTACAAATTTGCTTCACTGCCAATTTGCCAAACAGATGTCCAAAAGGCCATAAGCAGCAGAAAGATTTAATTTTTATCAGAACAGATAAAGTAGATGGGTAGAAGGAAGAACGACAGAGAAAAACCAGACTATATAAAATACTCAAACTGGGGGAAGGGCATAGGTAAGGAAGAAGCACACCGCAGCTTTGCATTTTGTCTGTGTAGGAGAGCTGCACTGAGCATTTTCTTAATCCACTGAGCAAGAAGGTCAAGTAGAGCTCTTCTGGATATCCATTGATAGCTCAGGTCAAAACTATGAGTTTACACAAATAATTATCTAGCTCTAGATTCCTTATTAATTTTAAGGGGAGAAAATAAGTTTTAAAAGACTAAAAAAAAATAATCTCATGAAGTTTAAAAACAAAGCTCCAATAAAAAGTATCTTAAAGACCATCTTGAATTGCCAGACTTAACACAGTCAGAGCAATCCGTAAGGCATTTGAACTAGATCTATCCAACTGCAGTGTGCTTATTTAATGGCTATCTTTTCAAGACACACCCTGTCCTTTGTTTGCACTAAACACCTCAGGTCATCTCAATTTATATGAGGACTGGATGAATGCCTATTAACCTACACATGCAAGGTTGTGCCATGAAAGTGTGCTCACACTGATTTTTTTTTTTGTCCTTTGAACATTCAAGTTATGAAAGTCACTGTACCCAGCTTCAATAGTGCAAGGAGAATATAGTTACCACTACCCTTAAAAAGGGAGAGCCACCTTTATGTAATAAAAGATTCAGATGCTACTTTTTTTTTTTTTTCCAAAACCGGGATAGAAGAAAGGAGAATGAATGGGAAGCACAAAAGTAACAGATCAGTAAGGTCAACCAAGATACTCCAGTTGCGCGTAAAACTTTCTCCCCTCAATCAGCCAGCATAGCCTCCCTTTCCTAGCTGTGCAAAACAGGGTTAACAGAGTTCTACCAGTTTGGGTTATCCCACCCATCATCAGCTGAAGACGCCTTTTTTGTTGCCTTAGGAGGTTTTTTGGTCTTGCTCTCCCCTCCTGTGTTTTCCCAGTTGGTCTCCCAGTTTTCCCAACTGTCGCTATTACTGTTCTTGTTGTTGGAGACTGTTCCTGAGCCCCATACGTCCCAGCTGTCGGAGCTCTTCTTCTCTGTGGAATTGTCCACATAGGTCCAGCTCTCACTGCTTGGAGATTTATGAGCTTTTGGTGGATCCGAGTTGCCAAAGGTCTCCCAGAAGCTTTGATCTACAGCATTGTTCTGGTAGCCCTCCCCTCCACTGTTCTGGTAGCTGTCTCCTTCAGCTGGTCTTTGGGGGGGGGGGGGGGCAAAAAAAAGAAGGTAGAAATAAATTAGTTATGCCAAACATAAAAATAAATGACCACAAACAAAGAAAACAATAAAGCCACTGCCCTTTCCTTAAACAAAAACTGAGGATGAAGGCAGAAGAACTAAAAACATTGTTCCAAATTGCATAAGCTTATATTCTGATTCACAGATTTTTTGTTAACAGCCTTAAGTACTAATAGGCAAAAGGTGGGGGGATGGGGTGGATATGCATTTGGAAAAAAATTAAAACCAAGGTGCCGTGCGCTATTTTGTTCTCAGTTTAACAACTGTCATAAACAAAGTTAGATTGAATTCCTCCTGTATCACATACAGGAGGACTACTAGCAAAGAAAGAATAATTTCTTCATATTTAAAAATTACCTGCTACTAATATACTGCAGAGGATATATAGGACATAAAATTATGTGTCTAAAGAGACACAGAAAATAACAAAAAAATACCTTTCAGAATTATCATCTGGTTTGCCAGAAAAAAAAGTGGTGACATCTCGCCATCCCTTACTGCCAACTCCCTGAACCTGGAGAAAAAAAAAGACCCTCCATTCATCTTGGCTGAACCAACACCTCTTCCAAGTCCAACAGCAAAAGCCACAACACATTCCTCCCCTTGTTCAGATAAACAGAACACATTTCATCACAAAAGTTCACTCACAGCTATTAATATTTTTGATGGGCAGTTATGTGGTTGATGTAAAGAACATACATTTGACAGCATCGTGCTGCTGGAAGATGTGAACAGTACGTCAAGTTCAGCTTTTTCACTCATCATTGTCAATAACACATTTTGAATTCTCTCCTAGACTTCCTTGACAAAACACTGGAATTACTCCTTACATAAAATTAAACTTAACGACAGCACTGATGTTTTGATGTTAAAATTTGTGTAAATAGTATTTGTATTTCTACTGTTCTACAAAACTGCTTTCACTCCGTTTCATTACTGCCCATGTAAAAGAGGCCAAAAGTTGAGTTCTGGAATAAGCATGACTGCTAGAAGAATCCTTTGGGAGTTATTATAATGGACTGGCATTATATTAGAAACACAAATTCTGAAGTGACACCCATGGAAGTCACTATTCTAAGTCACAGATACGGAGGACAAATCCCAGAATTCAGGCTTAAAGTTGTCAGGCTCTAAACAGGACAGATAACATCCCTCAATTTATTCAAATATTCCCAACATTTAAGACATTAAGCTGGTACATGATAGAGCTTACAGTGCTGACTTTTACAGTGCTAGAAAGACAGACCCTTCTAGGTAACACCACTCAAGTTATCAAAATAGGTATTAGATTGTGCAGGACTTCTGTACTTAGCAGTTGTAGAGAGCACTTACCACATTACCAAGCAATGATAGCAAAGGAAGACAAAGAAAAAAGGTACAGAACATTAGTAAGCTTAACCAGACAAATGTAACGCAAGCTGTCTCCATATTCTCCAGCAGACGTTGCTTTTTGCGTTTGGGACACCGGCTGTCTTAGAACTCTACATCATGCCCTTGGTTAAAAATGTTACAGGGACTACATCATACCTGTACAGATTTTTAACACTCCAAAAGAAGTACTGCATACTGAAAATTACACTTTCAAAACTTCTGTATTCAACACAAGCAGAGACTAAAGCTGCATTGTGGTTTTGTTTCCCTACAAGCTTTTCATAAGAATATGGAGACTGGCTTACTGTTTGGCCTCCTTAAAGGCAGGCAGGCCACGTCATACCTTGCTGGCCCACTGTGATACCCCCATGGTGACCTCCTCAAATATTTTTCCCTCTTTCACCTACATAAATCAAAGTATTGGTAATTAGTCATAAAACAAAGTATTATTGAAACCTTCAGACAAGCTTACTTGTGCTTAACGGTTAAGAACAAAAAAGTGTAAGAAAAAAACCAACCCAAACTAAAAGTGAATCAAAATATACTTAAGTCAAAACTAACGAAGTTAAGGAAATGACGTGGAAAGTCTATTGATCTCTAATGGAGTGAACCTCAGTCCTTTGAAGTTTGTGGGAATTTTCCATTGATATACATACAGTTTGAGGAAGGTTTCATTACACTAATGCTGAGCATAAAAACACCAGGACAAAAAAAATCTGCAAATGTGACATTTTATAAATATATTTTACTACATACAGAGATTTTGTTTGGAGAGATTAAAAACCTATCCGATCCATTTTATTCTGTCTTTTATACATGCTTATTTAAATATTAAAAGGGCTTTGAACTTTGGTCAACCAGGTGTCTTTCACTAATTAGTAAGTGGCAGCTGTTCCAAAGCAAATGACTTTATACACCCATATATGTGCCAAGCAGTGATCACTGAATACTCACTTCAGAAAGTAACACACATTTAGAATCAACAGCACAACGTCCTAAGGGAAATAGATCCTTTTTTTTTTTTTTAATATAGAATGCAACACTCCTCATTAAACCGTCCTACAAAATAAAAATCAGCTCAAGGAAACGCACTCTAAAAATAACCCTGAAAATAATGCATCTAAGCACTCTGAAATAAGTTGTGGGTAATTCTAGGGAATAGGAAATCAATTAGAGTAGTCTTCTGTGATTTGAAATGCTATGTAAAGAACTAATAAAGGTAATGCAAGAGAGATTATGTTGTAGTGTGATTAAACCATTCTTTTCAAATTGAAAATTAATCCATATCCCAAAGTGGTGGCACTGCTTCTCTTATGAGAGCAAAATTAGTCTGTTTTATCAAAACAAATACATTTTGGAACAAGGTATGTAGGTAAGTAGAGCACCACATTCTCAGAAAAGACTTCAAAATTTTGGAGCTGACCCAAAATTCTAGAAGCACAGAACAAATGCATGCCAAATGGGAAGGATGTACCTTTTTTTAAACACATGAAACAGGAAGGCAACATTTGACACTAGGGAGAATCTTTGACTAAAAGTCGTAGTCTCAGTGATCACTAGACACTTACGAGGACTGCTTTGCTTTTTTTATATGCCCACTAGCGACTATCTGTATTTACTAGGTCAGCACGTGTGCTTTCTTCCAACTGCTGTTGGAAGTGCCCTTACCCACGGTTTTGGTCACTAACAATTGCAAAGGGAAGATGAAAATCTGCTTCAAACTAGTTTCCTAGAAACACCACAGTAACTAGAACAGCTAATCAAAATGTTACTTTAGACAACACTTTGGTATGAATGCATGCAAAACTTGGTTTTAATTGACCACCAGAATACTCTGAAGAAATACCAAATAAAGCTTCTAAGAACATGTTACTTCTATTGATAAAGTGTCCCCATTCATCTTAAACACATACTTTACCCCAAATTCTACTGCCACCGATAAGGCAGCAGATGAACTACTGTGGCTCAAAGATGCTTAGCAGAATTAACAATGCTGGCAGGCAGATGGATAAAACACTATGAACTTAACACTCAAAGATACTACTAATAGTTATAAAGACACTACTAATAGTTTGGGTTTTTTTAATAACTGATTTTTAGATCCATTTTCATCTTGTCCCATCTTCCATTACTGAAAGCATGAAATTTATAAAATAGTATCTAATGGGGAAGAATGTAACCGACTCTTGTGGACATGGGAAAGATCGGTGGAAGGAAATGACTCTCATTAACATTTTTTTGCTAGCATACTAGCTTTGAATTATTTGATGTTTCCCATTTACTACCAAGCTAGTATATGAAAAAACAGAAGGACGCACTGATAAACTGGGTAGCTGTGGCAGGAGAAAACAATCACTCCCTAAGTCAGCATAACCATGTTCTGCAAGTAATTCACTAGTTCCAAAGTTACCTTTTCCTGTGCAGGTTTGAGAACATTTTCATTTAATGTCTGACCTAACTCTGATGCCTATTTAAAAGCAAAACAAAAGAAAGTCAGTTATATTTTTCTTTAAAAAAACCCCAAACCCCCAAAACAACAACGAAACAAATACAGCCAACATCTTCTGCAGGCTAATTTCTCAGCAGTATCTCCAAGTACGCATGAAGCCTTAAGCTTTGATTCATACAAGCAGAATGAGCTGAAAAGCACACACAATACAGTGCTGCAGAAAACATTAAAAGAAAATAAATAAAAAACAGATGCACATGGCAATAGGTTGCTGGAGATGCCCAGAGCCCAAGCAAAGTCTGACCTTGCACTGGAAGCAGAAGCAATGGTTCTACCAGCAATAGCCTAGAAGATGGGCACCTCACTAATGCCTGCAGCTGAATATTTGGAAGAACTGACTGACCTCATCCACTCTTATTTTTCATTACTAATGAAATTACTTGTAGACTTCGATCTTTTGGGCCATTTTTTCACCAATTCTTCTATCTTGTAGTGCTGCTATTGTCATCTATTAATAACAGCCCCAGGTTTGCAGGGAGAGAAAACAGTGACTTTGAGAAATCTATTGCCATCTGGAACAAGATGCATAAGGATATTGTAGTTCAGAGGCATCTTACAAAAATGTAAGCCCAAAGTGTAAGTCACAAAATTACTTTCATAAGATGATATTGATACAGACAGCAGGGTTTGCAAATGTTTCATACAAAATGATTC
>NW_009661368.1:6242287-6246174 GCF_000708025.1 Charadrius vociferus
TTGATTTAAGCTTTTCTTCAGAATTGCCATATTATATCAATTACCTTCTGAATCAGCCCAATTAATCCAAAAGGGCCAATTTGCTTGCGAGACAAACATTATTCCTAAACTTTAGCATAGACTAATGAAGTTTCATTTCCTAAAAGTTTGTATCTTATTACTGACATTGGTTAGGGTGTGAGCCTTCATTCTCTTCCTGGGGATGAAGCACTGTGAGCATCTCTCCTCCACAGATTCCCAGGTGTCGAAAAAGCCTTTCCCTTTGCCACAGCAGTACCAGGATCTCCCCTCTACCCAACCACCACTATCTCCAATACTTCTGCCCCTTACCAGTTCAAAGGTTATTTGAGAAGACAAAGGCAAAAGGTAACCCCATTTCCACCTAGTAAGAAACGTAAATGCAAATCACATAAGGCTTGTTTCCATTGGAAGCAAGGCTAGAAAGTGCTTACGAAAAACAAGAAAGGGGACTTTTCGTCTTTGAAAAATCCTTCAGAGTCTATTAAACCTGGCAAACTGGTTATGTTATATAGGAAATAGTGTAATACACTAAGACTAACAGTTTGGGTATGCTAAGTGAAGTCATTGCTAGAATCCAGAAGAATTCTCATATTGTTCCATTTACTCAACCACATAATTTTGTAAAAACAGAAAGATTTGGGTACAACAGTGTTTCCATTTGAATCACTTCCTCATCTTTACTATTGCTGACTTTAGGATAGCATCTGTCCTGGTTTGAGTGACACAGGATTACCTTATCTTTTCAGTAATTTTACTTTTCAGTAAGGTCTCTTCTAATGCTTGGGAAAACTGCATTTTTAGAAGACGCTACTGTCTGAGTTTGTAAAAATACGTACTTTATAGCCAGCTACAGTATGTAGGTTTCAAGGTCTCAGTGTTTTCAAGCTCGCCAGGTGAAGGGATGAGGAGGAGACCCAGGCACTTGACCCAAGCTGGCCAACAGGATTATTTCATACCATGAACGTCACATTCGATATAAATTAGAAAGTTTGCTGAGGAGTTTTCCCTCTTCTATGATGGCTCTGATCCTGAGAACTTCTTCCCCAGCACTGGACCCAAGCCCTTCCCTTCCTCCCAAAGTCATAGTGCTCTCAGTGTCCAACACTGGCTGTCTACTGCAGGGAGTGCACAGCTTCCTACTGATAGAATTGGCTAAGTATAATCCTTGCATATTTTATATTGGTATCGGAATCAACATTGGTTCTTTAGTATTATTATTGTCAATTATTTAGTCTTCTTCTATTAATTGTGTTTATATTTCAAACCTCAGGTTTCCTTGTTTTTTCCAATTCCCCTTCCCAGGTCGGGAGGGGTCATCGGGTGATAGAATAATTGTCTAAATGACAATAAATTGTTGTGGGTTCTTCAAACCATAACAGCATCTTAACCACCACTGCAAACACTACATAACAGGGCATTTATTTAGGAGTCTGCCTCCAAACAACATCCCAGGGTAGTTCTTGGTATACTGCATTCCTGGATCAGACATGCAAACAGAAATCCTGACATCATCTGTGTTCATGAAGACCATGGACAAAAGTACAATATGTTTTCTGAGAGTGCAGAGCTTGGATATCTCTATTCAACTTAACCTATTTATAATAGTTTTGAAGAAACATTACCGTATGAAACACACAACATTATTCTAAACAGGTCTGACTTGGCAAAAAAATAAAAGACAGCTCAAGAGCAAATGCACATATTCAGCACGAACAGTGACAAGGAGTCCATGCACAAGTATATACGGGAGGGCATTACCGGCTCTGGCTGCTGCTTGTAGCCCCAAAACTTTACCCAGACAGCAAAAGAGAAAGAGCAAGGAAGGTAGAAGCAGCTTTTAGCAAAAAATTTGCAGCATTTTTTCAGGCAAGTTAAGTAGTGTGAACTTTTTCCAATTTTAACATCTACTGACAAGACAAGCAGTGAGTACGTTTTGTCACTGGACAGCAAATATACTTTTAAACAATATATTACATCAAAAAGATGCTAAATCTGTTTTACAGAGCAAAAAATCAGATGTTTCCAGAACCAAATTTAAGTTTAAGGAACACAGCTTAGACTCTAGAGCACCATGTTGCTGTGGTCCTTGTCAGTAGATGTGATGAATTTTTACACTTAATATTACATTTACATTTGTTAATAATACTAAAGGAAGAACACTTTTCTAAAAAGCAAACTGCCAGAAGGAGTGAAAGAGGAAGACTTGTAGAACACTTCATTTTTCTTACATAAGCCAAGCAGCAAATACTTTAAAACTTCTAAGTAGCAAGTTTTGATGCTTTAACAAGACATTTTTGTTGCAAAACATGCACAAGTTTGGCTTGCTATTTGGACTATTAACATCCTACTATGTACCTCTGTTTGAACACCAACACCTGCAGGTTCACATTTGTTTTGAGCAAGAGCATTCTACACATATCAGAAAGCATGCCAGGCTAATGCTATACATACAAGAAGAGTTATAGTTCAAAGTAACACTCCTATATGATACATTAATTTTTGTAAGGCCTTTCTCACTCAGAACTTTGGCACATTAAGAATTTATTTTTTTTAAATGTAAAAACATTTGAATTTAAATCTTTTCCATGCAAACAGATCTTGTTTATATCAGAGCTCTGTGTAATTCGGGTCTGACCAACTCTGTTTTAACCCTAGCTTCAAAGATGAAATGTTTTTGTAATTGCTACTTTTTAAAATACACACAAGCAAGTTAATTTAATATTAAGCAATTCACAATTGTAATATCTTATTAGGCTTTAGCAATGGTAATAGAATATAATACAAGCCATCTTTCCAAGAAAACTACTTCAAGGTAAACCATATTTAAGGTTCACAAAAATAAAGAGTGTTTTAAGTTTGCAAGCATGAATTAAAGCGTTTCATTCTACTGCCTCTCCAATACACGCAACAGTTATACACAGCAGAGCATCACTGTTTGTTTCTTGCTTAATTTGATCACTGCAGCTGATTGCAATTCCCATGGAAATAAAAGCTAGAACCTAAAAATTACTGTGCACTATGAAGGAAAAAATACACTGATCTGTTGATGATCAATGATCCTTATGGGTTCCTTCCAACTTGAGATATTCTATGATTCTGAGTTTAAATCAACTGATGCAGGCAAATACACGACATTTAATGCCAATTACAATCAATATGACAGAGCTAAATCTATAATCACCTTTTGACTTGCTTGAGATCCAAATCTGGTAGCCTGTGAAAAAAAGCAAACGCATTCAAGTTTACTAGGAATAAAACTTTTGATTTTTAAATACACGCATTTAGAAATGACGCCTGATCCTCTCCAAGATGAATGGATCTTTGCCAGAATTTCACTGTGTAATAGTGAATACCCCTATCACCACCTCTTGCATTCCAGATCACTCTCGGGAAGTGCTGGTATTTCTCAACTTACAATAGGGGAAGAAAGGGTTTTCAGTAGAGATTAGACCGTGGTGAGCCAATGCAAAAGCACAGCAATATTTATGTCTCTCATGATGTCACCCAAAGTAAGAGATAACTGTTATGCTTATAAAAGTTTGGAAGAATACTAAGCAAAACTGAAAAAAGTTGCGATGCATAATTTTCACAAAAATATTTAATCTGTTTCCACCATCATCTACGGAAAATGTAATAAATTTTTATTTCCTCTGGTTTTAGTTTACAGTTGAATGTCACCTAAGAGTGCAAATTTACAGAACACGCAGAGCGTGAAGACCATGCCTAAGTTTTTCCCAAAGCATTCCCTCCAGGCACAGTCTCTGCCCAACAAACTTTCTATTTAAACTGACAAAAAATCCTGTAGTTAGAAAGAAGTCAAAGGAAGGAAAAAATATAAAATCATCAGCAATTTGTAACTTGGTATT